>NC_088608.1:40750639-41101279 GCF_036013475.1 Columba livia | reverse complement strand
GAGGAAGGATTTTGGGTGCAGAATTTAAGGGTGCACGTTTTGAGGGTGCAGAGTTTAGGGGTGAAGAATTGGGGATTCAGGGTTTTGGGGGCATTATCTGCGGGTCAGGATTTGGGGTGCAAGGTTTTGACGTGCAGGTTTTGGAAGTGCAGAGTTGGGGGCAGGATGTTTGGTGCAGGGCTTTAGGGTGCAGGACTTGGTGGTGCAGGATTTCGGGGTGCAGGCTTCGGGTGTTCAGGACCTGGGGCTGCAGTAATTTAGGGTTCATTGTGTGGGAGGACAGGATTTGGGGTGCAGGATTTGACAGTGGAGAGATTTTGGGGTGCAGGATCTGGGGGTGCAGGCTTTCAGGTGGGGAATTTGGGGGTAGAGGGTGTTGAGGAAGGACCTAGGGGTGCAATATTTGGGCTTTAAGGGTTTAGGGGGGCAGGATCTGGAAGTGATGAGTTTGGGGACAGGATCTGGGGGGCAGCATTTGGGGGTACAGGTTTTGGGGGTGCAGGGTGGAGGGAATTACTTGAGATGCAAGGTTATGAGAGTGCAGGATTTCCAGGGGCGGAGTTTGGGGGTGCTGGGTATGGGGCAGCAGGATCTGGGGGTTCAGGTTTTGGGGATGCATTCATTTGGGGGAAGGATCTGGGGATGCAGGTTTTGGGAGGGGGAGGTTAGACAAGGTTTGGGGCTGCAGGGATATAGGGTGCAGGGTTTAGGGGTACAGTGTTCTGGATGAAGGATTTGGGGTGCGTGGTGTGGGGGGGTAGGATTTCAGGTTTTAGTGTTTCAGGGTGTATGATGTTGGGGTGCAGGATTTGGGGTGTAGGGTTTGGGGGTGCAGGGTTTGGTGGTAGAGTTTAGGATGCAGGTTTTGGGATTGCATGATTTGGGGTGCAGGATTTGGAAGGGAATGCTTTGGGGTGCTGGGTTTTTGGGGTGCAAGATTTGGGGGTGCAGGGTTGGAGGTGTAGGGTTCTTGGGTGCAGGGGTTTGGGATATAACGTTTTGGTAGGGTGTGGTTTGGGGTGCAGGATCTTGGGGTGCAGGACTTTAGGGTGCAGAATTTGGGGGTGTGCAGTTTAAGGGGGCAGGATTTGGCATTGCAGGGTTCTGGGGTGCCAGGTTTGGGGTGCAGTGTTTTGGGGTGCAGTGTTTAGGGAAGAATTACATGGGGGTGCAGGGTTTAGGGTAGCAGGATCTTGGGGTGCAAGGTTTGGGGACAAAGGGTTCTGGGAGGCAGGGGGGTGTGAAGGGTTTGGGGGTACAGGGTGTTGCGGGAAGGATCTGGAGAGTCAGGCTTTGGGGATGCAATGTTTGGGTTGAATAGTTTGGGGGTGCATGGTTTCGGGGTGCACATTTTTGGGGGTGCATGATTTGAGAGTGCAGGGTGTTGGGGGTGCAGGATTCGGGTTTCAGGGTTTGGGGGAGGAGGATTTTAGGGTGCAGGATTTGGGCATGAATGCTTTTGGGGTTCAGGGTGTTGGGGGTGCAGGATTTGACGGTGCAAGGCTTGGGTGTTAAGATTTAGGGGAGCAGGATCTTGGGGTGCAGGGTTTGAGGGGTGCAGGGTTTTTGGGTGAGGGATTTGGGTTTCAGGGTTATGGGGTGCAGGGTTTGGGGTGCAGGATTTGGGGTAGCAAGGCTGTGGGGTGCAGCGGTTTGGGGTGAAGGGTTGGGTAGGGCAGGATTTGGGGTTGCAGGGTTTGGTGGGGCAGGAATTGGGGGCGCAGGCTGTTGGGGGAAGGATTTGCTGGTGCAGGTTTTAGGGTAAAGGGTTTTGGGGTGCAGGGTTTCAGGGTGGAGGATTTGGGGGATAGAGGGTTTGGGGGTGCAGGGTGTTGGGGGAAGGATCTGTTGGTTCAAGATCTGGGGGTGCAGGGTTTGGGTCTGCAGGGTTTGAGGGTTCGGGACATCGGGTTGGAGGATTTGGGGGTGCAGGACCTGGGGATGCAGAGTCTGGGAGGGAAGGATCTTTGGGTGCAGGGTTTCGTCATGCAGGACATGGGGGTTCAGGGGTTAGGGCAGCAGGATCCTGGGGTGCAGGGATTTGGGGTGAAGAGTTTGGTAGGGCACGATCTGGGGGTGCAGGGTTTGGGGAGCATGATTTTAGGGTGCAGGGCTTGGGGGTGCAGGGCTTCAGGGTCAGGATCTGGGGGTGCAGGGTGTTGAGGGGAGGAATTCGGAGGTGCAGTGTTTGGGGGGGCAGGTGGTCCAGGGTTTTGGGGTGTGAGTTTTCCAGTGAAGGATTTGGGGTGGCAGGACTTGGGGGTGCAGGGTTTTGGGGTGGCAGGATTGGGGGTGCAGGGTTTTGGGGTGCAGGGATTTGGGGTGAAGAGTTTGGTAGGGCAGGATTTGGGGTGCAGGGTTTGCGTGTTCAGGAACTGGGGGTTTGGGAATGACAATCCTAGTGTGCAGGATTTAGGGGTGCATGGATTGGGGGGGCAGGGATTGGGGGTGCAGGAGCTGGGAGTGCGAGATTCAGGGAAGCAGAATTTGGGGGTGAAGGGTTTGGGATTCAGGATCTAGGGTGCAGAATTTGGGGGTGCAGGCTTGGGGGAGTAGAGTTTAGGGGTGCAGGACTTTGGGGTGTGGGTTTGGGGGTGCAAATTTTTCATCTTTAGGAACTGGGGGTGCAGGATTTGGGGAAAAATTTTCAACTGGAAGGATTTGGGGGTGCAGGGCTGGGGCCAGAATCTGGGGGTGCAGCTTTTGGGGTTGTGGGTTTTCAACATGCAGGTTTGGGGATGCCGGGTTTTGAACTGCAGGGTTTGGGGGGACAAGATTTGGGGGTGGAGGATGTGGGGGTCCAGTGTTAGGGAATGGGGGATTAGGGGGATCAGGGTTTAGGGAAGCAGGATCTTGGGGTGCAGGGTTTGGGGGAGCAAGATCTGGGGGTGCTGTATTGAAGGGTGGAGGTTTTAGAGGTACATGACTTGGGGGTGAAGAATTTAGGGTCCAGGACTTGGTCTGGAAGAGTTTGGGGCTGCAGGGTCTGGGTGTAGGGTTGGGAGGTGCAGGGTTGGAGGGGCAGGATTTGGGGGTGCAGGATTTGGTGCAGAGTTTGGGAAGGAAGGATCTGGGGGTGCAGGATTTGGGGGTTCAGGGTTTAAGGTAGCAGAATTTAGGGTGCAGCATTAGGGTGTGCAGGATTAAGAGGAGCAGGATTTGGGGGTGCAGGGTGTTGGGGGGAAGGATTTGCTGGTGCAGGTTTTAGGGTAAAGGGTTCTGGGGTGCAGGGTTTTGGGGTGGAGCATTTGGGGGTAGAGGGTTTGGGGGTGCAGGGTGTTGGGGGAAGGATCTGTTGGTTCAAGATCTGGGGGTGCAGGATTTTGTGGTGCAGAATTGGGGTGCAGGATTTGGGGGTTCAGGGTTTGGGGGTGTAGGGTTTAGGGCAGCAGGATCTTGGGGTGAAGGGCGTTGGGTGAAGGTTTGGGTAGGACAGGATTTGGGGGCGCAGGTCTTTAGGGTGAAAGTTGTGGGGGGCATTATTTGTGGTACAGGGGCTTGGGGTTGCAAAATTTCGTGGTGCAGGGTTTGCGGGTGCAGGTCTGGGAAAGGCAGAATTGGGGCTGCAGGTTTTGGGAGTTAAGGGATTTGGGGGTGCAGATTTTGGGTGTTCAGAACCTGGGGCTGCAGGATTTGGGGATGTAGGTTTTGGGGAGACAGGGTTTGGGGTGCTGGGTTTTTGGGGAGGTTGGGGACATGGGTCTGCAGGATTTGGGGGTGCCGGGTTAAGGGGTTTAGGATTTTGGGGTGCAGGGTTCTGGGGTGCAGGGTTAGGGAGGGCAGGGTTTGGGGAGGCAGGAGCTGAAGCGTTTGGGTGTGCAGGGTGTTAAGGTGCAGGATCTGGGGGTGCAGGGTTTGGGGTGCAGTGTTCTGGGGGTGTAGGCTATTGGGGTGCAGGATTTGGGGTTGTAGGAGGCAGGATCTGGGGCGCAGCTTTTGAAGTTGCAGGTTTTGGGGGTGCAGGATCTGGAGAGTCAGGATTTGGGGGTGCACGGTTTAGGGTGCACATGTTTTGGGCGTGCATGATTTGAGAGTGCAGGGCCATGGGGTGCAGGATTTGGGGGTGCAGGGTTTTGGGGTCAGGATTTGGGGGTGCAGGGTGTTGGGGAGAAGGATTCAGGGTGCAGCATTTTGAAGTGCAGGGTTTGGACAGGGGAGGTTTTGGGGTTGCAAGATTTGGTGGTGCAGGTTTTGGGGGTGCAGTGCTAAGGGGGTGGAGGATTAGAGGTGCAGGATTTGGGGGTGCAGGGTTGGGGCTGCAAGGTTTTGGGGGCCTGATTTGGGGGTACAAGGTCTGGGGGTGCAAGATCCTGGAGTTCAGGATTTGGGGGTTCAATATTTGGGTCTGCAGGGTATGGGAGGGAAGGATCTGGGGCTTCAGGATTTGGGGCTGCGCCGTTTGGGGGTACAGGGTTTAGAAGTCAGGTCTAAGAGTGGAGGGTTTGGGGGTGCAGGGTTTGCGGGTGCAGGTTTCATGAGTTCAGGAACTGGGGGTGAAGGAATTAAGGGTGCAGGGTTTGGGGGTGAAGGATTTGAGGGGGCAGGGTTTGGGGGAAGCATTTGGGGGTGAGAGATTTGAGGTGCAGCACTTGGGGGTGCCGAGTTTTGGGAGGCAAGGATCTGGGGGTGTAGGATTTGGGGGTTCAGTGTTGAGGGTAGCACAATCTTGGGGTGCATGGCTTTGCAGTGAAAGGTTTGGTAGGGCAGGATTTGGGGTGCAGGATTCTGGGGTGCTGGGTTTTGGGGTACAGGATTTGGTGTTGCAGGGATGGGGTTGAAGGGCCTGGGTTTCCAGGACTTTGAGGTGCAGGATTTGGGGTGCAAGGTTTGGGAGTGAATTCTTTGGGGGTGCAGGGTTCGTGTGTTCAGGGTTAGGGGTGCAGGATTTGAGGGTGCAGGGCTTTGTGTGCAGAGGTTGGGAGTTCAGGGTTTGGGGTGCAAGGTTTTTGGCAGGAGGATCTGAGGGTGCAGGATCTGGGGCTGCAGTGTTTTCAGCGCAGGTTTTGGGGGGACTTGATTTTGGGGTGCTCACTTTGGGGCTGCAGGATCTGGGGGGCAGGATCTGGGTTTCAGGGTTGAGGGTAACAGGAATTTGGGGTGCAGGGGCTTGGGGTGAAGAGTATGGTAGGGCAGGATTTGGGGGGGCAGGATTTGGGAAGGAAAGAAAGAAGGAAAGAAGGAAAGGAAGGGTCTGGGGGTGCAGGATTTGGGGGTTCAGGGTTTGGGGGTGCAGGGTTTGGGGGTGCAGGATCTGGGGGTGTGAGGGTTTGGGTGAAGAGCTTGGTAGGGCAGGATTTTGGGGTGCAGGATTTTGGGGTGCAGGATTTGGGGGTGCAGGGTTTGAGTATGGCATGTGGGGGGGCTGCATTTGGGGTGCAGGATTTGAGGGTTCAGTGTTTACAGTATCTGGATCTTGGGGTGCAGGTTTTGGAGGTGCAGAGTTTCGGAGGAAAGGATCTGAGGCAGCAGGATTTGGGGTTTCAGGAAATGGGGTTGAAGGATTTGGGGGTGCAGTGTTTTGAAGTGCAGGATTTGGGGGGCAGGATCTGGGGGTGCACGATTTGTGTTTCAGGGTTTAGGGGTGCAGGATCTTGGGGCGCAGGGTTTTTGGGGTGCAGGGTTCTTGGGTGAGGGATTTGGGGTTCAGGGTTAGGGGGTGCAGGATTTAGGGTGCAGGTTTTGGGAAGGAAGGAAGGAAGGAAGGAAGGAAGGAAGGAAGGAAGGAAGAAACTGGGGTTGCACATTTTTGAGTGCAAGTTTGAGGGGCCTTGATTTTGGGGTACATGGTTTGGGGTGCAAGACTTGAGCGTGCAGATTTCACATGTGAAGGAACTGGGGCTGCAGAAGTTGGGGGTGCAGGGTTTTGGGGTGCAGGGTTTGTGCATGAATGCTTTTGGGGTGCGGGGCTGTGGAGAGCAGGAATGGAGGTGCAGGGTTGGGAGTGCAGGGTTTGGGGGTGCAGGGTTTTGGGGTGCAGGGATTTGGGGTGAAGAGTTTGGTAGGGCAGGATTTGGGCTGCAGAACCTTGCTGTTCAGGGTTCAGAGACAGGATTTGGGGGTGCAGGGCTTTGGGGTAAGGGCTCAGGGGTGCAGGGTTCAGGTGTTCAGGACCTAGGGGTTGCAGGATTTGGGGGTGCAGGGTAGGGCAAGGAAGGCTCTGAGGGTGCAGAGTTTGAAGTTTCAGGGCTTGGGGGTGCAGGATTTGGGGGTGCAGGATTAATGGGTGCAGGGCGTTTGGGGGAAGGATTTGGGGGTGCAGGGCTTTGAAGTGCAGGGTTTAAAGGGGTGGGATACGGGGTGAACAATTTGGGGTGCACGTTTTCTGGGGGCGCAAGATTTGAGAGTGCAGGGATTTGGGGTGAGGGATTTTGGGGTGCCGGGTTTGGGGGGGAAGGACCTGAGGGTGCAGGGTTTGTAAGTGCCTTGATTTGGGTCAGAATTTGGGGTTGCAGGGTTTGTGGGGCAGGATTTTGGGTGCAGGGGTTTTGGGTGAGGGATTTGGGGTTCAGGGTTTGGGGTTGCAGGGTGTTGGTGAAGGATCTGGGGGGGCAGGGTTTGGGGGTGCAGGGTGTTTTAGAGCATGAATTGGGGGTGCAGGGTTGAGGGTATAAGGATTTTTGGGTGCAGAGGTTTAGGGTGAAGGGGTTTGGGGTGCACTGTTGGGGGGCAGGGTTTGGGGGGGCAGGGTTTGGCGCAGATCTGGGTGTACAGGATTTATGGGTGCAGGTTGTTGGGGTTTAGGGTAGAAGGATCTTGGGGTGCAGGGCAGAAGGGTTTCGTAGGGCTGGATTTGGGGGTGCAGGGCTTTAGGGTGAGGCTTTAGGGGTGCGGGTTTCATGTTTTTAGGAACTGGGGGGCAGAGTTTTGAGTGCAAGTTTGAGGGGCCTTGATTTTGGGGTACATGGTTTGGGGGGACAGGATTTGGGGTGTAAGGTTTGGGGGTGCAGGTTTCACACATTAAGGAACTGGGGCTGAGGAAGTTGGGGTTGCAGGGTTTTGGGGTGCAGGGTTTTAGGGTGCAGGGTTATAGGGGTAAAGGTTTTAGGAGGGAAGGATCTGGGGGCGGAGAGTGCAGGGATCAGAATATGGGGGTGCAGGGTTAGGGGGTGCAGAACCTTGTTGTTCAGGACCTAGGGGTGCCGCGTTTGGGGGTGCAGGGTATTGGGGTGCAGAATATACAAGGGCAGGGCTGGGGGTGCAGAGTTGTGGGGAGCAGGGTTTGCTGGTTCATGACGTGGGGATGGAGGAATTGGGGGTGTAGGGTTTGGTGGGGAAGGGTTTGGGGGTGCAGGGTTGAAGGGTGGAGGGTTATGGGGGTACAGGTTTTTAGAGGGAAGGATCTGGGGGTGCAGGGAGTAGGGATCAGAATTAGGGGGTGAAGGGTTCTGGGGTGCAGGATCTGGGCTGCAGGATATGGGGGAGCAGGGTTTGGGGTGCAGAACCTTGTTGTTCAGGGTTTAGAGGCAGGATTTGGGGGTGCAGGGCTTTGGGGTGAGGGGTTGGGGTGCAGGGTTCAAGTGTTCAGGACCTGGGAATTGCAGGATTTGGGGGTGCAGGGATTTGGGGTGAGGGATTTCAGGGTGCTGGGTTTGGGGAAGCAGGATCTCAGGGTACAGGTTTTGGGGGTGCAGGGTTGTAGGGTGCAACTTGTGGGGGGAAGGGTTTTGGAGTGCAGAGTTTTGGGGGGGAGGATTAGGGGAGCAGGGATTTGGGGTGCAAGGTGTAGTGGTGCAGGGTTTTGGGGGTGCAAGGTTTGGGGAGGCAGAATTGGGGGTGCAGAGTTTGGGACTGCAGGGTGTTGGGGAAAGATCTGGGGGTACAAGGTTTGGGGTAGCAGGGGTTTGGGGAGCAGGGTTTAGGGGTCAGTCTTTAGGGGGACAGGGTTTGTGGGGCAGGGTTGGGAGGGATGATTTGGGGGTGCATAGTGTAGGGTAGCAGGATCTTGGGGTGAAGTGTTGGGTAGGGCAGAATATGGGGGTGCAGGTTTTTAGGGTGGAACTTGTGGGGGGTAGGATTTGGGGTACAGGGGTTTGGGAGTGCAGGATTTAGTGGTGCGGGGTTTGTGGGTGCAGGTCTTGGAGAGGCAGAATTGGGGCTGCAGGTTTTGGGAGTTAAGGGATTTGGGGGTGCAGGTTTTGGGTGTTCAGGACATGGGGGTGCGGGATTTGGGGATGTAGGTTTTGGGGGGGCAGGGTTTGGGGTGTTGGGATTGGGGGAGGTTTAGGACATGGGTCTGCAGGATTTGGGGGTGCAGGGTTAAGGGGTTTAGGATTCTGGGGTGCTGGGTTTTGGGGTACAGGATTTTGTGTTGCAGGGATGGGGTTGAAGGGCCTGGGTTTCCAGGACTTTGAGGTGCAGGATTTGGAGGTGCAAGGTTTGGGAGTGAATTCTTTGGGGCTGCAGGGTTTGGGTGTTCAGGACCTGGGGGTGCCGCATTTGGGGGTGCAGGGCTATGGGGTTCAGGGTTTGGGTGTTCAGGACCAGGGGGTGCTGCATTTGGGGGTGCAGGGCTTTGGGGTGCAGGGTTTGGGGAGGCAAATTATGGGGGTCCTGGGTTTTTGGAGGGCAGGATTTAAAGGTGCAGGATTTGGGGTGCAGGGTTTGGGGATTCAGGACCTGGGGGTGCAGGTTTCAGGGTGTGAGGTTTAGGGGTGCATTATTAGAGGGTGGAAGATTAGGTGTTCAGGGATTGGGAGTGCACGGTTTGGGGGGGTAGAGTTCAAGCTGGAGGGGCAGGATTTGGGGTGCAGGGTTTGGGGATGCATTGTTTAGGGGTGCAGGGTTTTGGATGGAAGAATTTGGGTATGCAGGGTTTGGGGGTGCAGGGTTTGGGGGGTTCAGGATTTGGGAGGGCAGCATTAGGGGGTGCAAGATTTTGGTTGTAGGCTTTAGGGGTGCAGAGTTTGGTAGGGCCGAAATTGGGGTTGCAGGATTTGGGGTGCAGGGTTTGGTGCTGCAGGATATTGTGCTGCAGGGTTTTGGGGTGAAGGGTTAATGGGGATGCAGAATCTAGGGTGCAGTGTTTGTGAGTGCAGGGATTGGGGTTCAGCATCTAGGGGTGCCAGATTGGGGTATCAGGGTTTGGGGGTGTAGGCTTTTGGAGGCAGGATCTCGGGGTGCGGGATATGAGGCGTAGGGTTGAAGGGTGACGTTTTTGGGGGACAGAATTTCGAGGTGAAGGGTTTGAGGGACAGGGTTTGGTGAAGTTCTTGGGGTGCAGGATCTGGGGTGCAGGATTTTAGGATGCAGGATTTGGGTATGAATGCTTTCTGGGTGCAGGGATTTGGGGGTGCAGGGATTTTGGGTGAGGAATTTGGGGTTCAGGGTTAGGGGATGCCGGGTTTGGGGTGCAGGGTGTTGGGGAAGGATTTGGGGGTGCAGGGTTTGGAGGTGGAGTGTTTCAGGGATCAGGGTTTGGGGGGCAGAATTTGGGGTGCAGGGTTTGGGATTGCAGGATTTGGGGCAGCAAGACTGTGGGGTGAGGGGTTTGGGGTGAATGGTTGGGTAGGGCAGGATTTGGAGTGCAGGAATTGGGAAGGAAAGGAGGAGGGAAGGAAGGGAGGAGGGAAGGAAAGAAGGAAGGAAGGAAGGATGGATCATGGTTGTGAAACTTAAGGAGGAGGTTGAGATGCTGAGGACCATCAGGGAGTGCGAAAGGGAGATCGACTGGTGGAGTAACACCCTGACGGGCCAGTCGGAAAGGTCCCAGGGAGGTACCCCCAAAAGGAGATGGACCTCCTGCCCTCTCGGACAGAGGCGGAAGTCCTGAGACGGCCCCACCCTTGTCACTGTTGGGCAGAGGTAGGGGACCTGAAAGACGACGAGGGTTGGAAGCGTATTCCGGTTCGGCGTCACGGGCAACCCCCCTCCCTGCCTGCTTTGTCTCCCCAGGTGCCCCTCCGTAATAGGTTTGAGGCCCTGGATCTTGAAGAAGAGGTAGGTGAGGAGGTGGTGCCGAGCCTGCCTACAAGATCACGTAGGAAGAGGCGGTTGACTCCACAACTTAAGACTGCCTCTGATAAGAAAGAGAGAGGGGTGATTGTAATAGGAAATTCCCTTCTGAAAGGAACAGAGGGCCCAATATGCAGGGTTGACCCTCATCTTAGGGAAGTTTGTAGTCTACCTGGAGCCCGGATCAAGGATATCGCTAGAGAGCTCCCCAAACTGGTGCACCCGACAGACTACTACCCGCTGCTGGTCCTCCAGACAGATGGGGAGGAAGCTGCTTCCCGTAGTCTGAGGGGAATGAAGATCGATTTCAAGGTCTTGGGAAGGATGCTGAAAGACTCAGGGGCTCAAGTGATCTTCTCTTCACTCCTTCCATCTTCAAGGGACGATGTGGGATGCAATAGGAAAGTTCAGTGTCTAAATGATTGGCTCCAAGACTGGTGCTACAGGCAGGGCTTTGGATTTTTTGATAATGGTTGGTTTTATAAGTCACCGGTCCGGACAGTGTCAAGCGGGAAAGGTTTATCTCGCAGGGGCAAAAGGATGCTGGGGCAGGAATTAGCTGGGCTCATTTGGAGAGCTTTAAACTGGGCTCGAAGGGGATGGGGTTGTAGCTGGGCTTGTCCCAGTGGGGCAGCATTCTAAACCTGATGAGGACCGGGTGGCCTCCTGTGCCCCTGGGGAGAAATTGGTGTGCTCTGCTCGCTCCCTGAAATGCCTGTACACCAATGCGCGCAGCATGGGGAATAAGCAGGAGGAGTTAGAATCCTGTGTTCGGTCGGGAGATTATGATCTGGTGGCAATTACGGAAACATGGTGGGACAGCTCACATGGCTGGAATGTGGTCATGGATGGCTATGCCCTTTTCAGGACAGACAGGCCAGCCAGGCGTGGTGGTGGAGTTGCTCTCTATGTGAGAGAGCAACTACAATGTACTAAATTCTGCCCAGGAGTGGATGAGGAGCGAGTTGAGAGTGTATGGGTCAGGATCAAGGGTCAGGCTGGCAGGGGTGACACTGTTGTGGGCGTCTGTTACAGGCCACCAGATCAGGCTGAGGAAGCTGATGAGGCCTTCTATGGGCAGCTGAGAGTGGCCTCACAGTCACAGGCCCTGGTTGTTGTGGGGGATTTTAACTTCCCTGGTGTTTGCTGGAAGGACCATTCAGCCAGCCAGCCACAGTCCAGGAGGTTCCTCCAGTGCATTGATGAGAACTTCCTCATGCAGATGGTGGAGGAGCCGACTAGGAGAGGTGCACTGCTGGATCTCATCCTCACTAACAAGGAGGGTCTGGTTGAAGCAGTAAAGGTTGAGGGCTGCCTGGGCTGCAGTGACCACGAGATGGTGGAGTTCAGCATCTTGGGTGGCAGGAACAGAATAGCAAGTAGAATTGCAACCCTGGACTTTAGCGGGGCTAACTTTGGCCTTTCCAAGCAATTGCTGGGGGAAATCCCATGGGCAAGACTGCTTGAAGGAAAAGGGGCCCAAGATAGCTGGATTGCATTCAGAGATTGCTTCTTCCACGCTCAGGATCAAAGCATCCCCACACGTAGGAAGTCAAGGAAGGGAGCCAGGAGGCCTGCGTGGTTGAACAGGGATCTGTTGGGTATGCTCAAGCAGAAGAGGAGAGTTTACAGGTCGTGGAAGCAGGGGCTGGCCACTTGGGAAGAATATAAGGCTGCTGTTAGAGGATGTAGGAAGGCAGCTAGGATAGCCAAGGCCTCCTTAGAATTACAGCTGGCGAGAGGGGTCAAGGACAGCAAAAAGAACTTTTTCAAATACATGGCAGATAAAACTAATACCAGAGGCAATGTAGGCCCACTGATGAACGGGGTGGGTGCCCTGGTGGCAGAAGATACAGAGAAGGCAGAATTACTGAATGCCTTCTTTGTCTCTGTCTACTCTGCTGGAGGCTGTCCTGGGGAGCCCTGTACCCCTGAGACCCCGGATGAAGCCAGGTCAATGGAGGAGTTTGCTTTAGTCGATGAGGACTGGGTTAGGGAGCAATTAAATAGTCTGGACATCCATAAATCCATGGGTCCAGATGTGATGCATCCGCGGGTGCTGAGGGAGCCGGCTGAAGTCATTGCTGGACCACTCTCCATCATCTTTGCCAAGTCTTGGGAAATGGGGGAGGTGCCCGAGGATTGGAGGAAAGCAAATGTCACTCCAGTCTTCAAAAAGGGCAAGAAGGAGAACCCGGGTAATTATAGACCGGTCAGCCTCACCTCTGTCCCTGGGAAAGTAATGGAACAGCTTATCCTTGGTGCCATCTCAAGGCATACCAAGGATAAGAGGGTTATTAGGGGCAGTCAGCATGGCTTTACCAAGGGTAAGTCGTGCTTGACCAACCTCATAGCCTTTTATGAGAATGTAACAAGGTGGATGGATGATGGCAGAGCGGTGGATGTGGTCTACCTTGACTTCAGTAAAGCCTTTGACACAGTCTCCCACAGCATCCTCACAGCTAAGTTGAGGAGGTGTGGTGTAGACAATAGAGTAGTGAGGTGGGTTGCAAACTGGATTAAGGAGAGAGGCCAGAGAGTGGTAGTCAATGGTGCGGAGTCTAGTTGGAGGCCAGTATCTAGTGGAGTGCCTCAGGGGTCAGTACTGGGGCCAATATTATTCAATATATTCATTAACGATTTAGACGAGGCAATAGAGTGTACTATCAGCAAGTTTGCTGATGACACTAAGCTGGGAGGAGTGGCTGACACGCCAGAGGCTGTGCTACCATCCAGAGACCTGGACAGGCTGGAGAGTTGGGCGGGGAATAACCTGATGAAATTTAACATGGGAAAGTGTAGAGTCCTGCATCTGGGCAGGAACAACCCCAGGTTCCAGTATAGGTTGGGAAATTACATATTAGAGAGCAGTGTAGGGGAAAGGGACCTGGGGGTCCTGGGGACAGCAGGATGACCATGAGCCAGCACTGGGCCCTTGTGGCCAGGAAGGCCAATGGCACCTGGGGTGGGTTAGAAGGGGGGTGGTTAGTAGATCGAGAGAGGTCCTCCTTCCCCTCTACTCCGCCCTGGTGAGACCACATCTGGAATATTGTGTCCAGTTCTGGGCCCCTCAGTTCCAGAAGGACAGGGAACTGCTGGAGAGGGTCCAGCGTAGGGCAACGAAGATGATTAAGGGAGTGGAGCACCTCCCTTATGAAGAAAGGCTGAGGGAGTTGGGTCTCTTTAGTTTGGAGGAGAGTAAGGGGGGACCTCATTAATGTTTATAAATATATAAAGGGTGAGTGCCATGAGGATGGAGCCAGGCTCTTCTCTGTGGCAAACAATGATAGGACAAGGGGTAATGGGATCAAGCTGGAACACAAGAGGTTCCGCTTAAATTTGAGAAAAAACAACTTCTCAGTGAGGGTGACAGAGCCTGGCCCAGGCTGCCCAGGGGGGTTGTGGAGTCTCCTTCTCTGGAGACATTCAAAACCCGCCTGGACATGTTCCTGTGCGACCTCACCTGGGCGTTCCTGCTCCAGCAGGGGGATTGGACTGGATGATCTTTTGAGGTCCCTTCCAATCCCAAACATACTGTGATACTGTGATTTTGGGGTGCAGGGTTTAGGGAAGGATGATATGGGCGTGCAGGGTTTATGGCAGCAGGATCCTGGGGTGCAGGGATTTGGGGTGAAGAGTTTGGTAGGGCACGATCTGGGGGTGCAGGGTTTGGGGAGCACGATTTTAGGGTGCAGGTTTTGGGGGTGCAGGGTTTCAGGGTCAGGATCTGGGGGTGCAGGGTGTTGAGGGGAGGAATTCGGAGGTGCAGTGTTTGGGGGGGCAGGTGGTCCAGGGTTTTGGGGTGCGAGTTTTCCAGTGAAGGATTTGGGGTGGCAGGACTTGGGGGTGCAGGGTTTTGGGGTGCAGGGATTTGGGGTGAAGAGTTTGGTAGGGCAGGATTTGGGGTGCAGGGTTTGCTTGTTCAGGAACTGGGGGTTTGGGAATGACAATCCTAGTGTGCAGGATTTAGGGGTGCATCGATTGGGGGGGCAGGGATTGGGGGTGCAGGAGCTGGGAGTGTGGGATTCAGGGAAGCAGAATTTGGGGGTGAAGGGTTTGGGATTCAGGATCTGGGGTGCAGAATTTGGGGGTGCAGGCTTGGGGGAGTAGAGTTTAGGGGTGCAGGGCTTTGGGGTGTGGGTTTGGGGGTGCAAATTTTTCATCTTTAGGAACTGGGGGTGCAGGATTTGGGGAAAAATTTTCAAGCGGAAGGATTTGGGGGTGCAGGGCTGGGGCCAGAATCTGGGGGTGCAGCTTTTGGGGTTGTGGGTTTTCAACGTGCAGGTTTGGGGATGCCGGGTTTTGAACTGCAGGGTTTGGGGGGACAAGATTTGGGGGTGGAGGATGTGGGGGTCCAGTGTTAGGGAATGGAGGATTAGGGGGATCAGGGTTTAGGGAAGCAGGATCTTGGGGTGCAGGGTTTGGGGGAGCAAGATCTGGGGGTGCTGTATTTAAGGGTGGAGGTTTTAGAGGTACATGACTTCGGGGTGAAGAATTTAGGGTCCAGGACTTGGTCTGGAAGAGTTTGGGGCTGCAGGGTCTGGGTGTAGGGTTGGGAGGTGCAGGGTTGGAGGGGCAGGATTTGGGGGTGCAGGTTTGGGAGTGCAGGCTTTGGGGGTTCAGGGCTTTCGGGTCCAGGATCCTGTGGTGCAGGATTTGGTGCAGAGTTTGGGAAGGAAGGATCTGGGGGTGCAGGATTTGGGGGTTCAGGGTTTAAGGTAGCAGAATTTAGGGTGCAGCATTAGGGTGTGCAGGATTAAGAGGAGCAGGATTTGGGGGTGCAGGGTGTTGGGGGGAAGGATTTGCTGGTGCAGGTTTTAGGGTAAAGGGTTCTGGGGTGCAGGGTTTCAGGGTGGAGCATTTGGGGATAGAGGGTTTGGGGGTGCAGGGTGTTGGGGGAAGGATCTGTTGGTTCAAGATCTGGGGGTGCAGGATTTGGGGGTGCAGGGCGTTGGGGTGCAGGATTTGGGGGTTCAGGGTTTGGGAGTGTAGGATTTTGGGGGCAGGATCTGGGGGTGTGGGATTTAGGGCTGTAGGGTTTGGGGGTGAAGGGTTTGGGGTGCAGAATTTTGAGGCGAAGGGTTTGAGGGTGCATGGTCATGGCGTGAAGGGGTTTGGGGTGAAGGGTTGGGTAGGGCAGGATTTTGGGGTGCACGTTTTGGAGGGGGGAGGTTTTGGGGGTGCAAGATTTGGTGGTGCAGGTTTTAAGGGCACAGTGTTAAGGGGGTGCAGGATAACGTGGTGCAGGTTTTGGGGTGCAAGGATGGGGGGGCAGGGTTTTCGGGGTCTGATTGGGACTATAGGGTCTGGGGGTGCAGGATTTGGGGGTTCAGGGTTTAGGGCCGTAGGATCTTTGGGTGCAGGGGTTTGCGGTGCAGTGTTTGGGGCCAGGATCTGGGGGTGCAGGGTTTGGGGTGTAGGATGTGGGGTGCAGGATCTGGGGGTAGAAGATTTGGGGTAGCAGGGTTTTGGGGAGCAGGGTTTAGGGGTCAGGCTTTAGGGGGACAGGGTTTGGGGCGCAGGGTTGGGAGGGATGATTTGGGGGTGCAGGGATTAGGGCAGCAGGATCTTGGGGTGAAGGGGGATGGGTAAAGGGTTGGGTAGGACAGGATTTGGGGGCGCAGGTTTTTAGGGTGAAAGTTGTGGGGGGCATTATTTGTGGTACAGGGGCTTGGGGGTGCAAAATTTCGTGGTGCAGGGTTTGTGGGTGCAGGTCTTGGAAAGGTTCACGATTCTGGGGTGCCAGTTTTTGACGTGAAGGATTGGGGGGTGCAGGGTTCCAGGGGTGCAGAGTGTGGGCAAGCAGGGTTTGGGGCAGCAGGATCTGGGGTGCAGAGTTGTGGGGTGCATTGTTTTTTGGGGGAGGATTTGGGGTGCAGGGTGTTGGGTTCAGGATCTGGGGCTGCAGGATTTGGGGTTGCAGGCTGTTGGGGTTTAGGGTAGAAGGATCTTGGGGTGCAAGGCAGAAGTGTTTGGTAGGGCCAGATTTGGGGGTGCAGGGCTTTGGGGTGAGGGGTTGGGGGTGCCAGGTTTGGGGGGGAAGGATCTGGGGATACAGGTTTTGTGGGTGCAGCGTTTTAGGGTGGAACTTGTAGGGGGGCAGGGTTTTGGGGTATAGGGTTTTGGGGTGCAGAGTTTTGGGGGAGAGGATTAGGGGAGCAGGGTTTTGGGGTGCAAGGTGCAGCGGTGTAGTGTATTGGGGGTGCAGGGTTTGGGGAGGCAGAACTGGGGGTGCAGGGTTTGGGACTGCAGGATGTTGGGGGAAGGATCTGGGGGTACAAGGTTTGGGGTAGCAGGGTTTTGGGGAGCAGGATCTTGAGGTGAAGGGGGTTAGGGTGAAGGGGTGGGTCAGACATGATTTGGGGGTGCAGGTTTGGAAGGGTCAGGACTTTGGGATACACAGTTGGAACACCACAATTGGGGGTGCAGGATTTGGGAGAGAAGGATCGGGGTGGGGGCAGGGTTTGGGTTGAAGGGTTTGGTAGGGCAGGGTTTGGGGGAGCTGGATTTGGAGGTTCAGAACCTGGGGGTGCAGGGTATTGGGGTGCAGGATCTAGAAGGGCAGGGTTTTGGGTGCAGCGTTTGGGGTGTACAAGTTTTCCATGTAGGATTTGAAGGAAAATGATTTGGAGGTGCAGGGATTGGGGATGCAGGAATTTGGGGTCGCTGGTTTTGGAGATTCTGGATGTGGGGGTGGAGGATTAGGGGGAGCAGGTTTTGGTGTGCAGGGTTTGGAGAGCCAGGGTTAGGGTTAGGGTTCGGTGGGGGCACAGTTTACACAGCTAAGTTTGGGGTGCACGGCTTGAGAATTCATGGTTTGGGGGTGCAGAGTTGTGGGGAGGAGGGTTTGGCGGTTCATGACATGGGGATGGAGGAATTGGGGGTACAGGGTTTGGTGGGGAAGGGTTTGGGGGTGCCTGGCACAGGGTTACAGGATTTGGGACTCAAGGGTTTGGAGGTGCAGGGGTTTGGGGGGCAGGATATAGGGGTGCAGGATTTGAAGGTGCAGGGTTGTGGAGTGCAGAGATTTAGGGGTGCAAGATCTGGGCTTGTACGGTTTTGGGGTGCATGTTTTGGGGAAGGAGGATTTGAGGTGCAGAGTTGGGAGGTGCCAGGTTTGTGGTTGCAGGTTTTAGGGGTACAAGGTTTGGGGGTCGTTGCAGTGCAAGGTTGGGGAGAAGAATTTTGGGGGTGTAGGAATTTGGGTACAGGATTTGATCATGAATGCTTTTGGGGTGCAGGGTTTGGGGGTGCAAGGTTTGGGTGTTCAAGATTTAGGGCAGCAGGATCTTAGGGTGCAGGGTTGGAGGGGTGCAGGGATTTTGGGTGAGGGATTTGGGGTTCAGGATTAGGGGGTGCAGGGTTTGGTGGGGCAGGAATTGGGAGTGCAGGGTATTGGGGGGAAGGATTTGCTGATGCAACTTTTAGGGTAAAGGGTTTTGGGGTGCAAGTTTTTGGTGTGGAGGATTTGGGGGTGAAGGATTGGGGGTGCAGGATGTTGGGGGAAGGATCTGTTGGTTCAAGATCTGGGGGTACAGGATTTTGTGGTGCAGAATTGGGGGTGCAGGGTCTGGGGTGTAGGGTTTTGGGGACAGGATCTGGGGGTGCGGGATTTAGGGGTGTAGGGTTGGGGGGTGAAGGGTTTGGGGGACAGAGTTGCGACGTGAAGAGTTTGGGGTGCAAAATCTGGGGTGCAGGATTTGGGTTTCAGGGTTTGGGGTGCAGGATCTGAGGGTGCAGGGCTTTGGATGAAGGGCTTTGTATGGCAGGATTTTGGGGTGAAGGATTTGGGGGTGTAGAGTTTTCGGGTGCAGGGTTTGGGACTGCAGGTTTTGGGGTGTAGGGTCTGGGGGGCAGGGTGTGGGGTACAAATTTAGGGGGCAGGGTTTTGGCATGAAGGATCTTGGGGTGTACAAGTTTGGGGTGTGGGATTTGAAAGAAAGCGATTTGGGGTGCAAGGTTTTGGGGTGCAGGGTGGGCAGGTTTTCCATGTTCAGGAACTGGGGGTGCAGGGTTTGAGGGAAGGATCTGGTGGTGCACGGTTTCGGGGTGCAGGGTTTTGGAGTGGAGGATTTTGGGGGGCAGTGTTTGGCGGGGCAGGGTTAGTTGGGATTTGGGGTGCAGTGTTTGGGGTACAGGTTTTCGGGGTGCAGGGTCGAGGGAATTATTTCAGGTGCAGGGTTATGAGAGTGCAGGATTTCTGGGTGCAGAGTTTGGGGGTGCTGGGTATGGGGCAGCAGGATCTGGGGGTTCAGGTACTGGGGGTGCATTCATTTGAGGGAGGGAGGATTTGGGGGTGCAGGGTTCTGGGATGCAGAGTTTTGGGGGGAGGATTTGGGGAGCAGGGTTTCGGGGTGCAAGGTGTAGTGGTGCAGGGTTTTTAGGGTGCAGGCTTTGGGGGGCAGAATTTTGGGTGCAGGGTTTGGGATTGCAGGATTTGGGGTAGCAAGACTATGGGGTGCAGGGGTTTGGGGTGAAGGTTTGGGTAGGGCAGGATTTAGGGTGCAGGTTTTGGGAAGGAAGGAAGGAAGGAAGGAAGGAAGGAAGGAAGGAAGGAAGGAAGGAAGGAAGGAAGGAAGGAAGGAAGGATTTGGGGGTGTAGGGTTTAGGGGTGAAGGACTTGGGGGTGCAGGGTTCAGCTGTTCAGGACCTGGGCGTGCAGGGTTTGCGCGTTCAAGGCTTGGGGCACATTGTTTTGGAGAACGGGATTCGGGGGTACAGAGTTTTGGGGTGCATGGTTTGTGAGAGAAGAATTGGGGGTGTACAGGGGGTTCAGGGTTTAGTGTAGCAGGATCTTGGGGTGCAGGATATGGGGATGCAGGGTTTGGGGGGGCAGGGATTGTGGGGAAGCATCTGGGGGTGCAGGATTTTGGGGTTGAGGTTGGGGGCTTCAGGGTTTGGGCGGCAGGATCTGGGAGTGCGGGATTTAGGGGTGTAGGGTTGGGGGGTGAAGGCTTTGTGGGACAGGATTTCGAGGTGAAGGATTTGTGGGTGCAGGGTTTAGGGCCAGGATTTGGGGGTTTAGGATTTAGGGGTGCAGAGTTCTGGGGTGCCAGGTTTTGGGGTGCAGTGTTTTGGAGTGCAGTGTTTTGGGGTGTAGGGTATAGGGAAGGATGATTTGGGGGTGCAGGGTTTAGGGCAGCAGGATCTTGGGGTGAAGGGGGTTGGGTAGGACAGGATTTGGGGGCGCAGGTTTTTAGGGTGAAAGTTGTGGGGGGCATTATTTGTGGTACAGGGGCTTGGGGGTGCAAAATTTCGTGGTGCAGGGTTTGGGGGTGCAGGTCTTGGAAAGGCAGAATTGGGGCTGCAGGTTTTGGGAGTTAAGGGATTTGGGGGTGCAGAGTTTGGGTGTTCAGAACCTGGGGCTGCAGGATTTGGGGATGTAGATTTTGGGGAGCCAGGGTTTGGGGTGCTGGGTTTTTGGGGAGGTTCGGGACATGGGTCTGCAGGATTTGGGGGTGCAGGGTTAAGGGCTTTAGGATTTTGGGGTGCAGGGTTCTGGGGTGCAGGGTTAGGGAGGGCAGGGTTTGGGAGGCAGGAGCTGAAGCGTTTGGGTGTGCAGGGTGTTAAGGTGCAGGATCTGGGGGTGCAGGGTTTGGGGGTGCAGTGTTCTGGGGGTGTAGGCTATTGGGGTGCAGGATTTGGGGTTGTAGGAAGCAGGATCTGGGGCGCAGCTTTTGAAGTGGCAGGTTTTGGGGGTGCAGGATCTGGAGAGTCAGGATTTGGGGGTGCACGGTTTAGGGTGCACATGTTTTGGACGTGCATGATTTGAGAGTGCAGGGCCATGGGGTGCGGGATTTGGGGGTGCAGGGTTTTGGGGTCAGGATTTGGGGCTTCAGGGTCTTGGGGAGAAGGATTCGGGGTGCAGCATTTTGAAGTGCAGGGTTTCGACAGGGGAGGTTTTGGGGTTGCAAGATTTGGTGGTGCAGGTTTTGGGGGTGCAGTGTTAAGGGGGTGGAGGATTAGAGGTGCAGGATTTGGGGGTGCAGGGTTGGGGCTGCAAGGTTTTGGGGGCCTGATTTGGGGGTACAAGGTCTGGGGGTGCAAGATCCTGGAGTTCAGGATTTGGGGGTTCAATATTTGGGTCTGCAGGGTATGGGAGGGAAGGATCTGGGGCTTCAGGATTTGGGGGTGCGCCGTTTGGGGGTACAGGGTTTAGAAGTCACGTCTAAGAGTGGAGGGTTTGGGGGTGCAGGGTTTGCGGGTGCAGGTTTCATGAGTTCAGGAACTGGGGGTGAAGGAATTAAGGGTGCAGGGTTTGGGGGTGAAGGATTTGAGGGTGCAGGGTTTGGGGGAAGCATTTGGGGGTGAGAGATTTGAGGTGCAGCACTTGGGGGTGCCGAGTTTTGGGAGTCAAGGATCTGGGGGTGTAGGATTTGGGGGTTCAGTGTTGAGGGTAGCACAGTCTTGGGGTGCAGGGGTTTGCAGTGAAAGGTTTGGTAGGGCAGGATTTGGGGTGCAGGATTCTGGGGTGCTGGGTTTTGGGGTACAGGATTTGGTGTTGCAGGGATGGGGTTGAAGGGCCTGGGTTTCCAGGACTTTGAGGTGCAGGACTTGGAGGTGCAAGGTTTGGGAGTGAATTCTTTGGGGGTGCAGGGTTCGTGTGTTCAGGGTTAGGGGTGCAGGATTTGAGGGTGCAGGGCTTTGTGTGCAGAGGTTGGGAGTTCAGGGTTTGGGGTGCAAGGTTTTTGGCAGGAGGATCTGAGGGTGCAGGATCTGGGGCTGCAGTGTTTTCAGCGCAGGTTTTGGGGGGACTTGATTTTGGGGTGCTCACTTTGGGGCTGCAGGATCTGGGGGGCAAGATTTGGGGTTTCAGGGTTGAGGGTAACAGGAATACGGGGTGCAGGGGCTTGGGGTGAAGAGTATGGTAGGGCAGGATTTGGGGGGGCAGGATTTGGGAAGGAAGGAAGGAAAGAAGGAAAGGAAGGGTCTGGGGGTGCAGGATTTGGGGGTGCAGGATTTGGGGATGCAGGATCTCGGGGTGTGAGGGTTTGGGTGAAGAGCTTGGTAGGGCAGGTTTTTGGGGCTTCTTTTGGGGTGCAGGGTTTGGGTGTTCAGGACCTGGGGGTGCTGCGTTTGGGGGTGCAGGGTTTTGGGGTGCACGGCCTGGGTGTTCAGGACCTGGGGATCCTGCGTTTGGGGGTGCAGGGCTTTGGGGTGCAGGGTTTGGGGAGGCAAATTATGGGGGTCCTGGGTTTTAGGAGGGCAGGATTTAAAGGCGCAGGATTTGGGGGTGCAGGGTTTGGGGATTCAGGACCTGGGGGTGCAGGTTTCAGGGTGTGAGGTTTAGGGGTGCATTATTAGAGGGTGGAAGATTAGGGGGTGCAGGGTTGGGTGGTGAGGATCTGGGGTGCACATTTTGGGCGTTAAGGACGTGGGGGTGGAGGACTTGGGCGTTCAGGGATTGGGAGTGCACGGTTTGGGGGGCAGAGTGCAAGCTGGGAGCGGCAGAATCTGGGGTGCAGGGTTTAGGATGGAAGGATTTGGGTATGCAGGGTTTGGGGCTTCAGTATTTGGGAGGGCAGCATTAGGGGGTGCAAGATTTTGGTTGTAGGCTTTAGGGGTGCAGAGTTTTGTAGAGCCGAAATTGGGGGTGCAGGATTTGGGGTGCAGGGTTTGGTGCTGCAGGATATTGTGCTGCAGGGTTTTGGGGTGAAGGGTTAATGGGGATGCAGAATCTAGGGTGCAGTGTTTGTGAGTGCAGGGATTGGGGTTCAGCATCTGGGGGTGCCAGATTGGGGTATCAGGGTTTGGGGGTGTAGGCTTTTGGAGGCAGGATCTCGGGGTGCGGGATATAAGGCGTAGGGTTGAAGGGTGACGTTTTTGGGGGACAGAATTTCGAGGTGAAGGGTTTGAGGGACAGGGTTTGCGGTGAAGGTTTTGGGGTGCAGGATCTGGGGTGCAGGATTTTAGGATGCAGGATTTGGGCATAAATGCTTTCTGGGTTCAGGAATTTGGGGGTGCAGGGTTTTTGGGTGAGGAATTTGGGGTTCAGGGTTAGGGGGTGCAGGGTTTGGGGTGCAGGGTGTTGGGGAAGGATTTGGGGGTGCAGGGTTTGGAGGTGGAGTGATTCAGGGATCAGGGTTTGGGGGGCAGAATTTGGGGTGAAGGGTTTGGGATTGCAGGACTTGGGGCAGCAACCTGTGGGGTGAGGGGTTTGGGGTGAAGGGTTGGGTAGGGCAGGATTTGGAGTGCAGGATTTGGGGGTGCAGGGTAGGGCAAGGAAGGCTCTGAGGGTGCAGAGTTTGAAGTTTCAGCACTTGGGGGTGCAGGATTTGGGGGTGCAGGATTAATGGGTGCAGGGTGTTTGGGGGAAGGATGTGGGGGTGCAGGGTTTTGAAGTGCAGGTTTTAAAGGGGTGGGATACGGGGTGAACGATTTGGAGTGCACGTTTTCTGGGGGTGCAAGATTTGAGAGTGCAGGGATTTGGGGTGAGGGATTTTGGGGTGCCGGGTTTGGGGGGGAAGGACCTGCGGGTGCAGGGTTTGTAAGTGCCTTCATTTGGGCCAGAATTTGGGGTTGCAGGGTTTGTGGGGCAGGATTTTGGGTGCGGGGGTTTTGGGTGAGGGATTTGGGGTTCAGGGTTCGGGGGTGCAGGGTGTTGGTGAAGGATCTGGCGGGGCAGGGTTTGGGGGTGCAGGGTGTGGTAGGGCATGAATTGGGGGTGCAGGGTTGAGGGTAGAAGGATTTTTGGGTGCAGAGGTTTAGGGTGAAGGGGTTTGGGGGTGCACTGTTTGGGGGCAGGGTTTGGGGGGACAGGGTTTGGCGCAGATTTTTGGGTTGCAGCATTTAGAGGGCAGGATTTTCAGGTACTGGGTTTGGGGTGCAGGATATGGGGGTGAATGGTTTGGGGGGTTCAGGATACTGGGGTGTAGGATTTAAGAGGTGCAGCGTTTAGATGAGCAGGGTTTGAGGGTTCAGGATGTGGGGGTGGACGATTTGGGCGTTTAGGGTTTGGGGGTGCAGGATGGTAGGGAAGGGATTTCGGGTTGCAAGATTTGGTGTTCCAGGGTTTCGGGGTGGAGGATTTGGGGGTACAGGGTTCGGGGGTGTAGGGTTTGGGCGGCAGGATCTAGGGGTGCGGGATTTAAGGTTGCAGGATTTGGGGGGTGAAGGGTTTGGGGGACAGAATTTCGAGATGAAGGTTTGGGGGTGCAGGATTTGGGTTTCAGGGTTTGGGGTGCAAGATTTAAGGGTGCAAGGTTTGGGTGTTCAAGATTTAGGACAGCGGAATCTTGGGGTGCAGAGTTTGAGGGGTGCAGGGTTTTTAGGCAAGGGATTTGGGGTTCAGTGTTAGGGGGTGCAGAGTTTGGGGTGCAGGGTGTTGGGGAAGGATTTGGGGGTGCAGGGTTTCGAGGTGGAGCGATTCAGGGATCAGGGTTTGGGGGGCAGAATTTGGGGTGCAGGGTTTGGGATTGCAGAATTTGGGGTAGCAAGACTGTTGGGTGCAGGGGTTTGGGGTGAAGGGTTGGGTAGGGCAGGATTTGGGCTGCAGGTTTTAGGAAGGAAGGAAGGAAGGAAGGAAGGAAGGAAGGAAGGAAGGAAGGGAGGAAGGAAGGATCTGGGGGTGCAGGATTTGGGGATGCACTGTTTGTGGGTGCAGGATTTGGGTTTGCAGGGTTCTGGAGTGCCAGGTTTGGGGTGCAGTGTTTTGGAGTGCATCAATTTGGGGTGCAGGGTTTAGGGAAGGATGATATGGGCGTGCAGGTTTTATTGTAGCAGGATCTTGGGGTGCAGGGATTTGGGGTGGAGGGCTTGGTAGGGCACGATTTGGGGTGGAAAATTTAGGGGGGTAGGGTTTGGGGTGCAGGATTTGGGGTGCAGTTTTTGGGGGTGCAGGGTTATTGGGTGCAGGGTTCTGCGGTGCAGGGTTTGCAACTCCGGGAAATGGGGCTGGAGGGTTTTTGAGGGTGCAGGGTTCTGGGGTGCAGAGTGTGCGGCTGCAGGGTTTGGGGGTGCAGGATTTATGGGTGCAGGGTGTTGGGGTTTAGGGTAGGAGGATCTTGGGGTGCAGGGCTGAAGGGTCTGGTAGGCAGGATTTGGGGTGCAGAGCTCTAGAGTAAGGGGTGGGACTCAAGGGTTTGGAGGTGCAGGGGTTTGGGGGACAGGATATAGGGGTGCAGGATTTGAGGGTGCAGGGTTGTGGAGTGCAGAGATTTAGGGGTGCAAGATCTGGGTTTGTTCAGTCTTGGCGTGCAGAGTTGGGGAGGGAGGATTTGGGGCTGCAGGGTTTAAGGGTTTAGGATCTGGAGGTCCAGGATTTATGGGTGCAGGGTGTTGGGGTTTAGGTTAGGAGGATCTTGCGGTGCAGGGCTGAAGGGTTTGGTACGGCTGGATTTGGGGGTGCAAGGCTTTAGGGTGAGGTTTTGGGGGTGCGGGTTTCATGTCTTTAGGAACTGGGGGGGCAGGATTTTGTGCTGCGGACTTTTGAGTGCAAGTCTGAGGGGCTTTGATTTTGAGGTACATAGTTTGGGGGGGCAGGATTTCGGGTGTAACGTTTTGGGGTGCAGGACTTGGGGGTACAGGTTTCACACGTTAAGGAACTGGGACTGCTGAAGTTGGGGGTGCATGGTTTTGGGGTGCAGGGTTGAAGGGTGCAGGGTTATAGGGGTACAGGTTTTGGGAGGGAAGGATCTGGGGGTGCAGGGTGTAGGGATCAGAATATGGGGGTGCAGGATTAGGGGGTGCAGAACCTTGTTGTTCAGGTGTTCAGGACCTGGGGGTGCCGTGTTTGGGGGTGCAGGGTATTGGGGTGCAGAATCTAGAAAGGCAGGGTTGGGGGTGCAGAGTTTTGGGGAGCAGGGTTTGCTGCTTCATGACGTGGGGATGGAGAAATTGGGGGTGCGAGATTTGGGATTGCAGGATGTTGGGTGCAGGATCCGGGGGTACAAGATTTGGGGTAGCAGGGTTTTGGGGAGCAGGGTTTAGGGGTCAGGCTTTAGGGGGACAGGGTTTGGGGGGCAGGGTTGGGAGGGATGATTTGGGGATGCAGGGTTTAGGGCACCAGGATCTTGGGGTGAAGAGGGTTGGGGTGAAGTGTTGGGTAGGACAGGATAAGGAGGTGCAGGTTTTTAGGGTGCAACTTGTGGGGGGCAGGATTTGGGGTACAGGGGTTTGGGGGTGCAGAATTTAGGGGTGCGGGGTTTGGGGCTGCAGGTCTTGGGGAGGCATAATTGGGGCTGCATGTTTTGGGAGTTAAGGAATTAGGGGGTACAGCTTTTGGGTGTTCGGGACATGGGTGTGCAGGATTTAGGGGTGCAGAGTTTTGGGAGGCAAGGATCTGGGGGTGTAGGATTTGGGGGTTCAGTGTTGAGGATAGCACAGTCTTGGGGTGCAGGGGTTTGCAGTGAAAGGTTTGGTAGGGCAGGATTTGGGACGCAGGATTCTGGGGTGCTGGGTTTTGGGGTACAGGATTTGGTGTTGCAGGGATGGGGTTGAAGGGCCTCGGTTACCAGGACTTTGAGATGCAGGATTTGGAGGTGCAAGGTTTGGGAGTGAATTCTTTGGGGTGCAGAGTTTGGGTGTTCAGGACCTGGGGATGCAGGTTTCAGGGTGTGAGGTTTAGGGGTGCATTATTAGAGGGTGGAAGATTAGGCGTTCAGGGATTGGGAGTGCACAGTTTGGGGGGGTAGACTTCAAGCTGGAGGGGCAGGATTTGGGGTGCAGGGTTTGGGGATGCATTGTTGGGGGACAGGATTTGGGGGTGCAGAGGCTGGGGGCAGGGTTTAGGGGTGCAGGGTTTAGGATGGAAGGATTTGGGTATGCAGGGTTGGGGGGTTCAGGATTTGGGAGGGCAGCATTAGGGGGTGTAAGATTTCGGTTGCAGGCTTTAGGGGTGCAGAGTTTGGTAGGACCCAAATTGGGGTGCAGGATTTGGGGTGCAGGGTTTGGTGGTGCAGGATATTGTGCTGCAGGGTTTTGGGGTGAAGGGTTAATGGGGATGCAGAATCTAGGGTGCAGTGTTTGTGAGTGCAGGGATTGGGGTTCAGCATCTGGGGGTGCCAGATTGGGGTATCAGGGTTTGGGGGTGTAGGCTTTTGGAGGCAGGATCTCGGGGTGCGGGATATGAGGTGTAGGGTTGAAGGGTGACGTTTTTGGGGGACAGAATTTCGAGGTGAAGGGTTTGAGGGACAGGGTTTGCGGTGAAGGTTTTGGGGTGCACGATCTGGGGTGCAGGATTTTAGGACACAGGATTTGGGTATGAATGCTTTCTGGGTGCAGGGATTTGGGGGTGCAGGGATTTTGGGCGAGGGATTTGGGGTTCAGGGTTAGGGGGTGCAGGGTTTGGGGTGCAGGGTGTTGGGGAAGGATTTGGGGGTGCAGGGTTTGGAGGTGGGAGTGTTTCAGGAATCAGGGTTTGGGGGGCAGAATTCTGGGTGCAGGGTTTGGGATTGCAGGATTTGAGGTAGCAAGACTGTGGGTGAGGGGTTTGGGGTGAAGGGTTGGGTAGGGCAGGATTTGGAGTGCAGGATTTGGGGGTGCAGGGTAGGGCAAGGAAGGCTCTGAGGGTGCAGAGTTTGAAGTTTCAGCACTTGGGGGTGCAGGATTTGGGGGTGCAGGATTAATGGGTGCAGGGTGTTTGGGGGAAGGATTTGGGGGTGCAGGGTTTTGAAGTGCAGGGTTTAATGGGGTGGGATATGGGGTGAACAATTTGGGGTGCACTTTTTCTGGGGGAGCAAGATTTGAGAGTGCAGGGATTTGGGGTGAGGGATTTTGGGGTGCCGGGTTTGGGGGGGAAGGATCTGCGGGTGCAGGGTTTGTAAGTGCCTTGATTTGGGTCAGAATTTGGGGTTGCAAGGTTTCTGGGGCAGGATTTTGGGTGCAGGGGTTTTGGGTGAGGGATTTGGGGTTCAGGGTTCGGGGGTGCAGGCTGTTGGTGAAGGATCTGACAGGGCAGGGTTTGGGGGTGCAGGATGTTAGGGAAGGGATTTCGGGTTGCAAGATTTGGTGTTCCAGGGTTTCGGGGTGGAAGATTTGGGGGTACAGGGTTCGGGGGTGTAGGGTTTGGGCGGCAGGATCTGGGGGTGCGGGATTTAAGGTTGCAGGATTTGGGGGGTGAAGGGTTTGGGGGACAGAATTTCGAGGTGGATGTTTAGGGGTGCAGGATTTGGGTTTCAGGGTTTGGGGTGCAAGATTTAAGGGCGCAAGGTTTGGGTGTTCAGCATTTAGGACAGCGGGATCTTGGGGTGCAGAGTTTGAGGGGTGCAGGGTTTTTGGGTGAGGGATTTGGGGTTCAGTGTTGGGGGTGCAGGGTTTGGTGTGCAGGGTGTTGGGGAAGGATTTGGGGGTGCAGGGTTTGGAGGTGGAGTGATTCAGGGATCAGGGTTTGGGGGGCAGAATTTTGGGTGCAGGGTTTGGGATTGCAGGATTTGGGGCAGCAAGACTGTGGGGTGAGGGGTTTGGGGTGAAGGGTTGGGTAGGGCAGGATTTGGGGTGCAGGTTTTGGGAAAAAAGGAAGGAAGGAAGGAAGGAAGGAAGGAAGGAAGGAAGGGACCTGGGTGTGCAGAATTTGGGGGTCCACGGTTTAAGGCATTAGGATCTTTGGGTGCAGAATATAGGGGTGCAGGATTTGGGGGTGTATGGTTCTGGGGTGCAGGGTTTGGGAGTCCGGTACACAGGGTGGGAGGATCTGGACGGTGCAGGGTTCTGGGGTGCAGAGTGTGGGGCTGCAGGGTTTGGGGCAGCAGGATCTGGGTGTGCAGAGTTGGGGGGTGCATTGTTTTTTGGGGGAGGATTTGGGGGTGCAGGGTTTGGGGGTGCAGGGCTTTGGGGTGCAGGGTTTGAAGGGTGCAGGGTTCAGGGCTTCAGGACTTGGGGGATTTGGGTGTGCAAGGATTTGGGGTTGCAGGGTGGCACAAGGAAGGCTCCGAGGGTGCAGAGTTTGAAGTTTCAGCACTTGGGGGTGCAGGATTTGGGGGTACAGGCTTAATGGGTGCAGGGTGTTTGGGGGAAGGATTTGGGGGAGCAAGATTTGGGTGTGCAGGATCTGGGGGTGTGGGGTTTTAGGGTGAAGAGCTTGCGGGTGCAGGTCTTGGGGGGTTAAAATTTGGGGGGGAAGGGTTTGGAGGAGCAGGATTTAGGGGTGCAGGGTTTTGGGGTGCAGTGTTTTGGAGTGCAGGGTTTAGGGAAGGATGATATGGGGCTGCAGGGCTTAGGGCAGCAGGATCTTGGGGTGCAGGGGTTTGGGGTGGAGGGCTTGGGAGGGCAGGATTTGGGGGTGGAGAGTTTTGTGGGGTAGGGTTTGGGGTGCAGGATTTGGGAGTGAAGGGGTCTGGGGGTGCAGGGTTATGGGATTCAGGATTTTAGGGTGAAGGTTTGGTAGGGCTGAGCTTGGGGGTTCAGGGTTTTTGTGCTGCAGGCTTACTTGGGATTTGGGGGTGCAGGGTTTAGGGCAGCACGATCTTGGGGTGAAGGGATTTGGGGTGAAGGGTTGGGCAGGGCAGGATTTGGGGTTGCAGGGTTTGGTGGGACAGGAATTGGGGGTGCAGGGTGTTGGAGGGAAGGATTTGCTGGTGCAGGTTTTAGGGTAAAGGGTTTTGGGGTGTAGGGCTTCAGGGTGGAGGATTTGAGGGTAGAGGGTTTAGGGATGAAGAGTGTTGGGGTACTGGGCAGTGCGGTGTAGGGTTTTGGGGGCAGGATCTGGGGGTGCAGGATTTAGGGGTGCAGGCTTGGGGGGTGAATGGTTTGGGGGACAGATTTTCAAGATGAAGTGTTTGAGGGTTCAGGGTCTTGGGGTACAGGGATTTGGGGTGAAGGGGTTGGGTAGGGCAGGATTTTGGCGTGCAGGGTTTGGGACTATAGGTTTTGGGGTGTAGCGTTTGGGGGGTAGGGTTTGGGGGTACAAAGTTTAGGGGGCAGGGTTTTGGGGTGCAGGATCTTGGGGTGTACGAGTTTTGGGTGTGGGATTTGAAGGAAAATGATTTGGGGGTGCAAGGTTTGGGGTGCAGGGTTTGGGGGGGACAGGTTTTGTGTGTTCAGAACTGGGGGTGCAGGATTTTGCATTGAAGGGCTCTGGGGTGCCGGGGTTGGCCTGCAGGGTTTGGGGTGCAGTATTTTGGGGTGCAGGATTTGCGTGTGCAGGGTTGGGGGTTGGGGAGAAGGATTTTAGGGTGCAGGATTTTAGGGTGAAGGTTTGGTAGGGCTGAGTTTGGAGGTTCAGGGTTTTGGGGGGCAGGGTGTTGGTTGCAGGATCTGGGGGTGCAGGATTTATGGGTGCAGGGTGTTGTGGGGAAGGATCTGGGGGTGCAGGGTTTGGGGGGTGCAGGGTTTTTGAGTGAGGGATTGGGGGTTTAGAGTTAGGGGGTGCAGGCTTTGGGGGTGCAAGGTGTTGGTGAAGGATTTGGGGTGTAGGGTTTGGGGGTGCAGGGTGTTTGGGGAAGGATCTGGGGATACAAGATTTGGGGTTGCTGGGTTTGGGGGTTAAAGGATTTGGGGGTGCAGGGTTCAGGTGTTCAGGACCTGGGCGTACAGGGTTTGCGGGTTCAAGGTTTGGGGCGCATTGTTTTGGGGGACAGGATTTGGGGGTGCACAGTTTTGGGGTGCAGGGTTTGTGAGAGAAGAATCGGGGGCTGCATGATTTGGGGTTTCAGGGTTTGAGCAGCAGGATCTGGGGGTGTGGGATTTAGGGGTGTAGGGTTGGGTGGTGAAGGGTTAGGGGGACAGAATTTTGAGGTGAAGGGTTTGGGGTGCAGGGTTGGGTAAGGCAGGATTTTGGGGTACAGGGTTTGGGGGTGCATGGATTTTGGGTGAGGGATTTGGGGTTCAGGTTTAGGGGGTACAGGGTTTGGGGCAGCAGGGCGTTGGGGAAGGATTTGGGGTGCAGGATTTGGGGTGCAGAATTTAAGGGTGCACGTTTTGAGGGTGCAGAATTTAGGACTGAAGAATTGAGGGGTGCAGGGGTTTTGGGTGAGGGATTTTGGGTTCAGGGTTAGGGGGTGCAGGGTTTGGTGGGGCAGGAACTGGGGGTGCAGGGTGTTGGGGGGAAGGATTTGCTGATGCAGCTTTTAGGGTAAAGGGTTTTGGGGTGCAGGGTTTTGGGGTGGAGGATTTGGGGGTGAAGGTTTGGGGGTGCAGGATGTTGGGGGAAGGATCTGTTGGTTTAAGATCTGGGGGTACAGGATTTTGCAGTACAGAATTTGGGGTGCAGGGTCTGGGGTGTAGGGTTTTGGGGACAGGATCTGGGGGTGCGGGATTTAGGGGTGTAGGGTTGGGGGGTGAAGGGTTTGGGGGACAGAGTTACGAGGTGAAGCGTTTGGGGTGAAGGGTTTGCAGTGAAGGTTTTGGAGTGCAGGATCTGGGGTGCAGGATTTGGGTTTCAGGATTTGGGGTGCAGGATCTGAGGGTGCAGGGCTTTGGGTGAAGGGCTTTGTATGGCAGGATTTTGGGGTGAAGGATTTGGGGGTGTAGAGTTTTCGGGTGCAGGGTTTGGGACTGCAGGTTTTGGAGTGTAGGGTCTGGGGGGCAGGGTGTGGGGTACAAATTTAGGGGGCAGGGTTTTGGCGTGAAGGATCTTGGGGTGTACAAGTTTGGGGTGTGGGATATGAAAGAAAGTGATTTGGGGTGTAAGGTTTTGGCATGCAGGGTGGGCAGGTTTTCCACGTTCAGGAACTGGGGGTGCAGGGTTTGAGGGAAGGATCTGGAGGTGCACGGTTTCGGGGTGCAGGGTTTTGGAGTGGAGGATTTTGGGGGGCAGTGTTTGGCGGGGCAGGGTTAGTTGGGATTTGCGGTGCAGTGTTTGGGGTTACAGGTTTTGGGGTGCAGGGTCGAGGGAATTATTTGAGGTGCAGGGTTATGAGAGTGCAGGATTTCCGGGTGCACAGTTTGGGGGTGCTGGGTATGGGGCAGCAGGATCTGGGGGTTCAGGTTTTGGGGGTGCATTCATTTGAGGGGGGGAGGATTTGGGGTGCAGGGTTCTGGGGGTGCAGAGTTGGGGGTGCATTTTTTTGGGGGGGAGGATATGGGGTACAGTGTTTAAGAGTTTAGGATCTGGAGGTGCAGAGTTCTGGGGTGCAGGGTGTTGGGTGCAGGATCTGGGGCTGCAGGATTTACGGGTGCAGGGTGTTGGGGGTTTAGGGTAGAAGGATCTTGGGGTGCAGGGCTGAAGGGTTTGGTATGGCTGGATTTGGGGTGCAGGGCTCTGGAGTAAGGGGTGGGAGTGAGGGTTCGGGGCTGCGGGTTTCGTGTTTTCAAGAACTCGGAGTGCAGGGTTTAGGGGTGAAGACTTTTGGGGTGCAGGCTGTGAAGGGTGCAGGGTTCAGGTGTTCAGGACCTGGGGGTTGCAGGATTTGGGGGTGCAGGGTAGGGCAAGGAAGGCTTTAAGGGTGCAGAGTTTGAAGTTTCAGGACTTCACTTATGGGGGTGTAGTGTTTAGGGCAGCAGGATCTTGGGGTGCAGGGGTTTGGCGTGAAGGGCTTGGTAGGGCAGGATTTGGGGGTGGAAAGTTTAGAGGGGTAGGGTTTGGGGTGCAGGATTTGGGGGTGCAGAGTTTTGGGGATGCAGGGTTATGGGGTGCAAGGTTTGGAAGTCCGGGATATGGGGCTGGAAGATTTGGGGGTGCAGGGTTCTGGGGTGCAGAGTGTGGGGCTGCAAGGTTTGCGGCAGCAGGATCTGGGGGTACACAGTTGGGGGGTGCATTGTTTTTTGGGGGAGGATTTAGGGTGCACTGTTTAAGGGTTTAGGATCTGGAGGTGCAGAGTTCTGGGGTGCAGGGTGTTGGGTGCAGGATCTGGTGGTACAGGATTTATGGGTGCAGGGTGTTGGGGTTTAGGGTAGGAGGATCTTGGGGTGCAGGGGTTTGGGGTGGAGGGCTTGGTAGGGCCGGATTTGGGGGTGCAGGGCTTTAGGGTGAGGCTTTGGGGGTGCGGGTGTCATGTGTTTAGGAACTGGGGGGGCAGGATTATGTGGCGCGGACTTTTGAGTGCAAGTTTTGGGTGTTCAGGACCTGGGGGTGCAGCGTTTGGGGGTGCAGGATTTGGGGTTGTAGGAGGCAGGATCTGGGGCGCAGCTTTTGAAGTTGCAGGTTTCGGGGGTGCAGGATCTGGAGAGTCAGGATTTGGGGGTGCATGGTTTAGGGTGCACATGTTTTGGGCGTGCATGATTTGAGAGTGCAGGGCCATGGGGTGCAGGATTTGGGGGTGCAGGGTTTTGGGGTCAGGATTTGGGGGTGCAGGGTGTTGGGGAGAAGGATTCGGGGTACAGCATTTTGAAGTGCAGGGTTTGGACAGGGGAGGTTTTGGGGTTGCAAGATATGGTGGTGCATGTTTTGGGCTTGCAGCGTTAATGGAGTGAAGGATTAGAGGTGCAGGATTTGGGGGTGCAGGGTTGGGGGTGCAGGGTTTTGGGGGTCTGATTTGGGGGTACAGGACCTGGGAGTGCAAGATCCTGGAGTTCAGGATTTGGGGGTTCAGATTTGGGGCTGCAGGGTATGGGAGGGAAGAATCTGCAGCTTCAAGGTTTGGGGTGCAGGGGTTTGGGGTGCAGGTTACATGATTTCAGGAACTGGGGGTGCAGGAATAAAGGCTGCAGGGTTTGGGGAAAGAATTTGGGGGTGCAGGGTTTTGGGGTGCTGGGTTTTGGGGGGGGAAATTGAAGGTTGCAGAGTGTGGGGTGCAGAGCACTGGAGCAAAGGATTTGGGGGTGCAGGGTTTCAGGGTTCAGGATTTGGAGGTGTAGAGTTTTGGGTTTTGGGGTTGAAGGATTTGAGGGTGCAGGGTGGTGGGGGAAGGATTTGGGGGGGAGAGATTTGAGGTGCAGGGCTTGGGGGTGCAGAGTTTTGGGAGGCAAGGATCTGGGGGTGTAGGATTTGGGGGTTCAGTGTTGAAGGTAGGACAATCTTGGGTTGCAGGGATTTGCAGTGAAAGGTTTGGTAGGGCAGGATTTGGGGTGCAGGATTCTGGGGTGCTGGGTTTTGGGGTACAGGATTTGGTGTTGCAGGGATGGGGTTGAAGGGCCTGGGTTTCCAGGACTTTGAGGTGCAGGACTTGGAGGTGCAAGGTTTGGGAGTGAATTCTTTGGGGGTGCAGGGTTTGGGTGTTCAGGACCTGGGGGTGCTGCGTTTGGGGGTGCAGGGTCTGGGGGTGCAGGTTTCAGGGTGTGAGGTTTAGGGGTGCATTATTAGAGGGTGGAAGATTAGGGGGTGCAGGGTTGGGTGGTGAGGATCTGGGGTGCACATTTTGGGCGTTAAGGACGTGGGGGTGGAGGACTTGGGCGTTCAGGGATTGGGAGTGCACGGTTTGGGGGGCAGAGTGCAAGCTGGGAGGGGCAGAATCTGGGGTGCAGGGTTTAGGATGGAAGGATTTGGGTATGCAGGGTTTGGGGCTTCAGTATTTGGGAGGGCAGCATTAGGGGGTGCAAGATTTTGGTTGTAGGCTTTAGGGGTGCAGAGTTTGGCAGGGCCGAAATTGGGGTTGCAGGATTTGGGGTGCAGGGTTTGGTGGTGCAGGATATTGTGCTGCAGGGTTTTGGGGTGAAGGGTTAATGGGGATGCAGAATCTAGGGTGCAGTGTTTGTGAGTGCAGGGATTGGGGTTCAGCATCTGGGGGTGCCAGATTGGGGTATCAGGGTTTGGGGGTGTAGGCTTTTGGAGGCAGGATCTCGGGGTGCGGGATATGAGGTGTAGGGTTGAAGGGTGACGTTTTTGGGGGACAGAATTTCGAGGTGAAGGGTTTGAGGGACAGGGTTTGCGGTGAAGGTTTTGGGGTGCACGATCTGGGGTGCAGGATTTTAGGATGCAGGATTTGGGCAGGAATGCTATGTGGGTGCAGGGATTTGGGGGTGCAGGGGTTTTGGGTGAGGGATTTGGGGTTCAGGGTTAGGGGGTGCAGGGTTTGGGGTGCAGGGTGTTGGGGAAGGATTTGGGGGTGCAGGGTTTGGAGGTGGAGTGTTTCAGGGATCAGGGTTTGGGGGGCAGAATTCTGGGTGCAGGGTTTGGGATTGCAGGATTTGGGGCAGCAAGACTGTGGGGTGAGGGGTTTGGGGTGAAGGGTTGGGTAGGGCAGGATTTGGGGTGCAGGATTTGGGGGTGCAGGGTAGGGCAAGGAAGGCTCTGAGGGTGCAGAGTTTGAAGTTTCAGCACTTGGGGGTGCAGGATTTGGGGGTGCAGGATTAATGGGTGCAGGATTTGGGGGTGCAGGATTAATGGGTGCAGGGTGTTTGGGGGAAGGATTTGGGGGTGCAGGGTTTTGAAGTGCAGGGTTTAAAGGGGTGGGATATGGGGTGAACGATTTGGGGTGCACGTTTTCTGGGGGTGCAAGATTTGAGAGTGCAGGGATTTGGGGTGAGGGATTTTGGGGTGCCGGGTTTGGGGGGAAAGGACCTGCGGGTGCAGTGTTTGTAAGTGCCTTGATTTGGGTCAGAATTTGGGGTTGCAGGGTTTGTGGGGCAGGATTTTGGGTGCAGAGGTTTTGGGTGAGGGATTTGGGGTTCAGGGTTCGGGAGTGCAGGGTGGTGGTGAAGGATCTGGCGGGGCAGGGTTTGGGGGTGCAGGGTGTGGTAGGGCATGAATTGGGGGCGCAGGGTTGAGGGTAGGATTTTTGGGTGCAGAGGTTTAGGGTGAAGGGGTTTGGGGGTGCACTGTTGGGGGGCAGAGATTGGGGGGCAGGATGTTAGGGAAGGGATTTCGGGTTGCAAGATTTGGTGTTCCAGGGCTTTTGGGTGAAGGATCTGGGGGTGCAGGGTTTGGGGATGCGCTCTTTGGGGGTGCAGGATTTGGGGCTGCAGGGTTTGGAGGTTCAGGAAATGGGGCTGAAGGATTTGGGGGGTGCGGGGTTTTGAAGTGCAGGATTTGGGGGGCAGGATCTGGGGTTGCAGGATTTGGGCCTGAATGCTTTTGGGGTGCAGGGCTTTTGGGGGAGGGATGACAGGATTTAGGGGGCAACAATTGGGGGTGCAGGATTTACGGGCACAGATTTTGGGGTGCAGGGTTGTGGAGAGCAGGAACGGAGGTACAGGGTTGGGGGTGCAGGGTTTGGTGGGGCAGCAATTGGGGGTGCAGGCTGTTGGCGGGAAGGATTTGCTGGTGCAGGTTTTAGGGTAAAGGGTTTTGGGGGGCAGGGTTTCAGGGTGGAGGATTTGGGGGTAGAGGGTTTGGGGGAGCAGGGTGTTGGGGGAAGGATCTGTTGGTTCAAGATCTGGGGGTGCAGGATTTGGGGGTACAGGGTTCAGGGGTGTAGGGTTTTGGGGTGCAGGCTTCAGGAACTGGGGGTGCAAGAATTAAGGGTGCAGGGTTTGTGGGAAGAATTTGGGTTGCAGGGTTTTGGGGTGCAGAGTTTCGGAGTTCAGGATTTGAGGGGGGAAATTGAAGGTTGCAGAGTGTGGGGTGCAGAGCACGGGAGCAAAGGATTTGGTGGTGCATGGTTTCAGGGTTCAGGATTTGGAGGTGGAGAGTTTTGGGGTGCAGGATTTGGGGTGAACGATTTGAGGGTGCAGGGTGGTGGGGGAAGGATTTGGGGGTGATAGATTTGAGGTGCAGGGTTTGGGGGTGCAGAGTTTTGGGAGGCAAGGATCTGGGGGTGTAGGATTTGGGGGTTCAGTGTTGAGGGTAGCACAGTCTTGGGGTGCAGGGGTTTGCAGTGAAAGGTTTGGTAGGGCAGGATTTGGGGTGCAGGATTCTGGGGTGCTGGGTTTTGGGGTACAGGATTTGGTGTTGCAGGGATGGGGTTGAAGGGCCTGGGTTTCCAGGACTTTGAGGTGCAGGACTTGGAGGTGCAAGGTTGGGGAGTGAATTCTTTGGGGGTGCAGGGTTTGGGTGTTCAGGACCTGGGGGTGTCACGTTTGGGGGTGCAAAGTTTTGGGGTGCACGGTTTGGGTGTTCAGGACCTAGGGGTGCCACATTTAGGGGTGCAAGGTTTTGGGGTGCAAGGTTTGGGTGTTCAGGACCTGGGAGTGCCACGTTTGGGGGTGCAAGGTATTGGGGTGCAAGGTTTGGGTGTTCAGGACCTGGGGGTGCCACATTTGGGGGTGCAGGGTTTGGGGAGGTAAATTATGGGGGTCGTGGGTTTAGGAGGGCAGGATTTAAAGGTGCAGGATTTGGGGATGCAGGATTTGCGGGTGTAGGGCTGGGGGTGAAGGGTTGGGGGAAAGAATATTGGGGTGCATGGTTTAGGGGTGCAGGGGCTTGTGGGGAACAATTTGGGTCTGCAGGGTTTTGAAGTGCAGCATTTATGGGGTCAGGATTTGGGGGGGCAAGATTTGGTGGATCAGGATTCTGGGGTGCCGGGTTTTGAGGCGAAGGATTTGGGGGTGCAGGGTTTGGGAAGACAGGATCTCGGGGTGCGGGATTAGGGTGAGGGTTTGGGGTGCAGGTTTCATGTGTTCACGAACTGGGGTGCAGGACTTGCGGGCACAGGGTCTAAGGGGCAGGATTTGGGGTTTGAGCGTTCTGGGGTGCAGGTTTGGGGGTGCAGGGTTTGGGAAGAGAGGATCTCGGGGTGCAGGATTAGGGTGAGGGTTTGGGGTGCAGGTTTCATGTGTTCACGAACTGGGGTGCAGGATTTGGGGGTGCAGGGTCTAAGGGGCAGGATTTGGGGTTTGAGGGTTCTGGGGTGCAGGGTTTGGGGGTGCGGGGTTTGGGAAGAGTATTTTGGGGTGCAGGATTTTTGGTGCCGTGTTGGTGGCGCAGGTTTGGGGTGATCACTGCTGATCTGCACACACTTGCTCTCTCTGGTATTCACCTTCACTCTTGCTCGTCCATCTCCCCACTGTTCTCTCCAGCTTCTCTCTTTCCGTTTCCACCACACTCCTGACACAGACCCGACCCACTGAGAATGTTCCAGAACACGCTGAGCCAAACCCTGGGGTGACCTTCGGGCTCCATGACAATGTGAAAATTGAGTGTGCGACAGCATCCGAGAACCATTCTGGCTGGTAAACGCCTCGAAGATGCTGGAGTCCAAGCACAACCCCCTGGCACTGCCCCACGTCCCTCAGGAGCTCAGGCGGAAACCCCTCCAGGGATGGCGACTCCAGCACTACCCTGGGCAGCCCGTTCAGTGCCCGACAGCCCTTGCTGGGAGGAACAGTTTCCAGGCTCCAGTCAGAACCTCACCTGGTACCACTGGGGCCGTTTCCTCTCCTCCTGTCGCTCGTTCCCGGGGCAGAGTCACAGAACCCGCTCTCTGGGCACTCTGTGGGGCGGCTCCTGTCCCGCCCGCTCCCCGCACTCCCGCTCTGTCTCTCGCCCGAAGGCTCAGGCGGGAACGGCCGCTGCGTCCCGGCCGGCCAATCGCAGCTCGCCGCCTCGGCCCCGCGCGCCGCCGGCCGTTGGCCCCGCCCCCTCCTCCCCTCAGCCCCTCAGGGAGGAACCTCCCAGCGCTAGTGCTGAACCCCGAGTTCCTGGCGCCACTCAAGAGGCTCCAGGGGACACCCCCAAAACGTGATGGACCCCGCCCTGTTGGGCAGAGCGAGAAGACCCGAGACAGCCCCTGCCCTGTCGCTGTCGGGCACACGTAGGGCACCGAAAAGATGACGAGGCTTGGAAGCGACTTCCAGTTCGGCGCCACAGGCATCCTAGGGAAACTATGCAGGCTAAACCTCGGAAAGGTACAGCCACCTAGAAGAACTTGCTGAAAGAAAAGTCACTGAAAGAGAACCGGTCCAGTTTTTAACTAAACCAGGACACCCCCAAATTGTGTGGTTTGCCCTAAAAAATGCTCCCAAAAATGCTTTTTCCCCAAAAAATTGGGTTCCCCGCAAAATTGAGTCTTTCCCCCCAAAAATGGACCTCAAGTATTGGATTTTTTCCCCAAAAATATGTGTTCCCTCCAAAAAATGGGTCTTGTTCCCTCCAGAATGGGTACTACCCCACGAAAATGGGGCTAAAAATGGGTGTTTCATTCCAAAAACGTGTCCAAAAAATGGTGTTTACCCACAAAATGGGGCCCAAAAGTTGTTTCCCCCCCCCAAAAAAAAAAATGAGTGCACCAAAAAATGTGTGCACCCTCTGAAAATGGGTCCAAAAATGGGTGTTTCTCCCCAAATATGGCCCTAAAATTGGGGTTTTCCCCAAAAAATGCACTTGTTTCTAATAAAAAAATGTGTTTCCCCCAAAAATGGGTCCTACCCCACAAAAATGGATCAAAAAAGGAGTGTTTCCCCCAAAGAGGTTATAAATTTTTTTTGCAAGATTTGCCAAGGTTGGGCAAAATTACCAATTTTCTTGTCAAGATTTGTAGATTTTGGGGCAAAGTTGCAAAGGTTTTGTGCAAGATTTGCGATTGGGAGGGAAAATTAGTATTTTGAGGCAAGATTTGCGCATTTTTTTGTTAAATTACAGATTTATTTGCGAGATTTTGGAAGATTTGCCATTTCTTTTTGGCACAACTGCTCAGTTTTGGGGCATTATTGTGCAGGATCATGAGAGAGGTTCTCCTGCCCCTCTGCTCTGCCCTGGTGAGACCACACCTGGAATATTGTGTCCAGCTGTGGCCCCTCAGTTCCAGCAGGACAGGGAACTGCTGGAGAGAGTCCAGCGCAGCCACCAAGATGCTGAAGGGAGTGGAGCATCTCCCGTGTGAGGAAAGGCTGAGAGAGCTGGGGCTCTGGAGCTGGACAAGAGGAGACTGAGGGGGGACTCATTCCTGGGGATCCGTATGGAAAGGGGGGTGTCACGGAGGCACCCCGAGGTTAGTTTAAGGGACAACAGGGTCCAAAACAACTGTTATTAAACCGGTGAGAAACAGGGTTTTAGCACTCCAAAAGTGACTTGAATACAGGTTCGGATATCAGTTGAGGAAAATTACGAAGGGGCAGCAACTAATACAACAGGCGGTCCACAGAGTGCATGCACGTGGCTTCACCAAAACAATGCCGGAGCCGTCCCTGAGTCCGGGAGGAGTACGCACTTGCCTGAACACGGTGCGGGATTATTTTGAAGAGATACACGTACTCGTAATGAGTACGGAAAGTGTACACTCGCGACTCTGCGAGGGTAAATTTATAATACACTCGCAATCCTGTGAGGGTTAATACACGTGCAAATGTGCACGGAATATTACACGTGCTTATGTGGAAGCATGGGAGGAAAATACACCCGCGATTGTGCGAGGAAAGAATTTATACACGTGCTCCTACTGAGTACGGAAAGTTACACGTGCAAATGTGCACGGAAAGTATAAATACACTGGCAATCCTGCGAGGGTTAATTTTACTCACACCCGCGGCGGCGAGGCAAGCGGAGTCTCCATCCCGGGGCGGCTCTCGGCGGCAGCGTCTCGCTCGTGCTCCAAGAGACCCGCGACAATGGGCAGACTCTCGATGAAAGTCCCTTTTTTATAGGCTGATCAGATCTGACTGTGGGCATTCCAGAAGCTTCTTCGCACCCGTACCCTGGCTGTGGGTGCCCCTGAAGCCTCCAAACATCCCACACTGGCCGCGGGTGCCCAGCCCTGGCACCTCGGCGCTCCCTTCTCCTAACGGCCCTGGCCAGGGGCTCTGGGGCCAAACAAAAGAAGGTGTAGCAGAGAGAGGGAGATGTGTCTACTCCTTCCATGATGAAGGAGGGAAGGGGAGAGAGGGGGGTTTGATCCTGCCGCACCCACTATCCTGTCCTGTACTCCACTATACTGCCCCTTCACCCTGCATACCCCCTCCCAACCCCCCTGCACCCCAATGTCCTCCACATGGTGCTGGTGGATGGATCCAGCTCAGCACAGGGTGGGGTGCCCGACTACTCTTCCTGGGCCCCCCCCCAAATCCTGCTGTGAACCAGTAGGTCCCAGTACAGCCCAGCACCACTGTGCCTGCCCAGGGGTGGCAGCCAGTGGGGGGGTGCCCAGGAGTGGGTGCTGGCAGTTTGGGGGAGCACCCGCCTGGCCCCAGCCCAGGGCAGCGTGTTGGGGTGATCCTGGGTCCCCACACCATGACACCCAGCAGCAGCCACTGCGTGTGTCTCACTGGGCTGTACTTGTCCCCCTGTCCCCTGCAGGGCTGGGGACACACACACATACCCAAGCACCTTGGAGCCCCCACCACCCCCTCCCACGGGCATACCCACCCTGATGCCTTCATCACCCTGAGCATCCTCACCTGCACCCCCTGCTCCTGGACACCAATTTAGGCCCAGCAGCCCCAGAGCTGGGGTGTGTTGTGCTCAGCCCTGTTCTCTGTGCCCACTTCGGGGGTTTCCTGCTTTACCCACCCCACTTTGGTGTTTTATTTTTCCCTGATGGGTGCTGGATGAGCAGTGGGACCTGCTGCTGCCATGGTCCCCCTTTGCTGTCCGGGGTGGGGGTGCTGGGACCACCTGCAGCCCCAGCTCGTCTGCTGTGCTGAGCGCCCCCCAGGTAGAAAGCCTGTGGATTGGGGGGGTGATGACTGGCAAACCAGCCTTCCCCCCACCCCGGGGGCACCCATTCTGCATTTAGATATAGATATAGATATATAGAGATAGAGATATATACATAGATATATACATAGATATAGAAATATACATAGATACAGAGATCTATAATTTGATGGAGCCACAACCACATCAGAATTCTTTCCCAGGACAGTCAGGGTGAATGAGAGCTTCTGTAAACAGTGAGACTGCTGCCAGCAGATCGAGGGAGGTCATCGTTCCCCATCCTCAGCACTGCTGAATGAAGCCACTCCTGAAGCACTGCGGCTAGTTCTGGGCTACCCCGTACAAGAGAGACATGGACACAGTAGAGTTCACCAAACCGTCACAACGAAGATGAAGGGCCTGGAGCGTCTGTCCAACGGGGACGGGCTGGGAGAGCTGGGGCTGCTCAGCCTGGAGAAGAGAAGGCTCCCGGGGGATCTCATCAATGTGCATCAATACCTGCAGGGAAGGTGCCAAGAGGATGGAGCCAGGCTCTTTCCAGAGGTGTCCAGTGACAAGACCAGAGGCAATGGGCACGAACTGAAACACAGGAGGTTCCCTCAGAGCATCAGGACACAGTTTGTTACTGCCTGGGTGACCGAGCCCTGGCAGAGGTTGCCCAGGGAGGTTGTGGAGTCATCACCTTTGGAGATACTCAAAAGGACATGGTCCTGGGCACCCAGCTCCGGGAGTCCCTGACTGAGCAGGGGCTGGACCAGACAACCTCCAGAGGTCCCTCCCACCCTCAACCATTCTGCGGCTGTTGTCTGTGACTGCAGACATCATCAAATGGTGTTTGTCCCCTCTGCTGCTCAGCTTAGAAATCTCTGGAAATCTCTAAAGACACAAATAAGAAGCCGCTTAGATGCTGTTCAAATCAGCCACCTTTCCTTTAGATCTCAGTGAGATCCGCATGCTTAAACCGGGCATTTGTGAACCACTTTCCAAGCTTTCTCTCTTAGACCTTCTTTGCTGAAAGAGATTTCCAGAATGTAGGAAAGGATGTGAACTGTAAGATGCTAGAAACTGTAGAAATGTGAAGAGACCATCTCATCACATCTGTGGCCAGCACAGTGTCATCACAGGAATGATTAAAGATCAGCCTGAGACTACAGAAGAATTGGTAAATGTCATTAGCACCATAAACAGTCGTTTGGGATAGAAACACTTGGTTAGGATACCAGCCTTGCATTTTCTCATCTGGCTCCAAGCTTAAAGCAGAAAGTGGTGTTTCCTACTGTGCTGCAAGGGAGAAGTTTCCATCCTGCTAAAAACCGAGCTCGAGACACCCTTGCCTGGGGATAACATTCCCCACAGATCAAAACACTCAAATGGCAAAACTTCTGTGCAACTGCCACAGAAGGGACCTTCCCACTGTTCTGAAAGCTGGGAGGGGGAGGAGGGCACCAGGCAGGAGAAGTGGCCCAGAAGATGTGCATGGAGGGCCAGAGATGGTGGTCAGCCAGCACCAGCGCAATGAGGAGCGGCTCTTGATCATGGGCAAAAAACAGATCAAAACAACCCCATCAAGAGGGCAATCTCCATTTCTGAAAGGGTCCCAAATCCTAAAAGGGCAAACTCAGTGGAAGATGCACACTGGGGTGCTGGAGAAAACACACACCAGAGGTTTTGGTGGTTTCCCGCCCTCTATACGACCTGCTTTGGAAAAGCAGGAGATGGGATTGGACCTGGCAGCTTAAGAGCCCCTTAACATTCTGAAAGGTGAGCTTGAAATGTGCCAGAAGCTGGGCCCGCTGCAGCCACCGGATCTGTCAGGGGTGGAATGGGGGTTCACAGGGCGTCCTTCCTATTGCGGTCTGTTCCAAAAGGGACCACAGGGGCTGGCCAGGCCCTCATTGTTTTACCAAACAGCTCAAGTGTTGCACGAGCGGTTCACTGTTGCACCACCCCTGAGAATATTCACAGTGACAACAGAACACACTTTACGGCTGCAGTGCTGCAAGACTGGGCTCAAGGGGAAGGTATCAAGTGGGTTTTCCATGCACCATGTTGCCCCCAAGCCAACAGGATCACTGAGCGGACTAATGGTGTGATTAAAAAGCACACTGGTATCTTGTGACCCAATTGGGACACACAGCTAAACAAGCTCTACTCATTGTCAATAATTGCTGTGGGAGCTATGGGAGCCCCCAAATCAAAGCATTTTCCCCCAAGAGACCACCAATAGACAAGGATCCTATAGCAAACAATGGAAAGGATTTTTGGGGTGCTTTCACAACAGGTGCTTCTATGCAAACGTGGAGCGTACCCACGCGACAGCAGCCTGGCATGGCCTGGCCTTGGTGCTTCTCCTGGTGACCGACCCGTGCCCAGGAAGCGGTCAGGAGCCTGCTGAACATCTGTCCCGTGGGACAGGGACTGACCCCAACAACAGCCCACTCTGCTCATGCCCCTTGGCTGGCAGACAGGGCCCTGGCCAGTGAAACACCTCGGCTGAGAGAAGCTTCTAGCACAACTGACCAGAGCTCAGATCCAACCAGGGCACAAATGGAGCCCACCAGAGCCCCCTGTTGCGTTGGTCTGCCTTGCTGCAATGGTTCTGCTGTGGAAGAGCCTCCTTGTGAGATCCAGGGTGTTGCACAAAGAAATATCATTAGGGACTGAGGCACCCCCGGCCTTATTGCTGAGGGATCCTCTGCGTACCCTTGAGAGCCCTCACTTTTTGTGAGTGGGAAGATGCACATTTTCAATCAGCACCCCAGAGTTTTCGGTTCCCTTGCATCTGAATTGGAAACGGAACTCCTAACCGGTGTCCAAATCTGTGTTTTACGATGTTGTGGGAGTGCTGAATAGTTTTGGATAAACCCCATTTCTAGTTTGTTCTCTGCTAAATAGCTCTGGATATAGTGAAGTCTGGAGCTCCTCACCTGCCTAAACTGACTTTTGGGGTGCTTCCACGGCATCTAAATTGGGGTATTGGAGAAACTCGGATGGAGGCAGAGCTGTAATCCTTCCCCTCCCCGCACAAAGTGGGTGGAATAGGAGCGGCTGGGTCCTGGCGTGATGGCAGCAGCCTGCGCTGTCCCGTCTGCAGTTCTGTGCTGTGTTCTGCGTGTCACCCTGTGCACCGTCCTGTGCCTCCGCTTAGAACAAGCGTGGGGCTGCCTAAGTTCTGTCAGCAGCTGGAAAAGGGTACTTCTGAGAGACAATTGGAGATAGAGAGTGCAAAGGTACGATTGCAAGGAGAACGAGAGCAGATGCGTGCATGGGAACAAGGGATTGAGGTTGCTCGGGCACAAGCAGGGGAGCCCCTGCCCCCCCTGGCCTGGCCAAGCGTGGAAAGTTGATTTTTGGGTGTGGGTTCCAACGATCGGGACAGAGAAGTCTGGGCAGACCCTGGCAACAGCAGTTGTACCAAAATGGAGACGCTGGAGGAAGAAAATGTGTGGTTCAAGCAGAGAGGCACCCAGGTCCACAAGGCAGAAAGGCCGAGCCACTGTCTGTGCAGCCCCAGGGACGGTCCCCAGCTTGGTGACTGCAAACCAAGTGTTTGTGCAGCCGGGGAGAAGTGGGGACTGAATCATTGTAAAGGGAGGACGAGACAGGAGGGGGCTGGGGACCCGGAGTGTTCTGAGAAAAGGATTGTCAGCGTTGTGGCGATGAGGAATGATTCATACAGACGCAGGCAGAGGCGCACAGGCACAGAGTTCTTGTCAGCAGCAAGAGCAGAGCCAGGCAGAGCTGAGCTCTCTTTTATTAACAGTTCTCAGGTGATAGATTTACAGGTGTGGGCTTGGACTGAGAGGACAGAGGAAATGGTTTTGTTCAATAATTGTTATTCTAAACACACCACACTCATACTGTGACTGTTTCCAGTCATGTTCCCGTGCATATCTTGTGGGCGACGTTCTGACCCACTCATTTGCACACCCAGGCCCAACATTCACACATCATACATATGGGGTGGTTTTCTGACCCCAGACACCGTTCTCACTGGCCTGGGCCGTCACGTCGTGCACTCATAAAAAACACTTCCGTCCAATCTGGCCAAGGCCCTTTAGCTGGAACCGCACATCCTGCCATTCCCACAAGAGTTATCGACCCTGAACCCTTGGACGGCCCGTGGGACCAGACGGGCGGCCTGGAGCCGGGAAGCAGGGAAGGGTGGAAGGAAGCCCATCGGCGCTTGCAGCCCGGTGTCCCCATGTGGGGACATGGCAGGGGTGAGCCCCAGCCTGGGGAAACCCCTCCCGCTCAGGAGACAGTGGGGTGGGGGCAGCTCCCTGCAGCCCCTGCCCACTGCAGAGCCCCTGGCAGGGCCTGGGGGGCAGGTGTGTGCAGCCCCTGTGTGACACGGTCTGGGGTCACAGTGGGACAGCCGCACGTCACAGTGGTGACAGCCCCCCTTTCCCTCTCGTGACCAGCATCTGCCCCACTCACCCCGGTGAGGCCGAGTCGACTCCAGGCGCTGGGAGCTGCTCTCGCCACCGCTCTGCTCTGGAGTAGCTGCTCTGCAGTGAGGAGGAGAAGGTGGAGAGAGGGAGCACGACAGCACCAAGGAGGGTGAAGGTGGAGGAGGAGAAGGAGGAGAAGAAGGAGGAGAAGGAGGACAAGGAGGACAAGGAGGAGGAGGAGAGCGGAGAGGAGGAAGAGGAGGCGTTTTGCGGGAAGCAGGAAAGCCATCGTCCAGCCACTCTCTGCAGTTGTTGACCTGAAGCAGGAGTGGAACTAAGATGGCAGGACGCCTCTTCTTGCAGCCTCACCTGGCTCCAACCATCCAGAAGCTGGAGCGTTATGGTAAGGCCTTCAGGCCCAATTTCACAAGCGTGGCCGGGTCAAGGACATCTCTGACATCAGGCATGGAAACCCGAGGACTGTTGGGGTGGCTGCTCAGGAGTGGTGACTGCGAGGAGGGACCTATTGACCATCCCGAAGGGCTGAGGGGCTGACGCGGCAGCCAGGGCTCCCGGTTCCCTTCCTGACGTGGTCCCTGCCTTCCTGGGGCAGCCCAGGCAGAAGCCCCTGACCCCGAAGGGCTGCCCTTGCCTGGCGCTGGGCATTGCCCACCCTGAGCTCCTGTCTGAATAGAGGAGCTGAAGGTGCTCGTGGGCCGCGTGGGCTCTGTGTGTTCAGAGCTGTGACCCGGCCAAACTGGCCCCTGCTGGGGAGACACCAGGGCCTGCCCTGAGCCTCCGAGAGCCGCGTGGAGCACAGCCCGTGCCCCCGCGGGCACGGCAAAGCACTGCCGGCTTCCCGGCTGCTGCCGCAGAGCATGACGGGTCTTTCCCTTGTTCTTCCAGAGTTCGCTAAGATTTGGGCCAGCGCATCGTCTCACCTCAGCCTGCAGCTGGCTCTCCACCAGGTGGGCCTCACCTCCTCCTCCCCCTCACATCCCGACGAACGCTGATCGAGTCCTGACAGCCCTTTGCCATCGAGTGCACTTGTTCTTCCTCTCCTTGGAAGGCGGGAGCAACGCCCCAGCAGACACTGCAATGCACACAGTGCGATGGACACCTCCTCTGTCCATTCAGATGTACAAGAAGGTCCCCCCGTCAGAGTTGCATGGGAAAGCCTGGAAGCCTGGGACACATCTGGACTTATTCCAAGTGTGGGAACCCCCTGCCTTCCATGTGATTGAGCCAGAGGATGTTTGTCAGCTTTCCCTCGCCTATTTGGTTCTTCCTGGCTGAAGCGGGGAGAGAGGGAAAAGCGCAGGCCCTGTTTGTCTTCTGCCCAGGTTTCCAAAGAGCCCATCTTGCTCCTTTGTACCTCAGGCCAGGGCAGGGCACTGAGCACCATCAGCACCTCTGACAAGTCACCCGCCTGTCCCTCCAAGACTTCTTCCCTTCCGCCATCTCCTCTGTTTCAGGCTGTCCGCATTCCCGGAATCGGGACTTTTGCGGTTGTCACAAAGCGAGTAGCCCTCAGTGAGCAGGATCTGGTGATGGTGGAGAGACCCGTGTTTCAACTTGAACAGGCTGTTGCGCAGGACCATGAGCTCCGCTGCGGCTGCATAGACATTCCTGGTAAGCAGAGCGAAAGCGGCGCTGGCCCTTGAGCCCAGCTCCCTCAGCCTCCTTGCAAGGGGAAAAGCAGGGGAAACCCAGGGGGGAAAGATGGTTCCTTCCAAAACCCAGTGACAGCAACACCTGCGCCTTCTAGTCACTCCTGCCTTTGGGGCAGCTGTTGTGGGACCCCGGGCAGCACCAAGAGCTTGGTCTGTGTTTGGGGTGCGTTTCTCTCTAACGACAGACAGCACTGCGTGTGGGCTGCAATGGGCTGGCAGCCTCCAGCTTGCCCTGGGACCTGGCGCCCATCTCCCCCACTTGTCCCGCAGTCACGGCTCTTCTTCCCGCCAAGTGCCTCAGGCTCTTTGTTTCCCTTTCTGTATCAGAGGAGCCACAGCGCTCTGCTCCGCACCTCACTGTCCACTTTAAGAGGAAGGGACAAGCCGAGCGTCTCCTCAGAGGCGCTGGCCCGGCCAGACAGCCCAGGACCAAAGTGTTGCCGAGGGCCTGGAAGCTGCAGAGCTTTGACTGCAGCCTGCCCAGCAGGTCTGCAAGTTCCCGTGTTCCTCTTCTCTTGTCTTTCAGGCCGTCAAGATGTTGAGCAACTGCCGTTTGCTCAGATAGCCTCAGAGAACGCTGTCTCTGAGGGCACCGTGCAGCTTTACATGAAAAGGACCACGCACCTTTTCCATGCCTGCCTAGAGAACAGGGAGAACGTTGCCATCATCTGGAGGGACGTGGGCATGCTGATCGTCCAGGGAAAAGACATAAAAATGAGATTTTACTTAGACTTTCTGGAAAGGCTGAATGGCAGTGGCAAGATGCTGCAAGCTCTTCTCGAGGTAGGATTTTCACTTTCCCAGCGCCACTCCTGCTGCTTCTGAAATGCTTTCTGGGGGCTGCTTTCCCCTGGCCGGCCGTGCCTTGCTCAGCCCCCTGGGCTCCTCCAGCTCTAGAGCACAGCAGGCTCCCTGCAGAGCACTTCCCTGGCGTGCAATGGCCCGGCTTCGCAAGAGCCACCCCCAGGGGAGCTGCACTTTGTGACAAAAGGCCGGCGTTGAGGGTGGGGAGCGCTGCGTGCCCCACTCTGGGGGCCGGGAGCAGAGGCACAGGCAGAGCAAGGCTTGCTGAGCCCAGAGCCCTTGGGCTGCTCTGGCTCTTTGCTGGCGCTGGGCTGAGGCGGAGCGAGCAGCCGGCCCTTCCCAGCGTCCGCTCCTCCCGCCATCCGTCTCTGTCCTCGTTGCAGATGCCGGAGATGAGGGACTCGGTCATCTCGCGCCATGACACCGCTGCTTCCCAGACCTCTTCTGGACGGGTTATGGTCCTGCCGTGGTATGTTTGCTCCTGCAAGCCCTTGGCTGAGCAACCAAGCGGCTTCTCAGCTCCTGCTTGGGAGGGCAGCCCTGCCCGGCGCTGGGAACTGTACTCGTGACGGCACTGAGGACCGAGCGTCTCAGAAGCCTTGTTGGCCCAGAACTCTGTGTTGCTCTTGTTCAGTTTGACTTCACGTGGAGGAGCGTGGGACAGTGACACAGCCTGTGCGTGTGTCCTGCTGCGGACCTAGAGACACGTTTAGCCAACGTTTTCCACCAGGGTTCTCCTGCTCCTTTTCTCTCCTGTTTGTGAGAGACTGCTCTTAGCTACAGAGGCATCAATCTGCGAGGCTCTGCAAGGAACTTGGAGGGCAGGGTTAGAATTCAAAGGGTGCTGGAAAATCCCAGCACTACATAATAGTCTGCTCTCCATGTGCACTGTGAGCGGAATCATTTCCCCAGAAGCAGCAAGGGGGTTTTGTGGCAGGACGACCATTCTCATGGGCAGGACAGACAAACACGGGCACAGGCTGACGGGGCCTCACCTGCCCCTCGGGAACTGGAGTTTCTGCTCCAGCCCTGCGGGTTGGGCCGCCTTGGGAAACAACGCGGTGTCCTTCCTTCAGCCTGGTGCCTTCTTGCTCTTCAGGTACCAACTTGAGACCGTGCCTAAAATGCCAGTGCTGATAGACCTGCCGGGACGTGTGCCGAGAAGAGGTGATGGCAGTGGAAAGAAAGGTCGGGGACCAGCGGGTTGCTGGCGGGGGCTGCAGGGTTTCCTTCCGCGGCGTCTGGAGGGGATCAGAACTGAGGTTACCCCAGGGGGCCTGGAAGAGGGAGAGGCTCCTCCTGCGCCTCTCTGGACCCATCATGGTAAAGCTCTGGCGCCCCATCGTGGGACAAGGTCTCAGGACAGCCCTGCAGCACAAAGGGCTGCTGGGACTGCTGGAGGACACCTTCCCAGTGGCCTCCGCTCCCTGCTTGTGCTGCAAACAGTGCCAAGCTCTAAGCCTGCTTCTCTCCATCATGTGCTCAGATGTCTCAGAAGCAATGCCTGTGGAGTGAACCCGCTCCAGCAGCAAATGTGTGTGCACGAGACCAGTGCAGCAGTCCCAGAGCTGGGTTCCCTTGAGCAAAATGATTCCCCTCCCCAGAATGACCCCTGGAGACCAGCGGCTGTGCCAGGGAAACCCCCGTTTCAGCACAAGGAGGAGAGAAAGCCACCCAGACAGCTTTCCCCCGGGAATAACGGTGCACTGTAGGCACGAGGAGCTGGACAAAAAGCCAGTGTCAGAACATGCCCAAGACCTGCCAGGAAACATGGCTTTCCTCCCAAGGGATGAAAAGGACCACCTTCCCCAGTGTTAGCACAGCCCTGAGCAGACCCGCACGTCACTCTCCTTGGAACTGGCACACAACTGGCACCCGGTTCCCAGAACAACACCGAGATGCTGTTCTGAAGAATCGTCTCCTTTCCCGTTTCTAGAGGATGTTGCCGAGAAGCGCCTCCTTCGTCGAGCAAGGCTTTCTCCAAATCGGTTACCTGCACTGCCTGTGAAGCCGGAGCAGGGTCAGAAAGCTGAGGGGAGTGAGCCTCGCGCCAGGTGAGACACTTGCATCAATGGGGGAGGGTGACCCCTGCTCCGGTCTCTGTGGGAGCGAGATGTTTCTCCCGGACACACTCCAAGTGCACTCACCCCGTGTCCCACTAACTGATGGTTTCTCGGGCATGGCAAGTGTCTCGTAGCTTCTTGGCAGACCCCGCAGGCAGCACTATTTCTTTCTCTGCTCCCGATGTGCAGATCTGTTGAGTCCCCAACCGCAAATGCTCATTCCGGGAGCAGCAGGCCATTGTGGCTTTCCCTTCAGACTGAAATGAGCCCGACCTTTCTGTTTGCTGAGAACAGTGTTCTGCGGTTGGTTACTGCAGAGGATTGCCCTGAGTGACCAGGAGCCTCTTCTACGCTGACGCCTGTCTTAAGGAGAGCTGGGGGGCAGGACGGCTTTTCTCGTGGGGCCATGTCCTCCTCCCTTTGACACTGCGTCCCCAGCGCCCAACCTGCCCGCACAGCCCGTGAGCGCTCTGTGTTTCGGACCCAGGAGCAGACTGCAGTGCGCTGACCCGGAGGGCGTAGCGCTATCTCCGGGCACAGGACCCCGTTCCTCTGGGTGCTCCAGCAAGAGAGGGCCGAGACCCGGGCATCCTGAGTTGTAGGGGGGCCGTTGGGCACATCTGGCAGCTTGGGGTCTTCTCCGTGTCTGGGCACTTGATGACGAGGAGGCGAGTAGAGCGCGTTCTGCAGCAGCAGCAGCTGTGCCACTTGGAAGCACAAGGTGCAGAACCTGCTCCTCCTGCACTCCTGCAGCACACCCTGTTGTGTCTTTGCAGGCAGCTACCAGCTGTCCAGAGGAGCTGCTTGAAGGAAAAGGAGGAGAAAGGAAAGCTGCCGCCTCTGGTCGGACCCGGAACAGTGGACTTCATTGCCAGAGCCATGGAGAGGAGAGAAAAGAGAGAAAAGGTACCCGACACGGGACGCTGCAGGAGCGCGTCGTACTGTAGAGCAGCGTTGCTCCACGCACGGCAGTGCTCACAAGATTCTTCACTGGGTGTTCATGGGACCACTGACCAGTTGCTTTGGTGTTTACTTGAGGAGAAGCGGGTCACTGTCATTGGAGAATATACTTGTCACTTCCAGTAGCCTGGAAACACACGCAGAGCCCTCACTTGGGGCGGTTTCTGTCGGCCGGGTGACTGCAGGGCTTGTCTGGGCTCGCCAGCTGCCGGCTGGTTTGTAGCCCGCTGGTGGCTGATCTCCCTGGGCATTCCAGACGGGCTCTTCGGTGGAGCCTGCAGGAACCTGGGAGCAAAGCAGCGTGGACAGCAAGGCAGAAGAGAAGGGAGGGAAGGGAGGAAAACAGCTCAGCCGTGGCAGGACAGACTAATGCTGCCTGCTGTTGCATTTTGTTTGACCTCCAGAAGAAACGGGAGAAGAAGAAGAAGAAGAAAGAGGAGCAGCTTCCACCATATATCCGGAAATTCCTGGAAGAAGAGGAAAAGAAGAAAAAAGAGGCGGCGGCAGCGGAAAAAAGGAAACAGCGCTCAGGCGGAGCAATGAAAGCAAAGGCCGAGGCAGAAAAGGAGACACCCAGTGTGACAGGAAAGGGAGAACAACCAAAGGAGATGCAGAGGATCCAGGTACTTGGGATTCCTGCAGGCAAAGAGCACTTTCTCCCGCGGGGCGGCTGAGAGTGCAAAGTACCTCTAGCAGCCCAGCCGTCACAGCAGCGTTGCTGCAGCAGAGCCGGGCGGGTGATGCTGCCCTTCCTGAGCAAGAGCGGGGACAGGGAGTTGCAGTGAAACCCTGGTGACACTCAGAGGTCACCCCAGGGGCCTGCTGAGCTCCTTCTCCCGGTTCTCCCCGTCCCGTGTGGTCCAGCCAGAAGTGTTCTGGGGTCTGCGTGCTGGGAAGCAGCACCGTCCGGGTGCGGGGCTGTTGTATGAGAGTCCCCTCCTGTGCAGGAATCCAGCTCCTCCGAGTGCTCCTCAGACAGCTCCCCGAGCAGCGTGGAGTCAGACGAGTCCAGCTGTGACGAGCTGGAGATCAGGACGATTATGGAGAACTGGGAAGATGCCGGAGAAGAGCCCCCCACAGTCCCTGAGGACAACAGCGTCCCCCCTAAGCGGTACGAGCGAGCCCGCTGCAGCCGAGCCCTGGGGCGGTGGGGGGTGAGCCGGTGGTGGTGGGTACAGGGAGCCAAGCCCTGAGCCACGGGGCCGCACAGGGCGCCCGGGGATTTCTGCAGCCACGGGAACGGGCTGGGTGAGACCCGACGGCAGGGGCCAGAGAGGGGCTTGAAACCCCTCTGCCTCCAGGGGGCTGTGGGGCAGAACGGGGCCACGTAGGTGTGGGGTGGGTGCGGGAAGAGGCAGGACGGTCCCAGCTGCAGGGTCAGGGAGACTTTGTCCTTGCTGTTGCAGGAGCCTTTCCCCACGGACAGACCGGGCCCTGCGGGAGGTGGTGACCTGCATCCTGGGGCAGGTGGCCCGCAAGAGAAGAGGGGAGAGGGATGAGCAGCTGGATCTGCAGGACAAGCTCCAGTGGTAAATCTCTCCGGACACGGGCAGTGCTTCCTCTCCCGCAGTCCCTTCCTCCTGCTGCCCGCAGCCCCGCGGGAGAGAGCCGCTTCTCCTGGCACCGGCCTCTCGGCAGAGCCGCTTCTGCGGCCGCGGCTGGCGCCCAGCTGGGAGCCCGGCTGGAGCGCGCTCTGCTGTGCTCACACCTCCTCCTCCCGCTGTGTGTCTGCAGCGAGCTGGCAGTGCTGCGGTGGGAACGGTCGGGGAAAGAGGCAGGCAGCAGCCAACGCCTGCGGGAAGCTGCACCCCAGGCTGCACCCCCTGCCAGGCCAGGGGAGAGGAGGGCAGGACCGGTACGTCCCAAAGGCTTGATGTGGTGGTGTTGGTCATGGCAACGGTGCAGCGGTGCTGCCAGGCTGGTCTGGGATAGCAAGCAGCCGGGCTGCTTTCAGCCCCGCGCTCCCTTGGCTCAGGGCTCACTGCAGAAAGGCTCTGCAGTCAGGACCGTGAGCAAAGCAGGGCTGATGGAGAGGCTGAGAAGAAGGGGCAGGAGGGAGGGGGGGCGCTAGAATCCCCCCAGCCCCTGCCAGGGACACCAGCACTGCCTGCTGCTGCATTGCCGTGGCCCTGCAGGCGCAGCCCCGCGAGTGCACGGAGGAGGGAAGACGCAAGCTCTGGGACTCCTTGCGCAGCAAGATAGAGCAGAAGCGCAGCAGCGGCACCGCCAAAGGCCTGGAAAAAAGAGCCAGAGCTACGGGAGGCCCAGGTACCGCAGGCAGTGAAAAGCAGCTGGGAAAAGAGCGTTCCCAGTGGAGTCTTTGCCTTTTGGAGTGCCCGCCTCTGAAAAAGTGAGCGTGGGCAGCTTCAGGCCAGAGCTGGGCAAAGAGGGTGTTTTCCTGACAGCCCTGGGGGCACGGAGAGCAGCAGGGCGGGACTGCATCCCGGGGACCTGGACCTGCTCTCTCCAGACAGAAGCAGATCCCACGCCATGTGTGCTGGCCAGACTTGTTGCTCTGCACCTCTGTGCATACAAGACTACCGAGCTTTGTATTCAACTCCGCAGCTCTGGAGAGCACATCTGCTCCACGTCGGCCGGTGCCAGGAGACCGTCTCGGGCGCTGAGGCTCCCGAGAGAGGCGTCCAGCAAGAGCCTCCTGCGGCGTGACGAGCGCCAGCGCCGGCCAGCCAGGCTGCTAACACCAGCTCTTGCCCCTGATCAGTAAAGCCCCACCTGCAAACCGCTGGGTCTGACACTGTGGGTGTTTCCTTGGTGGCTGTGGAAGCTGCGCTGGGCAGTGGGTGAGCGCTGGTGGGGCAGGGAAAGGCCTGCAGGGAAGAGGGCTGGAGCTTCAGCCCTGCTCCAAGGGCAGCCCTCCCCAAGGCTCTGCTGGACCGGCTCGGCTGCGGCCCCGCTCTTGGTGCCCCTGCACCCCGTGTCCCTGGCACTGAGCCTGCCGCAGCTGCACATCCTGACAGGAGCGGGGAGGAGGAAGAGGAGGAAGAGGAGGAGGAGGAGGAGGAGGAGGGAGGACGAGGACGAGGCTGGGCAGCCAGGGGAGCCGAGCTGCAGGGGAACATGCGGGGGCTCGTCCAGCCAGGGCACTGCGGGGCGCCCAGGCCAGCGCTGTCAGGGGCACCCAGAGCTGTGCAGGAACCACCGTGTGCCACGGGGACAGTGACAGCCCAGGCAGGAGCCGTGCCTGGGGACAGGAGAGCCATGGGGGGCAGTTGGGTAGCCGCACTCTGCCAAAGCTCGGCTGGGGCTCCGAGCCTTCTGTTGGACAGCCCCTGGTAGGAAAGGCAGGCTGGGGCTGAGGTGGGATGGCCAGGCAGGCTTCAGCCGGGAGGTGAAGGATGGGGTTCCGCTGCTCCACGCGCGGGGCTGATCTCAAGTCTTGCTCAGTCGCTCTCTTCCAGCTCACTGCTGGTTTTCTGCATTAACGATTCAGCCTGTCCCTTGGTATAAGGATATTAGGATCCCACCCTGGATCGGCCGAGGGACAATTTTGGCGAGCGTGGCCTCAGCCCCGGGTCCTGGCCCCAGCACACAAAGGGGCTGAGGCCGCATGGCCTGCTGAGGTGTGTCCTGGCCCTGAGCAGGCACCACTGCTCAACACTTGGCAACACCGGCCTCCTGCTGGATGGGGCTTCGTTTCCCTCTTCACCCTCAACGGTTCTGCACGTGAGAAGCTGGAGGATGTGACTGAAATACATCTTTGATGGGAAACCGGGGGTTTGTTATGGGCCTTCTTGAGCCCCAGAACTGGACAAGGAAACCATCATGGCTCATCTCATGGCGTCTCCTGTGAACGGGCAGTTCTTCTCAGTGTCTTTTTGAGTCCCTCGGACTAAACTGTCTTCGAACATCATGAGCCCAGGGGCCCCGGGTCAGGGTCTTTGTGTGTGGATGGCAGTGGGGGGTGTCTCCCCACAGGCCCTGGGGCCTTGTCACCCCTTCCCACCCCCCCAGGGTCCTCAGTGCCCCCTCCCGCTGAAATGGAGAAATAACAGCAGAGTCAATGATCCTGTGAAGCGGCATTCTTTATTTTACCAGCGCACTACGGTCACAGCCGTGTCCCTGGGCTGGCGGACAGGGCCCCTGGCCAGTGAAACCCCTCAGGTGAGAGAAGCTTCTAGTCCGTCCCCACAACTGACCAGAGCTCAGAAGGAGAAGAGACGGAGGAGGAGAAGGTGAAGGAGGAAGAGGAGGAAGAGGAGGAGAGCAGAGAGGAGGAAGAGGAGGCGTTTTGCAGAAGCCCCTGACCCCGAAGGGCTGCCCTTGCCTGGCGCTGGGCATTGCCCACCCTGAGCTCCTGTCTGAATAGAGGAGCTGAAGGTGCTCGTGGGCCGCGTGGGCTCTGTGTGTTCAGAGCTGTGACCTGGCCAAACTGGCCCCTGCTGGGGAGACACCAGGGCCTGCCCTGAGCCTCCGAGAGCCGCGTGGAGCACAGCCCGTGCCCCCGCGGGCACGGCAAAGCACTGCCGGCTTCCCGGCTGCTGCCGCAGAGCATGACGGGTCTTTCCCTTGTTCTTCCAGAGTTCACTAAGATTTGGGCCAGCGCATCGTCTCACCTCAGCCTGCAGCTGGCTCTCCACCAGGTGGGCCTCACCTCCTCCTCCCCCTCACATCCCGACGAACGCTGATCGAGTCCTGACAGCCCTTTGCCATCGAGTGCACTTGTTCTTCCTCTCCTTGGAAAGCGGGAGCAACGCCCCAGCACCACATTCCTTCCCTCTCCCTCCCTCCCTTCCCAAACCCTGCACCCCAAAATCCTGTCCTACCCAACCCTTCACCCCAATGTCATGCTTCCCTAAACCCTGCACCCCAAAATCCTGTCCTACCCAACCCTTCACCCCAATGTCATGCTTCCCTCAACCCTGCACCCCCAAATCCTGAACCCCCAAACTCAGCCCTACCAAACCTTCACCCTAAAATCCTGCACCCCAAAATCCTCCCCAACCCTGCACCCCCAAATCCTTTACCCTAAAATCCTGCACCTGAAATCCTGCTCCCCCCAAACCATACACCCCAAAATCAAGGCCCCTCAAACTTGATTATATACCAAATAACTTGATTAGCCCCCAAATCCTGCACCCCACAAGTTGCACCTTAAAAACCTGCACCCTCAAAACCAGATCCTTCCCTCCAAAACCCGGCACCCCAAAATCCCTCACCCCAAATCCCTGAACTCTCAAATCTTGCACCCCCAGAAAACGTGTACTCCAAATTGTTCACCCCGTATCCCACCCCTTTAAACCCTGCACTTCAAAACCCTGCACCCCCAAATCCTTCCCCCAAACACCCTGCACCCATTAATCCTGCACCCCCAAGTGCTGAAACTTCAAACTCTGCACCCTCAGAGCCTTCCTTGCCCTACCCTGCACCCCCAAATCCTGCAACCCCCAAATCCTCCAACCCCCAGGTCCTGAACATCTGAACCCTGCACCCTTCAAACCCTGCACCCTAAACCCCTGCACCCCCAAACCCCGCACCCCGAATTCTTGAAAACACGTAACCCGCAGCCCCAAAGCCTCACTCCCACCCCTTACTCCCGAGCCCTGCACCCCCAAATCCAGCCATACCAAACCCTTCAGCCCTGCACCCCAAGATCCTTCTACCCTAAACCCCAACACCCTGCACCCATAAATCCTGCACCCCCAGATCCTGCACCCAACACCCTGCACCCCAGAACTCTGCACCTCCAGATCCTAAACCCTTAAACCCTAAAATCGCAAATCCTCCCCCAAAAAACAATGCACCCCCCAACTCTGCACCCCCAGATCCTGCTACCCTAGACCCTGCCCCCCCATATCATCCTTCTCTAAACCCTGCACCCCAAAACACTTCACGCCAAAACCTGTAACCCCAGAACCCTGCAACCCCAAATCCTGGACCCAAAGATCCTACTAGCTTAAACCCTGCACCCCCGAATCCTGCACCCCCAGATTCTTCCTTCCTTCCTTCCCAAACCCTGCACCCCAAATCCTGCCCTACCACATCCCTTCACTCCAAACCCCTGCACCCCACAGTCTTGCTACCCCAAATCCTGCAATCCCAAACCCTGCACCCACAAACCCTGCACCCCCTAACCCTGAACCCCAAATCCTTCACCCAAAAGCCCTGCACCCCAAGATCCTGCTCCCCTAAATCTTGAACACCCAAACCTTGCACCCTCCAATCCTGCACCCCCAAACCCTGCACCTCGAAAGCATTCAGGCCCAAATCCTGCACCCCCAGATACTGTCCCCCAAAACCTTCACCTCAAAATTCTGTTCCCCAAACCCTTCACCCCCCAACCCTACACCCTAAATCCCGCATCCCCAGATCCTGCCTCCCAAACCCTGAACCCCAAATCTTGCACCCCCAGATCTTGAACCAACAGATCCTGCCCCCAACACCCTGCACCCCCAAACCCTCCACCCTGAAACCCTGCACCCCAAAACCCTTTACCCTAAAACCTGCACCAGCAAATCCTTCCCCCCAACAGCCTGCACCCCCAATTCCTGCCCCACCAAACCCTGCACCCCCAAAGTCTGTGCCCCTAGATCCTGCACCCCCAATCGCTGTCTCCCTAAATACGTCATCCCTCACCCAAAGCCCTGCAACCCGAAAGCATTCATGCCCAAATCCTGCACCCTAAAATCCTGCACCAGATATCCTGCCCCCCAAATCCTGCACATCAAAGCCCTGCACCCTCAAATCCTTCATCCCCATTTCATGAACATCCAAACCCTGCAACCCCAAATCCTGCTCCCCCAAAGAGGGCACCCCCAAACCCTGCACCCCCAGATCCTTCTCCCCAAAACCCTGCACCCCCAAATCCTGCCTCTAAACCCTGAACAACAAGGTTCTGTAACCCAAACCCTGCTCCCCTAGATCCTGCACCCCCAAATTCTGATCCCTACAGCCTGAACCCCCAGATCCTTCCCTCCCAAAACCTGTACCCCCATAACCCTGCACCCCAAAACACTGCACCCCCAACTTCTGCAGCCCCAGCTCCTTAACGTGTGAAACCTGCACCCCAAGATCCTGCACCCCAAACCATTTCCTACCAAAACTTTTTACCCCAAATCCCGGAACCCAAGAACCCAGCACCTCCAACCCTGCACCTCCAAATCTTGCACCTCCAAAAACCCAGCACCCAAAAGCATTCCCGCCCAAATCCTGCACCCCAAACCCTGCACCTCAAATCCTGCACCCCTAAACACTTAAAGCCCAAATATTGCACCCCTAGGTGCTTCCTCAACACCCTGTAGCCCAAAATTCCCCACCCAAAACCTTCACCCCCAGATCCTGCACCCCCAAATCTTTACCCCCAAAACCAATGCACCCCCAAACCCTGCACCCCAAATCCCTGCAACTCCAAATCCCAACTATCTCTGCACCCCCAAACACTGCCCCCCAAAATCCTCCACTGTCCTGAACACCTGAAACATGCACCCCTAAATTCTGCACCCCCAAATCCTTCCTCCCAAGCCATGAACCCCCAAAACCTGTAATACCAAACTCTGCAATCACGAATCCCGCAACCCCAAATCCTGTACCTCCAAATCCTGCACCCCAAAACACTGCACTCCCAAATCCTGCCTCAGCAAGCCCTGTACCCTGAAATCCTTCACCCCCTGATCCTACACCCCCAAACCCTGCACCCCCAAAACATTCACCCCCTAACACTGCACCCCTAAATCCTGGTACCCCAAACCTTGAATTCCCAAACCCTGCACCCCAAAACCCGGCACCCCAGACACCTGTACACCTAAATTCTGCACCCCCGGGTGCTAAACATGCGAACCCTGCACCCCCAAACCCTCATCCCAAACCCTGCATACACAAACCTGAACTTGGAAATCCTGCACCCCCAAATCCTGCACCCCCATGACCTGAACCCTCAAACCCTGTACCCCTAAAACCTGCAACCACAAACCCGTCACCTCTAACCTCTGCACCCCAAATTCTCCTTCACCAAGACCTGCACCCCAAAACCGTACAAGCCCAGATCTTGCACCCCTAAATCTCTGCACTCCACAACCCTGCACCCTCAAATCTAGCACCCCTATATCCTGCCCCCCAAACCCCTGCACCTCCAAACCCTTGAGTCCCACATCCTGCAACCCTGTGCCAGGCACCCCCAAACCCTTCCCCACCAAACCCTGCACCCCCAATTCATCCATCCCCACGTCATGAACCCCCAAACCCTCCTCCCCACAACTCTGCACCCCCAAACCCTGCCTCCCAAAACTCTGCACCCCCAACCCTGAATTCCCAAACCCTGCACCCCATAACCCTGCACCCCCAAACCCCTTCACCCCTAAATCCTGCACCCCAAACCCTGCACCCCTAAACTTTCCACCCCCAAATCCTGCCCTACCAAGCCCTCCACCCGAAACACCTGCACCCCAAGATCCTGCTGCCCTAAACCCTGCACCCCCATATAATCCTTCCCTAAACACTGCCCCCAAACCTTGCACCCCCAAATCTTGTCCCCCTGTCACCGGGCGCCTCTGGAAAGAGCCTGGCTCCATCCCCTTGGCACCTTCCCTGCAGGTATTGATGCACATTGATGAGATCCCCCGGGAGCCTTCTCTTCTCCAGGCTGAGCAGCCCCAGCTCTCCCAGCCCGTCCCCGTTGGACAGACGCTCCAGGCCCTTCATCTTCGTTGTGACGGTTTGGTGAACTCTACTGTGTCCATGTCTCTCTTGTACGGGGTAGCCCAGAACTAGCCGCAGTGCTTCAGGAGTGGCTTCATTCAGCAGTGCTGAGGATGGGGAACGATGACCTCCCTCGATCTGCTGGCAGCAGTCTCACTGTTTACAGAAGCTCTCATTCACCCTGACTGTCCTGGGAAAGAATTCTGATGTGGTTGTGGATCCATCAAACTATAGATCTCTATATCTATGTATCTATCTCTATCTCTATCTCTATCTCTATATCTATCTCTAAATGCTTCTTTGTTTCTTTTTTTATTTCCTGAGCTATGACAAAGGGAAAAAAATTGGCTCTCCCAGGCCTCTGGCTTGTTTCCCTTGTTAACGTATGTTGGGACGAGCAAACAACTTTAACCTCAAGGTGAATTTACAGTGTAATGAAGTGAGAAAACACTGGAGATAGCAGAGCGTGAGAGGAGACAATGAACCTGCTGCATTGACTGTACCACATGTGCATTAACAGTGTAAAACGAACAAGCAAACAAAAAACAACAAAGAGTCTTCGGCCTACAGAGGCGAGATTGCTGGTAACAAATATTTTAAACCCCTGCTCTCACTATAGAATTAATCACAACCCACCTTCTTAATAGACACTCTAGAACTTCTGGGGAGATTTTAGGTGATGAAGGGTCAACCTTTGATATATTCCTTAGCTGCTTAAACTCACCTAACAAAAGGCAAGCCATTCCTGTTGACCTTTTGTCAACCTTATGCGTGGGTTTTTTCCATCTCTACTTCTAGCAAACAGGATATAAAATACAGGACCCACTGGTGGGTGAGTGCTTGGCGGGGTGCAGGGGGGGACGCAGGGGCAGCTCCGGGCATCCCTCTCTGCCACTTTTCTCCCGCCTCAGCCACCGAACTGGAGGCCGCCGAGTCCCAGACGGACCTCGAGGCCGGGATAAGCGAGACGATGGAGGCGGCCAAGGCTGCGGTGCAGTGCTCCCGCCTCTGGGTAACGGAACAGCCCATCTCCCCAAAAACCTGAGGCTGCTCGTAGCCACAGGGAGCTGAGACCTCCCTGCTCGCTTTGTTTTCTTGAGGCGTTCTCAGCTCTCCTGCAGGCCAGGAGCCCCCCAGAGCCGCTCTTGTGTGGGCAGGGATGGAGCTGTGTTTCTCCATGCCTTGAGCCCGCAGTGGTCCCTGGTACAGAAACCCCTCTGAGGCCACGGGCCAGATCCTGCACCCTGGGTGCAGCCACCGTCAGCCCAAGTGGCTCATTTTGCCCACCAAGGTGGTTCTCTCTGTCTCCAGGATGATTCTCTCGTGTCCCGGGGGTGGAGGAGAAGCTCCAGTACCTGGGGCAGAAGCTGCAGTACCTGGCACAGCGGGTGGCCCACCTGCCCCTGACAGTCACATCCCCGATGAGAGCAACGAGGTGCGTGGGGTGTCCACCCCTGCTGGGGTCTTCGGGGACCCGCACCAGGCTCCTCTGATGGCCCAGACCACCCCTTGTGCTTCGGATGCCCCCACTACCCCTTGTGTTTTGGATGGCCCAGACCATGCATTTGGCTCTGCATTCCCCCGCCACCCCTTGTACCCTTTCTCCAGCAGGTTTAATAAAGCAGATCTTTTTCATTCCTCCCAAACCTGTGGTCAAGCTGCAATGGGGGGTCCTAGGTCACTTCTGTCACCCGGGACACACGGGGGTCAAACCCTGAGGAGCACCCACCTGGGTTTGGAGGCAGCCCCATCGCCCTGGCCCTCACCCAGCTGTTCTCCTCGCAGAGATGGGGATGGGCTGGGGTGGGGACGGCGTTCCTGGCCAGAGGAAAGCCGGGGGCAGGCTGGCTTTCCCCCCTTGATCCTGTGGAGCCAGCAACTTCCTGGGACCTCTGTCCCCCAGGCGGCTCTGGGTGCACCAATGGGCCGGTGTGTGTCCACAAACATCTGCCAAAGCCTCAGGTAACTGAGAAGCCCACCTCCCAGCAGTGACATCACCGAATCCAAGATGCAGAGTCTGTTGGTCAACAACTGGAATGTCCCAGTTCCAGGTATTCTGACAGCCTGAAGGTCATAGAGAAGAAAATCATAGAATCCCAGAATCAGACTCACAGAACAGTCTGGGTTGGAAGGGACCTTCAAAGCTCCTCCGGTCCAACCTCTGCCACGAGCAGGGACATCTTCACCCAAATCAAGTGGCAGCTGGTAGAAATGATGACCTTTCAGAGCGTGCTGGTGGTGCTTTGTCCCTTGTGTCCTGCCCTGATGTGCAGAGGAGACAGAAGGGACGCTGGGAAGCTTTGGGGAAGACCCTCCATATGCTGAGGTGTTGTGTCTCCTTCCTCTTCAGCCTCTAAAAGGTATTTGGAAAAGAGCAGAGTTGGAACCAGGGGTTCCCATCATTTGGGATACACCCTAAAAACGCATTAATCATTTTGGTTGGAAAACACCCTCAAGATCATGGAGCCCAACCAGAACCCACCCCTGGCACTGACCCATCATATCCCTGAGAACCTTGTGTAAACACCTTTTAAACCCCTTCAGGGATGCTGATTCCACCACTGCCCGGGGGAGCACACACGTCTCCAAATGCTGGAAAAAGAAAGGTTGCACGGTGCTCTCTAATATAGGAATGTTAATAATATAAAGGATAATGCAGGGGAGGGAAATGGCTGATGCCATTGGGGTTTCTTTAGGTGGCAAGTGGGGGGTGGCACAGCCCAGGGAAGGAAAGGAGAGATTTCCACTTCTGCCCTGAGAAACCCTTATTCCTTCCACAACAACCACTGCCAAAGGCTTGACAGGAGCTCCAGCGCAGTTGTCTGCAGCTGGTGCCGGCGAGAAACCTAAAATAGGACACGGGAGAATGTGCATGGGAGCGTTCACTGCGCGGAAATAGCTCTGCCCTGGGAGGGCTGAGATTGAGTGGGTTGGAGGTTTGTTTTGTTTTCAAGGGTGTGATCAAAATCACATGAGATGAAACGCAACGAAGGGTAGGCACAGGCTGGGACCGACACCGGAGCCTCAGCACCGGGTTTTATCCTTCATGGACAAAGGGAACCAGGCTAATTCAGCCAGTTGGAGGCCAAACCAAGCGGCTCCTTTGGCTGTTCTGGGACGGGAGATGCAGGCAGGACCACCAGTGTGGACTCTGTCCTGGAGCTGCAAGGGTGGGATGCAGGATGAGGCAGCCAGAGCTGCTTCCACACAAGGAGGCACAAACATTTGCCATTTCCATGTTGGTTTTAGGGGGGTTAATGTATGTGATGGTGATTTTTGACCCACACATTGCCTGGGTTGGCATCACCAGCCACAGATTGGGTTGTAGCATCGTTCTAAAATGCTGGAGAGAGCAGGGTGGGACTGAGGCAGCACTGGTGACAGAGGGACAGAGCCCATGGGGTCCATGTCTGTCTTGTGATGGACAACCCAGAGCTGGACTCGGTTCTCTGGGGGGCCCCAGGAGAGCAGAGCAGAGGGGGAGCATCCCCTCCCTCGACCTGCTGGTGATGTGGCCCAGGAGACACTTGGCTCTCTGGGCTGCAAGTGCACATTGCCGGCTTATGTCCCTTTTGTCACCCACCAGCCCTTCTCCACAGGGTTGCTATTCATCCATCCATCCATCCATCCGTCCATCCATCCATCCATCCATCCATCCATCCATCCTCCCCCAGTCTGTGCTGGTACTGGGGTTGCCCTGACCCAGGTGCAGGACCTTGCACTTGGCCTGGTTGAATTTCATGAGGTTCACATGGACCCCCCAGCCTGTCCAGGTCCCTCTGGATGCCACCCCTTCCCTCCAGCGCATCGACCGCACCACTCGGCTTGGTGGAAAAGCAAAACTGAAGTGTCTTGGGTGATACAGAGACCAGGGAAAGGCGCCTGGCTTTAGCTCTCTGCCAAGCACACCTGGAGAAACCCTTTGAAATGCTTCAGCCACTTTAGCAGAGAAAAATAACACCCCCACACAGCTGCCAGGCTTTCACTGCTCACGCAGGGACAAAGGACAGCGCGGGGACAGCACAGCTCTCACTCTGGAGCTCGCTGGCTCTGACACCGGTGCCAGTTTGGGAGAAATATCAATGGGAAAGGTTTTGTGGTCTGGGATTCAGGTCATCTGCAGAACACCAGCAAGGAGAACGACTGCCAAAACCTGCACAACGATGTGACCCGCTCCAGCTTACCTGGGGAAGGAGGCGGCTGGAGCTTGTCCCAGCCCAGCCATGCCACGGGCGACCCAGAGCGCATGAAAGCAAAGCCTCTTTCCAGGCTCTCTTCACCGTGAGACCGTGGGGCAGGGTCCCATCCACGGGGGACATGGGGAGCACATCCTGCCCGAGCTCTCGCAGGCCGCTCTGCTGCACGGGGAGCAGAGGAAGGGACAGAGAGGTCTGGGTGGCCCCGGAGGAGCTTGGAGCAGAGCAGGGGGCACAGAAACCCAGGGAGGGTCTTGGAGATGCGTCCAGAGAGGATCCAGGTGTATATGGGGAGGGGGAAAGGGATGGGATTGTGCAGGGGGTGTCACACAGGGTGGGAGTGAGCACGCAGGGACCAGAGCCGAGGTGAAGGTGCTTGGTGGGGACAGAGGTGATTGAGCAGGGGGCAGGAGCAAAGTCCTGCAGAGGGAAATGGAGCTGGCGGGGGTTGGGGAGGTAAAGAGGAATGGGGAAGACCCAGGAAAGAATCTGGGGCACAGGGGGTGTGAGTACCAGCAGGGGAAAGCACAGGAGCTGTGATATTTGGCATCAGAGGAACTGGAGAGAGGATGCAGAGGGGAAGAGGGATGGGGAGAACCTACAGTGCACAGAGAGGGGGGCAGAATGGGTGCCCCCGGGGTGGGGGGAAGGCTGGTTTGCCAGTTGTTTTGGACCCTGTTGTCCCTTAAACTAACCTCGGGGTGCCTCCGTGACACCCCCCTTTCCATACGGATCCCCAGGAATGAGTCCCCCCTCAGTCTCCTCTTGTCCAGCTCCAGAGCCCCAGCTCCCTCAGCCTTTCCTCACACGGGAGATGCTCCACTCCCTTCAGCATCTTGGTGGCTGCGCTGGACTCTCTCCAGCAGTTCCCTGTCCTGCTGGAACTGAGGGGCCACAGCTGGACACAATATTCCAGGTGTGGTCTCACCAGGGCAGAGCAGAGGGGCAGGAGAACCTCTCTCATGATCCTGCACAATAATGCCCCAAAACTGAGCAGTTGTGCCAAAAAGAAATGGCAAATCTTCCAAAATCTCGCAAATAAATCTGTAATTTAACAAAAAAATGCGCAAATCTTGCCTCAAAATACTAATTTTCCCTCCCAATCGCAAATCTTGCACAAAACCTTTGCAACTTTGCCCCAAAATCTACAAATCTTGACAAGAAAATTGGTAATTTTGCCCAACCTTGGCAAATCTTGCAAAAAAAATTTATAACCTCTTTGGGGGAAACACTCATTTTTTGATCCATTTTTGTGGGGTAGGACCCATTTTTTGGGGAAACACATTTTTTTATTAGAAACAAGTGCATTTTTTGGGGAAAACCCCAATTTTAGAGCCATATTTGGGGAGAAACACCCATTTTGGACCCATTTTCAGAGGGTGCACACATTTTTTGGTGCACTCATTTTTTTTTTTGGGGGGGAAAACAACTTTTGGGCCCCATTTTGTGGGTAAACACCATTTTTTGGGCACATTTTTGGAATGAAACACCCGTTTTTAGCCCCATTTTTCGTGGGGTAGTACCCATTCTGGAGGGAACAAGACCCATTTTTTGGAGGGAACACATATTTTTGGGGAAAAAATCCAATACCTGAGGTCCATTATTGGGGGGAAAACACTCAATTTTGCGGGGAACCCAATTTTGGGGAAAAAAGCATTTTTGGGGGCATCTTTTAGGGCAAAACACACAATTTGGGGGTGTCCTGGTCTAGTTAAAAACTAGAGCGGTTCTCTTTCAGTGACTTTTCTTTCAGCTAAGTTCTTCTAGGTGGCTGTACCTTTCTGAGGTTTAGCCTGCATAGTTGCCCTAGGATGCCTGTGGCGCCGAACTGGAAGTCGCTTCCAAGCCTCGTCATCTTTTCGGTGCCCTACGTGTGCCCGACAGCGACAGGGCAGGGGCTGTCTCGGGTCTTCTCGCTCTGCCCAACAGGGCGGGGTCCATCACGTTTTGGGGGTGTCCCCTGGAGCCTCTTGAGTGGCGCCAGGAACTCGGGGTTCAGCACTAGCGCTGGGAGGTTCCTCCCTGAGGGGCTGAGGGGAGGAGGGGGCGGGGCCAACGGCCGGCGGCGCGCGGGGCCGAGGCGGCGAGCTGCGATTGGCCGGCCGGGACGCAGCGGCCGTTCCCGCCTGAGCCTTCGGGCGAGAGACAGAGCGGGAGTGCGGGGAGCGGGCGGGACAGGAGCCGCCCCACAGAGTGCCCAGAGAGCGGGTTCTGTGACTCTGCCCCGGGAACGAGCGACAGGAGGAGAGGAAACGGCCCCAGTGGTACCAGGTGAGGTTCTGACTGGAGCCTGGAAACTGTTCCTCCCAGCAAGGGCTGTCGGGCACTGAACGGGCTGCCCAGGGCAGTGCTGGAGTCGCCATCCCTGGAGGGGTTTCCGCCTGAGCTCCTGAGGGACGTGGGGCAGTGCCAGGGGGTTGTGCTTGGACTCCAGCATCTTCGAGGCGTTTACCAGCCAGAATGGTTCTCGGATGCCGTCGCACACTCAGTTTTCACATTGTCATGGAGCCCGAAGGTCACCCCAGGGTTTGGCTCAGCGTGTTCTGGAACATTCTCAGTGGGTCGGGTCTGTGTCAGGAGCGTGGTGGAAACGGAAAGAGAGAAGCTGGAGAGAACAGTGGGGAGATGGAGGAGCAAGAGTGAAGGTGAATACCAGAGAGAGCAAGTGTGTGCAGATCAGCAGTGATCACCCCAAACCTGCGCCACCAACACGGCACCAAAAATCCTGCACCCCAAAATACTCTTCCCAAACCCCGCAGCCCCAGAGCCTTCCCCCCAAACCCTGCACCCCAGAACCCTGCACCCCAGAACCCTCAAACCCCAAATCCTGCCCCTTAGGCCCTGTGCCCCCAAATCCTGCACCCCAGTTCGTGAACACATGAAACCTACACCGCCAAACCCTCACCCTAATCCTACACCCCCAGATCCTCTCTTCCCAAACCCTGCACCCCCAAATCCTTCACCTCAAAACCCAGCACCCCAGAATCCTGATCCACCAAATCTTGCCCCCCCAAATCCTGACCCCATAAACCCTGCACTTCAAAACTCTGCAGCCCCAAATTGTTCCCCACAAGCCCCTGCACCCCTAAACTACGCACCCCAATATTCTTTCCGCCAACCCTTCACCCCCAGCCCTACACCCCCAAATCCTGCATCCCCAAATCCTGTACCTTTAAATCCTGCTCTCCTAAAACCCACGACCCCCATAATTTACCTCCCCAAACCCTGCACCCCTAAATGTGGCACCCCCAGGTCCTGAACACCCAAACCTTGCACCCCCAAAGAATTCACTCCCAAACCTTGCACCTCCAAGTCCTGCACCTCAAAGTCCTGGAAACCCAAGCCCTTCAACCCCATCCCTGCAACACCAAATCCTCTACCCCAAAACCCAGCACCCCAGAATCCTGCACCCCAAATCCTGCCCTACCAAACCTTTCACTGCAAACCCCTGCACCCCAAGACTGTGCTACCCTCAACACTGAAGCCCCAAATCCTACAGCCCCAGATCCTTGCCTCCCAAAACTCTGCACCCCCAAATGCTGCACCTCAAATCTCTCACCCCCAAATCCTTACCCCAAACCCTGCACCCTTAATTCCTTCGCCCCCAAACCCTGCACCCCAAAACTCTCCACCTCCAAATCCTGAACCCTGAAACCCTGCACCCCCAAATCCTTTGCTCCAGTGCTCTGCACCCCACACTCTGCAACCTTAAATTTCCCCCTCCAAACCCTGCACCCTTAATTCTTGCACCCCCAGTTCCTGAAACCTGCACCCCCAAACCCTGCACCCCCAAACCCTGCACTCTTAGACCTGAATTCTAAACCCTGCACCCCAGAACCCTGCACCCAAAATCCTAAACCCCTTAACTCTGCACCCCCAAATCCTGCAGACTCATGTCCTGAACGTCCCCCAATTCCAGCACCCCAAACCCTGCCCCCCCAAACCCTACATCCCCAAATCCTGCACCCCCATGTCCTGAACACCCAAAAGCTGCACCCCCTAATCCCTTAACTCCCAAAACCTGCAGCCCCAATTCTGCCTCCCCAAGACCTGCGGCCCCAAACCCCGCACCCCTAAATTCTGCACCCCCAAACCCCTGTACCCCAAATCCTGTCCCCCACAAGTTGCACCCTGAAAACCTGCACCTCCTTATCCTCTCCTACCCAACCCTTCACCCAACCCCCTTCACCCCAAGATCCTGCTGCCCTAAACCCTGCATCCCCAAATCATCCCTCCCAACCCTGCCCCCCAAACCCTGTCCCCCTAAAGCCTGACCCCTAAACCCTGCTCCCCAAAACCCTGCTAGCCCAAATCTTGTACCCCCGGATCCTGCACCCAACATCCTGCAATCCCAAATCTCGCACCCCCAATTCCTCCATCCCCACGTCATGAAGCAGCAAACCCTGCTCCCCAAAACTCTGCACCCCCAACCCTGCCTGTCTAGATTCTGCACCCCAATACCCTGCGCCCTCAAACATGGCACCCCCAGGTCCTGAACACCTGAAGAACAAGGTTCTGCACCCCCTAATCCTGCACCCCCATATTCTGATCCCTACACCCTGCACCCCCAGATCCTTCCCTCCCAAAACCTGTACCCCTATAACCCTGCACCCTAAAACCCTGCACCCCAAAACCGTGCACCCCCAACTTCAGCAGTCCCAGTTCCTTAACATGTGAAACCTGCACCCCCAAGTCCTGCACCACAAAACCTTGCACCCGAAATCCTGCCCCCCCAAACCATGTACTCCAAAATCAAAGCCCCTCAAACTTGCACTCAAAAGTCCGCAGCACAAAATCCTGCCCCCCCAGTTCCTAAAGACATGAAACCCGCACCCCCAAAGCCTCACCCTAAAGCCTTGCACCCCCAAATCCTGCCCTACCAAACCCTTCAGCCCTGCACCCCAAGATCCTCCTAACCTAAACCCCAACACCCTGCACCCATAAATCCTGTACCTCCAGATCCTAAACCCTTAAACCCTGCAACCCCAAATCCTCCCTCCCCAACTCTGCACGCCAAGACTGAACAAACCCAGATCTTACACCCCTAAATCTCTGCACTCCACAACCCTGCACCCTCAAATCCTGCACCCATATATCCTGCCCCCCAAACCCCTGCACCTCCAAACCTGAGTCCCACCCCTTACTCTAGAGCCCTGCACCCCAAATCCTGCCTACCAAACCCTTCAGCCCTGCACCCCAAGATCCTCCTACCCTAAACCCCCAACACCCTGCACCCATAAATCCTGCACCCCCAGATCCTGTACCCAACACCCTACACCCCAGAACTCTGCACCTCCAGATCCTAAACCCTGAAATCCTGCACCCCAAATCATCCCTCAAAAAGCAATGCACCCCACAACTCTGCACCCTGGGATCCTACTGCCCCAAGCCCTGCAGCCCCACACTCTGCACCCCAGAACCCTGCAGCCCCAAAAATCTCCAGCCCCATATCCTGGACTTGCAAACCCTGCACCCCAGAACCCTGCACCCAATAACCCTGCACCCCCAAAACTCTGCACCCCAAATCCTGCACCCCAAACCCTACCCCCCTAAACTTTCTACCCCCAAATCCTGCCCTACCAAGCCCTCCACCGCAAATCCCTGCACCCCAAGATCCTGCTGCCCTAAACCCTGCACCCCAAAATGACGCACTCCAAAACACTGCATCCCAAACTTGGCACTCCAGAACTCTGCAAACCCAAATCCTGCACCCCCAGATCCTTCCTTCCTTCCTTCCTTCCTTCCTTCCTTCCTTCCTTCCTTCCTTCCTTCCTTCCTTCCTTCCTTCCTTCCTTCCTTCCTTCCTTCCTCACTCGCTTCCTTCCCAAAACCTGCACCCCAAATCCTGCCCTACCCAACCCTTCACCCCAAACCCCTCACCCCACAGTCTTGCTACCCCAAATCCTGCAATCCCAAACCCTGCACCTAGAATTTTGCCCCCCAAACCCTGATCCCTGAATCACTCCACCTCCAAACCCTGCACCCCCAAATCCTTCGCCAACACCCTGCACCCCAAACCCTCTACCCCCTAACCCTGAAACCCAAATTCCTCACCCAAAAACCCTGCACCCCCAGATCCCTGCACCCAGAAAGCATTTATGCCCAAATCCTGCATCCTAAAATCCTGCACCCCAGATCCTGCACCCCAGAACCTTCGCCACAAACCCTGTCCCTCAAACCCTTCACCTCGAAATTCTGTCCCCCAAAAACATCACCCTTCAACCCTACGCCTTATGTCCCGCACCCCGAGGTCCTGCCTCCAAAAGCCTACACCCCCAAACCCTGATACCCCAATCTGGCACCCCCAGATGCTGAACCCCAATCCCTGCACTCACAAACACTGCACCCTAGATTCTGCATCCCCATTAACCCTTCACCCCAAAACCCTGCAGCACAATATCCTGCAGCACCAAACCCTGCACCCCAAATCCTGCAACCCCAATTTCGGCCCTGCCAAACTCTGCACCCCTAAAGCCTACAACCAAAATCTTGCACCCCCTAATGCTGCCCTCCCAAATCCTGAACCCCCAACCCTGCATACCCAAATCCTTCCATCCTAAACCCTGCACCCCAGATTCTGCCCCTCCCAGCTTGCAGTCTGCCCCCCAAACCGTGCACTCCCAATCCCTGAACGCCCAAGTCCTCCACCCCCACGTCCTTAACGCCCAAAATGTGCACCCCAGATCCTCACCACCCAACCCTGCACCCCCTAATCTTCCACCCTCTAATAATGCACCCCTAAACCTCACACCCTGAAACCTGCACCCCCAGGTCCTGAATCCCCAAACCCTGCACCCCAAATCCTGTGCCTTTAAATCCTGCCCTCCTAAAACCCAGGACCCCATAATTTGCCTCCCCAAACCCTGCACCCCAAAGCCGTGCACCCCCAAACGCAGGACCCCCAGGTCCTGAACACCCAGACCCTGCACCCCAAAACCCTGCACCCCCAAACGCAGCACCCCCAGGTGCTGAACACCCAAACCCTGCACCCCCAAAGAATTCACTCCCAAACCTTGCACCTCCAAGTCCTGCACCTCAAAGTCCTGGAAACCCAGGCCCTTCAACCCCATCCCTGCAACACCAAATCCTGTACCCCAAAACCCAGCACCCCAGAATCCTGCACCCCAAATCGTGCCCTACCAAACCTTTCACTGCAAACCCCTGCACCCCAAGATTGTGCTACCCTCAACACTGAACCCCCAAATCCTACCCCCCCAGATCCTTGCCTTCCAAAACTCTGCACCCCCAAATGCTGCACCTCAAATCTCTCACCCCCAAATCCTTCCCCCAACACCCTGCACCCTCAAATCCTTCACCCCAAACCCTGTACGCCGAAACTCTCCACCTCCAAATCCTGAACCCTGAAACCCTGCACCCCCAAATCCTTTGCCCCAGTGCTCTGCACCCCACTCTATGGAACCTTCAATTTCCCCCCCCAAACCCTGTACTACGAAACCCTGCGCCCCCAAAGAATTCACTCCCAAACCTTGCACCTCAAAGTCCTGGAAACCCAGGCCCTTCAACCCCATCCCTGCAACACCAAATCCTGTACCCCAAAACCCAGCACTCCAAAACCCTGCACCCCCAAATTATTCCCCCAAACCCTGCAGCCTTTATTGCTGCACCCCCTGTTCCTGAAATCATGTAACCTGCACCCCAAACCCCTGCACCCCCAAACCCTGAAGCTCCAGATCCTTCCCTCCCATACCCTGCAGCCCCAAATCTGAACCCCCAAATCCTGAACTCCAGGATCTTGCACTCCCAGGTCCTGTACCCCCAAATCAGACCCCTAAAACCCTGCACCCCCAACCCTTCACCCCCAAATCCTGCACCTCTAATCCTTCACTCCCTTAACGCTGCAAGCCCAAAACATGCACCACCATATCTTGCACCCCCAAAACATCCCCCATCCAAACCTTGCACTTCAAAATGCTGCACCCCGAATCCTTCTCCCCAACACCCTGCACCCCCAAATCCTGCACCCCATGGCCCTGCACTCTCTAGTCATGCACGCCCAAAACATGTGCACCCTAAACCGTGCACCCCCAAATCCTGACTGTCCAGATCCTGCACCCCCAAAACCTGCAACTTCAAAAGCTGCGCCCCAGATCCTGCCTCCTACAACCCCAAATCCTGCACCCCCAAACGCTGCACCCCCAGGTCCTGAACACCCAAAACTTGCACTCAAAAGTCAGCACCACAAAAATCCTGCCCCCCCAGTTCCTAAACACATAACACCTGCATCCCCAAAGCCTCACCCTAAAGCTCTGCACCCCCAAATCCAGCCCTACCAAGCCCTCCACCCCAAACCCCTGCACCCCAAGATCCTCCTACCCTAAACCCCAACACCCTGCACCCATAAATCCTGTATCCCCAGATCCTGCACCCAACACCCTGCACCCCAGAACTCTGCACCTCCAGATCCTAAACCCTTAAACACTGCACCCTAAATCCTCCCCCAAAAAACAATGCACCCCCCAAATCTGCACCCCCAGATCCTGCTGCCGCAAACCCTGCAGCCCCACACTCTGCACCCCAGAACCCTGCACCCCCAAATCTTCCAGCTCCATATCCCGGACTTCCAAACCTTGCACCCCATAACCCTGCATCGCCAAAACTCTGCACCCCCAAATCCTGCACTCCAAACCCTACCACCCTAAACTTTCCACCCCCAAATCCTGCCCTACCAAGCCCTCCACCCCAGACCCCTGCACCCCAAGATCCTGCTGCCCTAAACACTGCACCCCCATAACATCCTTCCCTAAACCCTGCACCCCAACATGATGCATTCCAAAACACTGCACCCCAAACCTGGCACTCCAGAATCCTGCAACCCCAAATCTGCACCCCCAAATCCTGGCCCCAAACCCTGCACACACGAACACTGAACCCCCAAATCCTGCACCCCCAGATCCATCCTTCCTTCCTTCCTTCCTTCCTTCCTTCCTTCCTTCCTTCCTTCCTTCCTTCCTTCCCAAAACCTGCACTCTAAATCCTGCCCTACCCAACCCTTCACCCCAAACCCCTGCACCCCAAGATCCTCCTACCCTAAACCCCAACACCCTGCACCCATAAATCCTGTATCCCCAGATCCTGCACCCAACAGCCTGCACCAAAGAACTCTGCACCTCCAGATCCTAAACCGTAAAATCCTGCGCCCTAAATCCTCCCCCAGAAAACAATGCACCCCCCAACTCTGCACCCCCAGATCCTGCTGCCCCAAACCCTGCAGCCCCACACTCTGCACCCCAGAACCCTGCACCCCCAAATCTTCCAGCTCCATATCCCGGACTTCCAAACCTTGCACCCCATAACCCTGCATCCCCAAAACTCTGCACCCCCAAATCCTGCACTCCAAACCCTACCCCCCTAAACTTTCCACCCCCAAATCCTGCCCTACCAAGCCCTCCACCCCAAACCCCTGCACCCCAAGATCCTGCTGCCCTAAACACTGCACCCCCATAAGTGAAGTCCTGAAACTTCAAACTCTGCATACTCAGAGCCTTCCTTGCCCTACCCTGCACCCCCAAATCCTGCAACCCCCAAATCCACCAACCCCGAGGTCCTGAACACCTGAACCCTGCACCCTTCAAACCCTGCACCCCAAAACTCTTCACCCTTAAACCCTGCACCCCGAGTTCTTGAAAACATGAAACCCGCAGCCCCAAAGCCTCACTCCCACCCCTTACTCCGGAGCCCTGCACCCCCAAATCCAGCCATATTAAACCCTTCAGCCCTGCACCCCAAGATCCTCCTACCCTAAACCCCCAACACCCTGCACCCATAAATCCTGTACCCCCAGATCCTGCACCCAACACCCTGCACCCCAGAACTCTGCACCTCCATATACTAAACCCTTAAACACTGCACCCCAAATCCTCCCCCAAAAAACAATGCACCCCCAACTCTGCACCCCCAGAACCCTGCACCGCCAAATCCCCCCACCCTCAAATGAATGCACCCCCAAAACCTGAACCCCCAGATCCTGCTGCCCCATACCCAGCAGCCCCAAACTCTGCACCCGGAAATCCTGCACTCTCATAACCCTGCACCTCAAATAATTCCCTCGACCCTGCACCCCCAAAACCTGTAACCCCAAACGCTGCACCCCAAATCCCAACTAACCCTGCCCCGCCAAACACTGCCCCCCAAAATCCTCCACTCCAAAACCCTGCACCCCGAAACCGTGCACCTCCAGATCCTTCCCTCAAACCCTGCACCCCCAGTTCCTGAACATGCAAAACCTGCCCACCCTGCACCCCAAAACCTTGCACCCCAAATCACTTTCCTTCAAATCCCACACCCCAAACTTGTACACCCCAAGATCCTTCACGGCAAAACCCTGCCCCCTGAATTTGTACCCCACACCCTGCCCCCCAGACCCTACACTGCAAAACCTGCAGTTCCAAACCCTGCACCAAACTCTACACCCCCAAATCCTTCACCCCAAAATCCTGCCATACAAAGCCCTTCATCCAAAGCTCTGCACCCTCAGATCCTGCACCCCAAATCCTGAAACCCAAATCCTGCACCCCAGATCCTGCACTCCAAAGCCTTCACTGCAAACCCTTCACCCCAAACCCTTCACCTCACAACTCTGTCCCCCAAACCCTTCACCCCCCAACCCTACACCCCTAAATCCCGCACCCCCAGATCCTGTCCCCAAAACCCTACACCCCAGACCCTGCACCCCCAATTCTGCACTGCAAAATCCTGTACCCCCAGATCTTGAACCAACAGATCCTTCCCCCAACATCCTGCACCCCCAAACCTTCACCCCCAAATCCTCCACCCCAAAACCTTGCACCCCAAAACCCTTTACCCTAAAAGCTGCATCAGCAAATCCTTCCCCACAACACCCTGCACCCCCAATTCCTGCCCCACCAAACCCTGCACCCCCTAACCCTGAACCCGAAATCCCTCACCCAAAACCCTGCACCCCTCAAATCTTCATCCCTAAACTCTGCACCCTCAAAATGTGCACCCTTAAATTCTGCACCCCCAAATCCTGCACCCCAAATCCTTCCCCAACACCCTGCTGCCCCAAACCCTGCACCCCCTAAACCTGAACCCGAAATCCCTCACCCAAAATCCCTGCACCCCCAAACCCTGTACCCCAAAATCCTGCCTTACCCAACCCTGCACCCCAAACCCTTCACCTCAAAATTCTGTCCCCCTAACCCTTCACCACCCAACCCTACACCCCTAAATCCCACACCCCCAGATCCTGCCGCTCAAACCCTGAAACCCCAAATCATGCAGCCCCCGATTCTTCTCTCACAAACCATGCACCCCAAAACTCTGCACCCCAAAATCCTGTCCCCCAAAACAATGTGCGCCAAACCTTGAACCCGCAAACCCTGCACGCCCAGGTCCTGAACACCTGAACCCTGCACCCCCAAATCCTTTAACCCCCAAACCCAGCAACCCCAAACCTTGTATCCCCAGATCCTTCCCCAAACACCCTGCACCCCCAAACCCTACACCCCAAATCCTTCACCAACACCCTGCACCCCCAAAGCCTGCACCCCCTAACTCTGAACCCCCAGTCCCTCACTCAAAAGCCCTGCACCCCCCAAGCCCTGCACCCCAAGATCCTTCCCCACAACACCCTGCACCCATAAATCCTGTACCCCCAGATCCTGCACCCAACACCCTGACCCCCAAAACCCCGAACCTCCAAACTCAGCCCTACCAAACCTTCACCCTAAAATCCTGCACCCTAAGATCCTTCTCCCCAACCCTGCACACCCAAATCCTGCACCCCAAAATACTGCACCCCATCCCTGCAGGCCAACCCCGGTACCCCAGAGCCCTTCAATGCAAAATCCTGCACCCCCAGTTCTGAAGACACAAAACCTGTCCCCCCCAAACCCTGCACCCCAAACCTTGCACCCCCAAATCATTTTCCTTCAAATCCCACACCCAAAACTCGTACACCCCAAGATCCTGCCCCCAAAACCCTGCCCTCTAAACTTTGTACCCCCAAACCCTACCCCCCAAACCCTACACCCCAAAACCTAGAGTTCCAAACCCTGCATGCCAAAATCCTGCCCTACCCAACCCCTTCACCCCAAACCCCTGTAACCCAAGACCCTGAACCCTCAAACACTTCATCTTGAAAATCTGTCCCCCAAACCCTTCACCCCCCAACCCTGCACCCCTAGATCCCGCACCCCCAGATCCTGCCCCCAAAACCCTACACCCCACTACCCAGTACCCCAACACTCTTCATCCCTAAACCCTCTACCCTCAAATCCTCCACCCTGAAGCCCTGCACCCCAAAACCATTTACCCTAAAACCTGCACCAGCAAATCCTTCCCCCCAACACTCTGCACCCCCAATTCCTGCCCCACCAAACCCTGCAACCCCAAATCCTGCCCTGCCCAACCCTTCACCCCAAATCCCTTCACCCCAAGATCGTGCTGCCCTAAACCCTGCACCCCCAAATCCCAAGTAAGCCTGCAGCACAAAAACCCTGAACCCCCAAGCTCAGCCCGACCAAACCTTCACCCTAAAATCCTGAATCCCATAACCCTGCACCCCCAGACCCCTTCACTCCCAAATCCTGCACCCCAAACCCTACCCCACGAAACTTTCCACCCCCAAATCCTGCCCTCCCAAGCCCTCCACCCCAAACCCCTGCACCCCAAGATCCTGCTGCCCTAAGCCCTGTAGCCCCATATCATCCTTCCCTAAACCCTGCACTCCAAAACACTGCACCCCAAAACCCTGCACCCCTAAATCCTGCTCCTCCAAACCCTTCCCCCCCAAATTTTAACCCCCCAAGACCTGCACCCGCAAGCTCTTCACCCTAAAACCCCACACCCCCAGATCCTGCACACCCAAATCTTGCTCCCCCAAATCCTTCCCCCAAACACCCTGCACCCATTAAGCCTGTACCCCCAAATCCTGCACCCCCAAGTGCTGAAACTTCAAACTCTGCACCCTCAGAGCCTTCCTTGTGCCACCCTGCAACCCCAAATCCTGCAACCCCCAAATCCCCCAAGTCCTGAACCCCTGAACCCTGCACCCTTGAAACCCTGCACCCCAAAGCCCTGCACCCCCAAACCCTGCACCCCCAAATAACAATGCACCCCCCAAATAACAATGCACCCCCCAACTCTGCACCCCCAGATCCTGCTGCCCCAAACCCTGGAGCCCCACACTCTGCACCCCAGAACTATGCACCCCCAAATCACAGAATCACAGAATCGACTGGGTTGGAAAAGACCTCAGAGATCATCCAGTCCAACCCTTGGTCCAACTCCAGCCCATTGACTAGATCAGGGCACAAAGTGCCATGTCCAATCTCAGTTTACAAACCCCCAGGGCCGGTGAGTCCAGCACCTCCCTGGGCAGCCATTCCAATGCCTGACCACTCTCTGCAAAGAGTTGCTTTCTAATCTCAGCCTAAATTTCCCCTGGCAGAGTTGAAGCCCATGGCCCCTTGTCCTGTTGCTGACTGCCTGGGAGAAGAGACCAGTCCCCCCCTGGCTAGAACTGCCCTTCAGGTAGTTCTAGAGAGTGATGAGGTCACCAAATCCTGCACCCCAATATTCTGCACCCAAAGATCCTACTGCCGTAAACCCTGGACCCCCAAATTCCTTCCTTCCTTCCTTCCGTCCTTCCTTCCTTCCTTCGCAAAACCTGCACCCCAAATCCTGCCCTACCCAACCCTTCACCTCAAACCCCTGCACCCACAGTCTTGCTACCCAAAATCCTGCAATCCCAAACCCTGCACCCAAAATTCTGCCCCCGAACCCTGATCCCTGAATCACTCCACCTCCAAACCCTGCACCCCCAAATCCTTCCCCAACACCCTGCACCCCAAACCCTGCACCCCCTAACCCTGAACCCCAAATCCCTCACCCAAAAACCCTGCACCCCTCAAACCCTGCACCCCTAACCCTGCACCTCCTAACCCTGAACCCCAAATCCCTCCCCACCAAACCCTGCACCGCCGAACCCTGTACCCCAGAACCCTCAAACCCCAAATCCTGCCCCTTAGACCCTGCGCCCCCAAATCCTGCATCCCCAGTTTGCGAACACATGAAACATGCACCCCCAAACCCTCACCCTGATCCTGCACCCCCAGATCCTCTCTTCCCAAACCCTGCACCCCCAAATCCTGCACCCTAGATTCTGCATCCCTATTAACCCTTCACCCCAAAACCCTGCAGCACCAAACCCTGCACCCCAAATCCTGCACCCCCAATTTCGGCCCTACCAAACTCTGCACCCCTAAACCCTACAACAGAAATCTTACACCCTCTAATCCTGCCCTCCCAAATCCTGAACCCCCCAACCCTGCATACCCAAATCCTTCCATCCTAAACCCTGCACCCCAAACCCTGCCCCCAAACTCTGCACCCCCAAATCCTGTCCCCCAACAATGCATCCCCAAACCCTGCACCCCAAATCCTGCCCCTCCCACCTTGCACTCTGCCCCCCAAACCGTGCACTCCCAATCCCTGAACGCCCAAGTCCTCCACCCCCACGTCCTTAACGCCCAAAATGTGCACCCCAGATCCTCAACACCCAACCCTGCACCCCCTAATCTTCCACCCTCTAATAATGCACCCCTAAACCTCATACACTGAAACCTGCACCCCCAGGTCCTGAATCCCCAAACCCTGCACCCCCAAATCCTGCGCCTTTAAATCCTGCCCTCCTAAAACCCAGGACCCACATAATTTGCCTCCCCAAATCCTGCACCCCAAAGCCCTGCACCCCCAAACGCAGGACCGCCAGGTCCTGAACACCCAAACCCTGAACCCCAAAGCCCTGCACCCCAAAATTCGGCACCCCGAGGTCCTGAACACCCAAACCCTGCACCCCCAAAGAATTCACTCCCAAACCTTGCACCTCCAAATCCTGCATCTCAAAATCCTGGAAACCCAAGCCCTTCAACCCCATCCCCGCAACACCAAATCCTGTACCCCAAAACCCAGCAACCCAGAATCCTAAACCCCTTAACCCTGCACCCCCAAATCCTGCAGACCCATGTCCCGAACTTCCCCCATTTCCAGCACCCCAAACCCTGCCCCCCCAAAACCTACATCCCCAAATCCTGCACCCCCATGTCCTGAACACCCAAAAGCTGCACCCCCAAATCCCTTAACTCCCAAAACCTGCAGCCCCAATTCTGCCTCTCCAAGACCTGCACCCCCAAACCCCGCACGACTAAATTCTGCACTCCCAAACCCCTGTACCCCAAATCCTACCCCCCACAAGTTCCACCCTAAAAACCTGCACCCCCATATCCTGTCCTACCCAACACTTCACCCCAAGATCGTGCTGCTCTACACTCTGCACCCCCAAATCATCCCTCCCAACCCTGCCCCCCAAACCCTGTCCCCCTAAAGCCTGACCCCTAAACCCTGCTCCCCAAAACCCTGCTACCCCAAACCTTGTACCCCCAGATCTTTCCCCAACACCCTGCAATCCCAAACTCTGCACCCCCAATTCTGCCTCCCCAAACCCTGCACCCCCAAAACCCGGCACCACTACACCTTGCACCCCAAACGCCTGCTCCCCTAATCCTCCCCCCCAAAACTCTGCACCCCAAAACCCTGCCCCCCACAAGCTGCACCCTACAACTCTGCACCCCCAAAACCTGTACCCACGGATCCTGCACCCCCAAAACCTGTACCCTGAGATCCTGCTCCCCCAAACCCAGCACCCTGAAATCCCTCACCCCAAATCCCTGCACCCCCAAATCCTGCAATTGCAGGTCCTGAACACCTGAACCCTGCACCCCCAACCCCTCACCCCAAAACCCTGCACCCCCAAATCCTGCCTCTAAACCCTGAACAACAAGGTTCTGCAACCCAAACCCTGCTCCCCCATATCCTGCAGCCCAGATCCTGCACCCCATAACCCTGCACCCCCAAATTCTGATCCCTACTCCCTGCACCCCCAGATCCTTCCCTCTAAAAACCTGTACCCCCATAACCCTGCACCCTTCAACCCTGCACCCCCAAACCCTTCCCCACCAAACCCTACACCCCCAATTCCTCCATCCCCACGTCATGAACCAGCAAACCCTGCTCCCCACAACTCTGCACCCCCAACCCTGCCCTTCTATATTCTGCACCCCAATACCCTGCACCCCCAAACGCGGCACCCCTAGGTCCTGAACAACAAGGTTCTGCACCCCCTAACCCTGCACCCCCATATTCTGATCCCTGCACCCTCCACCCCCAGATCCTTCCCTCCTAAAACCTGTACCCCTATAACCCTGCACCCTAAAACCCTGCACCCCAAAACCCTGCAACCCCAAATTCCGCAACCCCAGTTCCTTAATGTGTGAAACCTGAACCTAAACCCCAACACCCTGCACCCATAAATCCTGTACCCCCAGATTTGCGCCAAACCCTGTCCCCCCAAACCCTGCCCCCCAACAGTGCACCCCCAAACCCCTTCACCCTAAACCTCTGCACCCAAAAATCATTCTACCCTCAACCCTGCACCCCCAATTCATGCCCTACCACACCCTGCACCCCCAAACCCTGCCCCCCCCAGATCCTTCACCAACACCCTCCACCCCCGAACCCTGAACCCCAAATCCCTCACCCAAAACCCCTGCACCCAAAATCCTGCCCCACAACCCCTGCAACCCCAAATTCTGACCCAAATCAAGGCACTTACAAACCCTGCACCCGCAGGTCCTTCCCCCCCAAACCTGGCACCCCAAAATCCCTCACCCCAAATCCCTGCACTCTCAAATCTTGCACCCCCAGAAAATGTGCACCCCAAATCGTTCACCCCGTATCCTGCCCCTTTAAACCCTGCACTTCAAAGCCCTGCACCCCCAAATCATGTCTCTGAACCCTGAACAGCAAGGTTCTGCACCCCAAATCCTGCACTCCCAAATCCTGCACCCCCAGATCCTCCCTCCCTTCCTTCCTTCCTTCCTTCCTTCCTTCCTTCCTTCCTTCCTTCCACCTGCACCCCAAATCCTGCCCTGCCCAGCCCTTCCACCTCCAAACCCTGCACCCCACAGTCTTGCTACCCCAAATCCTGTAATCCCAAACCCTGCACCCAAAATTCTGCCCCCCAAACCCTGATCCCTGAATCACTCCACCTCCAAACCCTGCACCCCCAAATCCTTCCCCAACACCCTGCACCCCAAACCCTGCACCCCCTAACCCTGAACCCCAAATCCCTCACCTAAAAACCCTGCACCCCTCAAACCCTGCACCCCAAGATCCTGCTCCTTTAAATCTTGCACACCCAAACCTTGCACCCTAAAATCCTGCAACCCCAAAACCTAAAACCCAAATCCTGCACCCCCAGATTCTGTGCCCCAAACCCTTCACCTCGAAATTATGTCCCCCAAACCCTTCACCCCCCAACCCTACACCCCTAAATCCTGCACACCCAGATCCTGCCCCCAAAAGCCTTTAACCCTCAAACCCTGAACCCCCAAGTCATGCAGCCCCCAATTCTTCTCTCACAAACTTTGCACCCCCAAATCTTTTCCCCCAAAACAATGCGCCCCAAACCTTGAACGTGCAAACCCTGCACACCCAGGTCCTGAACAGCTGAACCCTGCACCCCCAAACCCTGCACCCCAAATCCTTCACCCCCAAATCCTGCCCTACCAAGCCCTTCAGCCAAACACCCTGCACCCCCAGATCCTGCACCCCTAAACCCTGAAACACAAATCCTGCACCCCCAGATCCTGCCCCCCAAATCCTGCACTTCAAAACACTGCACCCCCAAATCCTTCAACCCCCTTTCCTGAAACCCCAAATCCTGCTGCCTCAGATCCTTCCCTCCCAAACTCTGCACCTCCAAAACCTGCACCCCAAGATCCAGATACTGTAAACACTGAACCCTCAAATCCTGCACCCCAAATGCAGCCCCCCCAATCCTGCCTCCCCACACGCCATACTCAAACCCTGCACCCCAAAAACCCTGCACCCCCAAATCCTGCACCCCAAAATCCTGCCCTACCAAGCTCTTCACCCAAACCCTCACACCCCCATATCCTGCGCCCCCAAACCCTGCACCCCCAAACCCTGAACCCCCAAATCCTGCACCCCCAGACCCTTCCTTTCCTTCTTTCCTTCTTTCCTTCCTTCCCAAATCCTGCCCCCCCAAATCCTGCCCTACCATACTCTTCACCCCAAGCCCCTGCACCCCAAATTCCTGTTACCCTCAACCCTGAAACCCAAATCCTGCCCCCCAGATCCTGCAGCCCCAAAGTGAGCACCCCAAAATCAAGTCCCCCCAAAACCTGCGCTGAAAACACTGCAGCCCCAGATCCTGCACCCTCAGATCCTCCTGCCAAAAACCTTGCACCCCAAACCCTGAACTCCCAACCTCTGCACACAAAGCCCTGCACCCTCAAATCCTGCACCCCTAACCCTGAACACACGAACCCTGCACCCCAAAGAATTCACTCCCAAACCTTGCACCCCAAATCCTGCACCTCAAAGTCCTGGAAACCCAGGCCATTCAACCCCATCCCTGCAACACCAAATCCTGTACCCCAAAACCCAGCACCCCAGAATCCTGCACCCCAAATCCTGCCCTACCAAACCTTTCACTGCAAACCCCTGCACCCCAAGATTGTCCTACCTTCAACACTGAACCCCCAAATCCTACACCCCCAGATCCTTGCCTCCCAAAACTCGGCACCCCCAAGTGCTGCACCTCAAATCTCTCACCCCCAAATGCTTCCCCCAAACCCTGCACCCTCAAATCCTTCACCCCCAAACCCTGCACCCTTAATTCCTTCACCCCCAGTTCCTGAACTCATGAAACCTGCACCCGCAAACCCTGCACCCCCAAACCCTCCACTCTTAGACCTGACTTCTAAACCCTGTACCCCCAAACGGCGCACCCCCAAATCCTGAAGCCCCAGATCCTTCCCTCCCATACCCTGCAGACCCAAATATTGAACCCCCAAATCCTGAACTCCAGGATCTTGCACCCCCAGACCTTGTACCCCCAAATCAGGCCCCCAAAACCCTGCAGCCCCATCCCTGCACCCCCAAATCCTGCACCTCTAATCCTCCACCCCCTTAGCACTGCACCCCCAAAACCCTGCACCCCCAAATCTTGCAACCCCAAAACCTCCCCTGTCCAAACCCTGCACTTCAAAATGCTGCACCCCGAATCCTTCTCCCCAACACCCTGCACCCCCAAATCCTGACCCCAAAACCCTGCACCCCCAAATCCTGCACCCCATGGCCCTGCACTCTCAAATCATGCACGCCCAAAACATGTGCACCCTAAACCGTGCACCCCCAAATCCTGCACCTCCAGATCCTGCACCCCCAAAACCTGCAACTTCAAAAGCTGCGCCCCAGATCCTGCCTCCTACAACCCCAAATCCTGCACCCCAATAGCCTACACCCCCAGAACACTGCACCACCAAACCCTGCACCCCCAGATCCTGCACATTAACACCCTGCACACCCAAATGCTTCAGCTCCTGCCTCCCCAAACCCTGCCCTCCCTAACCCTGCACCCCAGAACCCTGCACCCCAAAATCCTAAACCCCTTAACCCTGCACCCCCAAATCCTGCAGACCCATGTCCCCAACCTCCCCAAAAACCCATCACCCCAAACCCTGCCCCCCCAAAACCTACATCCCCAAATCCTGCAGCCCCAGGTTCTGAACACCCAAAATCTGCACCCCCAAATCCCTTAACTCCCAAAACCTGCAGCCCCAATTCTGCCTTTCCCAGACCTGCACCCACCAACCATGCACCACGAAATTTTGCACCCCCAAGCCCCTGTACCACAAATAATGCCCCCCACAACTTTCACCCTAAAAACCTGCGCCCCCAAATCCTGTCCTACCCAACCCTTCACCCAACCCCCTTCACCCCAAGATGCCCTAAACCCTGCACCCCCAAATCATCCCTCCCAACCCTGCCCCCCAAACCCTGTCCCCCTAAAGCCTGACCCCTAAACCCTGCTCCCCAAAACCCTCCTACCCCAAATCTTCTACCCCCAGATCCTGCACCCCACACCCTGCACCCCAAGCCCTGCACCTCCAGATCCTGGCCCTAAACACTGCACCCCAAACCCCTGCACCCAAAGATCCTACGGCCCTAAAGCCTGAACTCCCAAATCCTGCACCCCCAGGCCCTGTAGTCCCAATCAGGTCCCCCAAAACCCTGCCCCCCCATCCTTGCACCCCGAAACCTGCACCACGTAATCCTGCACCCCCTTAACACTGCGCCCTTAAAACCTGCAATACCAAATCTTGCACCCCCAAAACCTCTCCACTCCAAAACCTGCACCCCAAAATCCTGCCCTACCCAACCATTCACCCGAAAACCCTTTCACGCCAAGACCATGCACCCTCAAACCCTTCGCCTCAAAATTCTGCACCCCAAACCCTTCACCCCCAAACCCTACAGCCCTAAATCCCACACCCCCAGATCCTGCCCCCAAAACCCTACACCCCCAAACCCTGAACCCCCAAATCCTGCACCCCAATTCTGCACCACAAAATCCTGCACCCCCAGATCTTGAACCAACAGATTCTTCCCCCAACACCCTGCACCCCCAAACCCTCTACCCCCAAATGCTCCACCCTGAAACCCTGCACCCCAGAACCCTTTACCCTAAAACCTGCACCAGCAAATCCTTCCCCCCAACAGCCTGCACCCCCAAATCCTGCTCCTCTTAATCCTGCACACCCTAATGCTGCACCCTAAATTCTGCTACCTTAAACACTGAACCCCCAAATCCTGCACCCCCAGATCCTTCCTTCCCAAACTCTGCACCAAATCCTGCACCACAGGATCCTGGACCCCAAAGCCCTGAACCCCCAAAGCCTACACTCCCAAACCTGCACCCCCAAATCCTGCCCCTCCAACCCTGCACCTCCCAACCCTACACCCAGACCCTGCAGCCCCAAACTCTTCCAGACCAAGTCCTGGACCCTAAATTCTTCACCCCCAAGTCATGTACCTCTAAAACCTCCACCCTTAAATACAGCACCCCCAGATCTTGCTCCCCCAAACCCTGCACCCCAAGATCCTGCTTCCCTAAACCCTGATCCCCCTAATCCCCTATTCCCTAACACTGGACCCCCACATCCTCCACCCCCAAATCTTGTCCCCCCAAACCCTGCAGTTCAAAACCCGGCATCCCCAAACCTGCACGTTGAAAACCCACAACCCCAAAAGCTGCACCCCCAGATTCTGGCCCCAGCCCTGCACCCCCAAATCGTTCCGCTTGAAAATTTTTCCCCAAATCCTGCACCCCCAGTTCCTAAAGATGAAAAATTTGCACCCCCAAACCCACACCCCAAAGTCCTGCACCCCTGAACTCTACTCCCCCAAGCCTGCACCCCCAAATTCTGCACCCCAGATCCTGAATCCCAAACCCTTCACCCCCAAATTCTGCTTCCCTGAATCTCGCACTCCCAGCTCCTGCACCCCCAATCCCTGCCCCCCCAATCCATGCACCCCTAAATCCTGCACACTAGGATTGTCATTCCCAAACCCCCAGTTCCTGAACATGCAAACCCTGCACCCCAAATCCTGCCCTACCAAACTCTTCACCCCAAATCCCTGCACCCCAAAACCCTGCACCCCCAATCCTGCCACCCCAAAACCCTGCACCCCCAAGTCCTGCCACCCCAAATCCTTCACTGGAAAACTCACACCCCAAAACCCTGGACCACCTGCCCCCCCAAACACTGCACCTCCGAATTCCTCCCCTCAACACCCTGCACCCCCAGATCCTGACCCTGAAGCCCTGCACCCCCAAGCCCTGCACCCTAAAATCATGCTCCCCAAACCCTGCACCCCCAGATCGTGCCCTACCAAACTCTTCACCCCAAATCCCTGCACCCCAGGATCCTGCTGCCCTAACCCCTGAACCCCCATGTCCTGCATGACGAAACCCTGCACCCCAAGATCCTTCCCTCCCAGACTCTGCATCCCCAGGTCCTGTACCCCCAAATCTTCTAGCCCGATGTCCTGAACCCTCAAACCCTGCACCCCCAAAATCTGCACCCCCAGATCTTGAACCAAGAGATCCTTCCCCCAACACCCTGCACCCCCAAACCCTCTATCCCCCAAATCCTCCACCCTGAAACCCTGCACCCCAAAACCCTTTACCCTAAAACCTGCACCAGCAAATCCTTCCCCCAACAGCCTGCGCCCCCAATTCCTGCCCCACCAAACCCTGCACCCCCAAATCCTGCCCTATCCAACCCTTCACCCCAAACCCCTCACCCCACAGTCTTGCTACCCCAAATCCTGCACCCCAAACCCTGCACCCAAAATTGTGCCTCCCAAACCCTGATCCCTGAAACACTCCATCTCCAAACCCTGCACCCCCAAATCCTTCCCCAACACCCTGCACCCCAAACCCTGCACCCCCTAACCCTGAAACCCAAATCCCTCACCCAAAAACCCTGCACCCCTCAAACCCTGCACCCCAAGATCCTGCTCCCCTAAATCTTAACACCCAAGCCTTGCACCGTCAAATCCTGCACCCCCAACACCCTGAACCCCGAAAGCATTCATGCCCAAATCCTGCACCCTAAAATCCTCCCCCCCCAAACCCTGAATCCCAAATCCTGCACCCCCAACACCCTGCACTCTCAAATCATCCACCCCCAAAAATGTGCACCCCGAAACCATGCACCCCCAAACTATTCAACCCAAACATTGCATCCCCAAATCCTGACTCTCCAGATCCTTCCCGCAACACCCTGTACCCCAAAACCCTTCACCCCCCTGCCTCCCAGAACCCTTTGTCCCCAAACCTTGCACCCCAAACCCCTGCACCCCAAGATCCTGCTACCCTAAACCCTGCACCCCCACATAATTCTTCCCTAAACACTGCACCCCAAAACACTGCACCCCAAACCCGGCACCCCAGAACCCTGCAATGCCAAATCCTGCCCCCTTAAACTGCACACCCCCAAATTCTGCACCCTAAAGTCCTGCACCCCAAGATCCTGCACCCCAAACCACACCCTACCAAAACGTTATATCCCAAACCCCTGCACCCAAGAACCCTACACCTCCAACCCTGCACCCCCAAATCTTGCACCCCAAAAACCCAGCACCCCAAAGCATTCCCTTCCAAATCCTGCACCCCAAATCATGCAATCCCAAAACTTGCATCCTAAACTCTACCACCAAACCCTGCACCCCCAAACTCTGCACCCCAAATCCTGCACACCAACATCATACACCCTGAAACACTAAAACCTGAAATCCTACCCCCTCACACCCTGCACCCCAAATCCTTCATCCAGAACACTGCACCCCTAAACCCTGCACCCTATATCCCTGCAGCCCCAAACCTTGTCTAACCTCCTCCCCCCCCCCCCCAAAACCTTCACCCCCAGGTCCTTCCCCCCAAATGAATGCATCCCCAAAACCTGAACCCCCAGATCCTGCTGCCCCATACCCAGCACCCCCAAACTCTGCCCCTGGAAATCCTGCACTCTCATAACCTTGCATCTCAAGTAATTGCCTCCACCCTGCACCCCCAAAACCTGTACCCCCAAATGCTGCCCCCCCAGATCCTGTCCCCAAACTCTGCACTTCCAGTTCCTCCCCCCCTAAACCCTCAAAGCCCAAATATTGCACCCCTAGGTCCTTCCTCAACACCCTCTACCCCCAAATTCCCCACCTGAAAGCCTGCACCCCCAGATCCTGCACCCCAAAATCTCTCCACTGTCAAATCCTGCACCCCAAATCCTGTCCTCCCACACAATGAACCCTAAATTACTGCAGCCCCAGGTCCTGAACACCCGAAGCCTGCACCCCGAAATCCTGCACCACCAAGTCCTGCACCCTAAAGCCCGGCACCGAACATCCTGCCCCCCAACTCTGCACTTCCAAAACCTGCACGTCAAAACCTTGCACCCCAAATCCTGACCCGCAGATAATGCCCCCAAAACCCTGCATCCCCAATTCTTCACCCCTAAACTCTGCACCCTCAAAACATGCACCCTTAAATTCTGCACCCAAAATCCTTCCTCCCAAGCCACGAACCCCCAAAACCTGTAATACCAAATCCTGATCTACCAAGTCTTGCCCCCCCAAATCCTGACCCCATAAACCCTGCACTTCAAAACCCCGCAGCCCCAAATTGTTCCCCACAAGCCCCTGCACCCCTAAACCACGCACCCCAATATTCTTTACCCCAACCCTTCACCCCCAGCCCTACACCCCCAAATCCTGCATCCCCAAATCCTGCACCTTTAAATCACTTTAAATCCTGCCCTCCTAAACCCACGACCCCCATAATTTACCTGCCCAAACCCTGCACTCCCAAATGTGGCACCTCTAGGTCCTGAACACCCAAACCTTGCACCCGAAAACCTTGCACCCCCAAATGTGGCACCCACAGGTCCTGAACACCCAAACCCTGCACCCCAAAAGAATTCACTCCCAAAACTTACACCTCCAAGTCCTGGAAACCCAAGCCCTTCAACCCCATCCCTGCAACACCAAATCCTGTACCCCAAAACCCAGCACCCCAGAATCCTGCACCCCAAATCGTGCCCTACCAAACCTTTCACTGCAAACCCCTGCACCCCAAGATTGTGCTACCTTCAACACTGAACCCCCAAATCCTACACCCCCAGATCCTTGCCTCCCAAAACTCTGCACCCCCAAATCCTGCACCTCAAATCTCTCCCCCCCAAATCCTTCCCCCACCACCCTGCACCCTCAAATCGTTCACCCCAAACCCTGCACCCTTAATTCCTTCACCCCCAAACCCTGCACCCCAAAACTCTCCACCTCCAAATCCTGAACCCTGAAACCCTGCACCACCAAATCCTTTGCTCCAGTGCTCTGCACCCCACACTCTGCATCCTTAAATTTCCCCCTCCAAATCTTGAACTCCGAAACTCTGCACCCCAAAACCCTGCACCCCAAATTCTTCCCCCAAACCCTGCACCTTAATTCTTGCACCCCCAGTTCCTGAACCCTGCACCCCCAAACCCTGCACCCCCAAACCCTGCACTCTTAGACCTGACTTCTAAACCCTGCACCCCAGAACCCTGCACCCAAAATCCTAAACCCCTTAACTCTGCACCCCCAAATCCTGCAGACCCATGTCCCGAACGTCCCCCAATTCCAGCACCCCAAACCCTGCCCCCCCAAACCCTACATCCCCAAATCCTGCACCCCCATGTCCTGAACACCCAAAAGCTGCAGACTTGCACTCAAAAGTCCGCAGCACAAAATCCTGCCCCCCCAGTTCCTAAAGACTTGAAACCTGCACCCCCAAAGCCTCACCCTAAAGCCTTGCACCCCCAAATCCAGCCCTACCAAACCCTTCAGCCCTGCACCCCAAGATCCTCCTAACCTAAACCCCAACACCCTGCACCCGTAAATCCTGTACCACCAGATCCTAAACCCTTAAACCCTGCAGCCCCAAATCCTCCCTCCCCAACTCTGCACCCCAAGACTGAACAAGCCCAGATCTTGCACCCCTAAATCTCTGCACTGCACAACCCTGCACCCTCAAATCCTGCACCCCTATATCCTGCCCCCCAAACCCCTGCACCTCCAAACCTGAGTCCCACCCCTTACTCTAGAGCCCTGCACCCCAAATCCAGCCATACCAAACCCTTCAGCCCTACACCCCAAGATCCTCCAACCCTAAACCCCCAACACCCTGCACCCATAAATCCTGCACCCCCAGATCCTGCACCCAACACCCTGCACCCCAGAATCCTGCACCCAATAACCCTGCACCCCCAAAACTCTGCACCCCAAATCCTGCACCCCAAACCCTACCCCCCTAAATTTCCACCCCCAAATCCTGCCCTACCAAGCCCTCCACCCCAAATCCCTGCACCCCAAGATCCTGCTGCCCTAAACCCTGCACCCCCATATCATCCTTCCCTAAACCCTGCACCTCAAAATGACGCACTCCAAAACACTGCACCCCAAACTTGGCACTCCAGAACTCTGGAAACCCAAATTCTGCACCCCCAGATCCTTCCTTCCTTCCTTCCTTCCTTCCTTCCTTCCTTCCTCCCTCGCTTCCTTCCCAAATCCTGCACTCCAAATCCTGCCCTACCCAACCCTTCACCCCAAACCCCTCAACCCACAGTCTTGCTGCCCCAAATCCTGCAATCCCAAACCCTGCACCCAGAATTTTGCCCCCCAAACCCTGATCCCTGAATCACTCCACCTCCAAACCCTGCACCCCCAAACCCTTCCCCAACAACCTGCACCCCAAACCCTGCACCCCCAACCCTGAACCCCAAATTCCTCTCCCAAAAACCCTGCACCCCCAGATCCCTGCACCCAGAAAGCATTTATGCCCAAATCCTGCATCCTAAAATCCTGCACCCCAGATCCTGCACCCCAAAACCTTCGCCACAAACCCTGTCCCTCAAACCCTTCACCTCGAAATTCTGTCCCCCCAAAACATCACCCTTCAACCCTACGCCTTATATCCCTCACCCCGAGATCCTGCCACCCAAACTCTACATCCCCGAACCCTGTACCCCCAAATCCTCCACCCCAAAACCCCAATATCCTTTACCCTAAAATCTGCACCAGCAAATCCTTCCCCCGACACCCTGCACCCCCAATTCCTGGCCCACCAAACCCTGCACCTCCGTTCCTGCTCTCCACAACCCTGCACCCTGAAAATCTGCGCTCCTAGATCCTGCACCCCCAATCGCTACCCCCTAAATCTGTCATCCTCAAGTCCCAAAGCTTGAACCCCCAAGCCCTGCAACCCCAAATCCTCCACGCCCACATCCTGAACCCCTAAACCCTGCGCCCCTAAATCCTTGCCCCCCAATCCAAAAGTCGACCAAAAGTCGACACCTCTAAATCCTGCCCCTCCAAAACCCTACACCTCCTAAACACTGCACCCCAAATCTGCACCCCCAAACCCTGCACTCCCAAATCCTTCATCCCCAAGGCCCCCAAGGCCGTCACCCCTCAGATCCTGCACCCCTGAAATCCTGTTCCCTAAGACCCTGCACCCCCAGCTCCTGAAACCCAAACCCCTGCACCTCAAAATACTGCACCCCAAACCCTGCAGGCCAACCCTGGCACCCCAGAGCCCTTTAGCGCAAAATCCTGCACCCCCAGTTCTGAACACGCAAAACCTGCCCCCCCAAACCCTGCATCCCAAACCCTTGCACCCCGAATCATTTTCCTTCAAATCCCACACCCAAAACTCGTACACCCCAAGATCCTGCACCCCAAAACCCTGTCCCCTAAACTTTGTACCCCCACACCCTGCCCCCCAAACCCTACACCCCAAAACCTGCAGTCCCAAATACTGCACCCCAAAACGCTGCACCACTCAACCCTACACTCCTAAATCCCGCATCGCCAGATCCTTTTCCAAACATCCTGCACCCCCAAATCCTGTGCCACAAATCCTTCCCCAATACCCTGCACCCCTAACCCTGAACCCCAAATCCCTCACCCAAGAACCCTGCACCCCTCAAACCCTGCACACCCAGATCCCGCTGTCCTAAATCTTGAACACCCAAACCTTGCACCCTTAAATCTTGCACCCCAAACCCTGAAACCCAAATCCTGCACCCGCAAACCTTCACCTTGAAATTCTGTCCCCCAAACCCTTCACCCCCCAAATCCTGCAACCTTAAATCCTGCACCCCCAGATCCTGCCGCCCAAACCCTTCACCCCCGAACCCTGTACCCCCAAATCGTGCACCCCCAGATCTTGAACCAACAGATCCTTCCCCCAACACCCTTCACCCCCAAACCCTCTACCCCCAGACCCTCCACCCCGAAACCCTGCACCCCAAAACCCTTTACCCTAAAACCTGCACCAGCAAATCCTTCCCCCCAACAGTCTGCACCCCCAATTCCTGCCCCACCCAACCCTGCACCTCCGTTCCTGCTCTCCACAACCCTGCACCCCAAAATCTGTGCCCGTAGATCCTCAACCCCAGTTTTTGCCCCCTAAATCCCATCATCCCTCCCCCAAAAGCCCTGCACCCCAAAAGCATTCATGCCCAAATCCTGCAACCCCAGATCCTGCCCCCCAAATCCTGCACTTCAAAACCCCGCACCCCCCAAATCCTTCAGCCCCATTTCCTGAACCTCCAAACCCTGCAGCCCCAAATCCTGCGCCCCCAATGAGTGCATCCCCAAACCCTGCACCCCCAGATCCTCCACCCCGAAACCCTGGAACACCAAATCTTGCAACCCGAAATTCCTCCCCTAACATCCTGCCCCCCAAACCCTAAACGCCCAAATCGTCCACCCCCACATCGTGAACCCTCAAACCCTGCTCATCTAAACCTGGCACCTCTTAAATCCTACACCCCAGAATCCTGAACCCCCCAAACCATTCACCCCCATATCCTGCATCCCCAGTCCCAGTACCTGAAAATCCTGCCCTCTAAATGCTGCAACCCAAAAATCTGCACCAAACCCTGCCCCCCCAAACCCTGCCCCCCAACAGTGCACCCCCAAACCCCTTCACCCTAAACCTCTGCACCCAAAAATCCTTCTACCCTCAACCCTGCACCCCCAATTCATGCTCTAAAACACCCTGCACCCCCAAACCCTGCCCCCCCCAGATCCTTTACCAACACCCTGCACCCCCGAACCCTGAACCCCAAATCCCTCACCCAAAACCCCTGCACCCAAAATCCTGCCCCACAAACCCTGCAACCCCAAATTCTGACCCAAATCAAGGCACTTACAAACCCTGCACCCGCAGGTCCTTCCCCCCCAAACCCGGTACCCCAAAATCCCTCACCCCAAATCCCTGCACTCTCAAATCTTGCACCCCCAGAAAACGTGCACCCCAAATTGTTCACCCCGTATCCCACCCCTTTAAACCCTGCACTTCAAAACCCTGCACCCCCAAATCCTTCCCCCAAACACCCTGCACCCATTAATCCTGCACCCCCAAATCCTGCACCCCCAAGTGCTGAAACTTCAAACTCTGCACCCTCGGAGCCTTCCTTGCCCTACCCTGCACCCCCAAATCCTGCACCCCAAATCCTACCCTACCCAACCCTTCACCCCAAACCCCTCACCCCACAGGTTGCTGCCCCAAATCCTGCAATCCCAAACCCTGCACCCAGAATTCTGCCCCCCAAACCCTGATCCCTGAATCACTCCACCTCCAAACCCTGCACCCCCAAATCCTTCCCCAACACCCTGCACCCCAAACCCTGCACCCCCTAACTGTGAACCCCAAATTCTTCACCCAAAAACCCTGCACCCCCAAATCCCTGAACCCAGAAAGCATTTATGCCCAAATCCAGCATCCTAAAATCCTGCACCCCAGATCCTGCACCCCAAAACCTTCACCGCAAACCCTGTACCTCAGGCCCTTCACCTCGAAATTCTGTCCCCCCAAAACGTCACCCTTCAACCCTACGCCTTATATCCCGCACCCCGAGATCCTGCCTCCAAAAGCCTACACCCCCAAACCCTGATACCCCAATCTGGCACCCCCAGATGCTGAACCCCAATCCCTGCACTCACAAACACTGCACCCTAGATTCTGCATCCCCATTAACCCTTCACCCCAAAACCCTGCAGCACAATATCCTGCAGCACCAAACCCTGCACCCCAAATCCTGCAACCCCAATTTCGGCCCTACCAAACTCTGCACCCCTAAAGCCTACAACCAAAATCTTGCACCCCCTAATGCTGCCCTCCCAAATCCTGAACCCCCAAACCCTGCATACCCAAATCCTTCCATCCTAAACCCTGCACCCCAGATTCTGCCCCTCCCACCTTGCACTCTGCCCCCCCAAACCGTGCACTCCCAATCCCTGAACGCCCAAGTCCTCCACCCCCACGTCCTTAACGCCCAAAATGTGCACCCCAGATCCTCACCACCCAACCCTGCACCCCCTAATCTTCCACCCTCTAATAATGCACCCCTAAACCTCACACCCTGAAACCTGCACCCCCAGGTCCTGAATCCCCAAACCCTGCACCCCAAATCCTGTGCCTTTAAATCCTGCCCTCCTAAAACCCACGACCCCCATAATTCGCCTCCCCAAACCCTGCACCCCAAAGCCGTGCACCCCCAAACGCAGGACCCCCAGGTCCTGAACACCTAAACCCTGAACCCCAAAGCCCTGCACCCCCAAACGCAGCACCCACAGGTCCTGAACACCCAAACCCTGCACCCCCAAAGAATTCACTCCCAAACCTTGCACCTCCAAATCCTGCACCTCAAAGTCCTGGAAACCCAGGCCCTTCAACCCCATCCCTGCAACACCAAATCCTGTACCCCAAAACCCAGCACCCCAGAATCCTGCACCCCAAATCCTGCCCTACCAAACCTTTCACTGCAAACCCCTGCACCCCAAGATTGTGCTACCTTCAACACTGAACCCCCAAATCCTACACCCCCAGATCCTTGCCTTCCAAAACTCTGCACCCCCAAACCCTGCACCTCAAATCTCTCACCCCCAAATCCTTCCCCCACCACCCTGCACCCTCAAATCCTTCACCCCCAAACCCTGCACCCCAAAGCTCTACACCTCCAAATCCTGAACCCTGAAACCATGCACCCCCAAATCCTTTGCTCCAGTGCTCTGCACCCCACACTCTGCAACCTTCAATTTCCCCCCCCAAACCCTGAACTACCCCCAAAGAATTCACTCCCAAACCTTGCACCTTGAAATCCTGCACCTCAAAGTCCTGGAAACCCAGGCCCTTCAACCCCATCCCTGCAACACCAAATCCTGTACCCCAAAACCCAGCACCCCACAAACCTGAACCCCCAAATTATTCCCCCAAACCCTGCAGCCTTTATTCCTACACCCCCAATTCCTGAAATCATGTAACCTGCACCCCAAACCCCTGCACCCCCAAACCCTGAAGCTCCAGATCCTTCCCTCCCATACCCTGCAGCCCCAAATCTGAACCCCCAAATCCTGAACTCCAGGATCTTGCACTCCCAGGTCCTGTACCCCCAAATCAGACCCCCAAAACCCTACACCCCCAACCCTGCACCCCCAAATCCTGCACCTCTCATCCTTCACTCCGTTAACGCTGCACCCCCAAAACATGCACCACCATATCTTGCACCCCCAAAACCTCCCCCGTCCAAACCCTGCACTTCAAAATGCTGCACCCCGAATCCTTCTCCCCAACAACCTGCACCCCCAAATCCTGTCCCCAAAACCCTGCACCCCCAAATCCTGCACCCTATGGCCCTGCACTCTCAAATCATGCACGCCCAAAACATGTGCACCCTAAACCGTGCACCCCCAAATCCTGACTCTCCAGATCCTGCACCCCCAAAACCTGCAACTTCAAAAGCTGCGCCCCAGATCCTGCCTCCTACAACCCCAAATCCTGCACCCCCAAACGCTGCACCCCCAGGTCCTGAACACCCAAAACTTGCACTCAAAAGTCCGCACCACATAATCCTGCCCCCCAGTTCCTAAACACATGACACCCGCACCCCCAAAGCCTCACCCTAAAGCCCTGCACCCCCAAATCCAGCCCTACCAAGCCCTCCACCCCAAACCCCTGCACCCCAAGATCCTCCTACCCTAAACCCCAACACCCTGCACCCATAAATCCTGTATCCCCAGATCCTGCACCGAACAGCCTGCACCCCAGAACTCTGCACCTCCAGATCCTAAACCCTAAAACCCTGTACCCCAAATCCTCCCCCAAAAAACAATGCACCCCCCAACTCTGCACCCCCAGATCCTGCTGCCGCAAACCTTGCAGCCCCACACTCTGCACCCCAGAACCCTGCACCCCCAAATCTTCCAGCCCCATATCCCGGACTTCCAAACCTTGCACCCCATAACCTTGCATCCCCAAAACTCTGCACCCCCAAATCCTGCACCCCAAACCCTACCACCCTAAACATTCCACCCCCAAATCCTGCCCTACCAAGCCCTCCACCCCAGACCCCTGCACCCCAAGATCCTGCTGCCCTAAACACTGCACCCCTATAAGTGCAGAAAACGTGCACCCCAAATCGTTCACCCTGTATCCCACCCCTTTAAACCCTGCACTTCAAAACCCTGCACCCCCAAATCCTTCTCCCAAACACCCTGCACCCATTAATCCTGCACCCCCAAAATCCTGCACCCCCAAGTCCTGAAACTTCAAACTCTGCACCCTCAGAGCCTTCCTTGCCCTACCCTGCACCCTCAAATCCTGCAACCCCCAGGTCCTGAACACCTGAACCCTGCACCCTTCAAACCCTGCACCCCAAAACTCTTCACCCCTAAACACTGCACCCCGAGTTCTTGAAAACACAAAACCCGCAGCCCCGAAGCCTCACTCCCACCCCTTACTCCAGAGCCCTGCACCCCCAAATCCAGCCATACTAAACCCTTCAGCCCTGCACCCCAATATCCTCCTACCCTAAACTCCAACACCCTGCACCCATAAATCCCACACCCCCAGATCCTGCACCCAACACCCTGCACCCCAGAACTCTGCACTTCCAGATCCTAAACCCTTAAACACTGCACCCCATATCCTCCCCCAAAAAACAATGCACCCCCAACTCTGCACCCCCAAATCCTCCCCCCTCAAATGAATGCACCCCCAAAACCTGAACCCCCAGATCCTGCTGCCCCATACCCAGCACCCCCAAACTCTGCACCTGGAAATCCTGCACTCTCATAACCCTGCACCTCAAATAATTGCCTTGACCCTGCACCCCCAAAACCTGTAACCCCAAACACTGCACCCCAAATCCCAACTAACCCTGCCCCGCCAAACACTGCCCCCCAAAATCCTCCACTCCAAAACCCTGCACCCCGAAACCGTGCACCTCCAGATCCTTCCCTCAAACCCTGCACCCCCAGTTCCTGAACATGCAAAACCTGCCCACCCTGCACCCCAAAACCTTGCACCCCAAATCACTTTCCTTCAAATCCCACACCCCAAACTTGTACACCCCAAGATCCTTCTCGCCAAAACCCTGCCCCCTAAATTTGTACCCCACACCCTGCCCCCCAGACCCTACACCCCAAAACCTGCAGTCCCAAACCCTGCACCCGAAATCTCTTCACCCCCAAATTCTTCACCCCAAAATCCTGCCATACAAAGCCCTTCATCCAAAGCCCTGCACCCTCAGATCCTGCATCCCAAACCCTGAAACCCAAATCCTGCACCCCAAACCCTGAAACCCAAATCCTGCACCCCAAATCCTGCACCCCAAAACCTTCACTGTAAACCCTTCACCCCAAACCCTTCACCTTGCAACTCTGTCCCCCAAACCCTTCACCCCCCAACCGTACACCCCTAAATCCCGCACCCCCAGATCCTGTCCCCAAAACTCTACACCCCAGACCCTGCACCCCCAGTTCTGCACCGCAAAATCCTGTACCCCCAGATCTTGAACCAACAGATCCTTCCCCCAACATCCTGCACCCCCAAACCTTTACCCCCAAATCCTCCACCCCAAAACCCTGCACCCCAAAACCCTTTACCCTAAAACCTGCACCAGCAAATCCTTCCCCCCAACACCCTGCACCCCCAATTCCTGCCCCACCAAACCCTGCACCCCCTAACCCTGAACCCAAAATCCCTCACCCAAAAACCCTGCACCCCTCAAATCTTTACCCCTAAACTCTGCACCCTCAAAATGTGCACCCTTAAATTCTGCACCCCCAAATCCTACACCCCAAATCCTTCCACAACACCCTGATGCCCCAAACCCTGCACCTCATAAACCTGAACCCCAAATCCATCACCCAAAATCCCTGCACCCCCAAACCCTGTACCCCAAAATCCTGCCTTACCCAACCTGCACCCCAAACCCTTCACCTCAAAATTCTGTCCCCCTAACCCTTCACCCCCCAACCCTACACCCCTAAATCCCACACCCCCAGATCCTGCTGCTCAAATGCTGAAACCCCAAATCATGCAGCCCCCGATTCTTCTCTCACAAACCCTGCACCCCAAAACTCTGCACCCCCAAATCCTGTCCCCCAAAACAATGTGCCCCAAACCTTGAACCCGCAAACCCTGCACGCCCAGGTCCTGAACACCTGAACCCTGCACCCCCAAATCCTTTAACCCCCAAACCCAGCAACCCCAAATCTTGTATCCCCAGATCCTTCCCCAAACACCCTGCACCCCCAAACCCTACACCCCAAATCCTTCACCAACACCTTGCACCCCCAAAGCCTGCACCCCCTAACTCTGAATCCCCAGTCCCTCACTCAAAAGCCCTGTACCCCCCAAACCCTGCACCCCCAGATCCTTCCCCACAACACCCTGCACCCATAAATCCTGTACCCCCAGATCCTGCAACCAACACCCTGACCCCCAAAATCCCGAACCTCCAAACTCAGCCCTACCAAACCTTCACCCTAAAATCCTGCACCCTAAGATCCTTCTCCCCAACCCCCAACCCTGCACACCCAAATCCTGCACCCCAAAATGGTGCACCCCAAACCCTGCAGGCCAACCCCGGCACCCCAGAGCCCTTCAATGCAAAGTCCTGCACCCCCAGTTCTGAAGACACAAAACCTGTCCCCCCCAAACACTGCACCCCAAACCTTGCACCCCCAAATCATTTTCCTTCAAATCCCACACCCAAAACTCGTACACCCCAAGATCCTGCACAGCAAAACCCTGCCCTCTAAACTTTGTACCCCCAAACCCTACCCCCAAACCCTACACCCCGAAACCTGCAGTCCCAAACCCTGCATGCCAAAATCCTGCCCTACCCAACCCCTTCAGCCCAAACCCCTGTACCCCAAGACCCTGAACCCTCAAAGACTTCATCTCGAAAATCTGTCCACCAAACCCTTCACCCCCCAACCCTGCACCCCTAAATCCCACACCCCCAGATCCTGCCCCCAAACCCTACACCCCACTACCCAGTACCCCAACACTCTTCATCCCTAACCCCTCTACCCTCAAATCCTCCACCCTGAAGCCCTGCACCCCAAAACCCTTTACCCTAAAACCTGCACCAGCAAATCCTTCCCCCCAACACCCTGCACCCCCAATTCCTGCCCCACCAAATCCTGCAACCCCAAATCCTGCCCTGCCCAACCCTTCACCCCAAATCCCTTCACCCCAAGATCGTGCTGCCCTAAACCCTGCACCCCCAAATCCCAAGTAAGCCTGCAGCACAAAAACCCTGAACCCCCAAGCTCAGCCCTACCAAACCTTCACCCTAAAATCCTGAATCCCATAACCTTCCCCCCCAGACCCCTTCACTCCCAAATCCTGCACCCCAAACCCTACCCCACGAAACTTTCCACCCCCAAATCCTGCCCTATCAAGCCCTCCACCCCAAACCCCTGCACCCCAAGATCCTGCTGCCCTAAGCCCTGTAGCCCCATATCATCCTTCCCTAAACCCTGCACTCCAAAACACTGCACCCCAAAACCCTGCACCCCTAAATCCTGCTCCTCCAAACCCTTCCCCGCCAAATTTTAACCCCCCAAGACCTGCACCCGCAAGCTCTTCACCCTAAAACCCCACACCCCCAGATCCTGCACACCCAAATCTTGCTCCCCCAAATCCTTCCCCCAAACACCCTGCACCCATTAAGCCTGTACCCCCAAATCCTGCACCCCCAAGTCCTGAAACTTCAAACTCTGCACCCTCAGAGCCTTCCTTGCTCCACCATGCAACCCCAAATCCTTGCACACTCAAATCCCCCAAGTCCTGAACCCCTGAACCCTGCATCCTTCAAACCCTGCACCCCAAAGCCCTGCACCCCCAAACCCTGCACCCCCAAATCCTCCCCCAAGAAACAATGCACCCCCCAACTCTGCACCCCCAGATCCTGCTGCCCCAAACCCTGCAGCCCAACACTCTGCACCCCAGAACCCTGCACCCCCCAGATCCTCCCACCCTGTGTACCGGACTCCCAAACCCTGCACCCCAGAACCATACACCCCCAAATCCTGCACCCCTATATTCTGCACCCAAAGATTCTACTGCCTTAAACCCTGGACCCCCAAATTCTGCACGCCCAGGTCCCTTCATTCCTTCCTTCCTTCCTTCCTTCCTTCCTTCCTTCCTTCCTTCCTTCCTTCCTTCCTTCCTTCCTTCCTTCCTTCCTTCCCAAAACCTGCACCCCAAATCCTGCCCTACCCAACCCTTCACCTGAAACCCCTGCACCCACAGTCTTGCTACCCCAAATCCTGCAATCCCAAACCCTGCACCCAGAATTCTGCCCCCCAAACCCTGATCCCTGAATCACTCCACCTCCAAACCCTGCACCCCCAAATCCTTCCCCAACATCCTGCACCCCAAACCCTGCACCGCCAACCCTGAACCCCAAAGTCCTCACCCAAAACCCCTGCACCCCCAAATCCCTGCACCCAGAAAGCATTCATACCCAAATCCTGCATCCTAAAATCCTGCACCCCAGATCCTGCACCCCAAAACCTTCACCAAAACCCTGTCCCTCAAACCCTTCACCTCGAAATTCTCTCCCCCAAAAACGTCACCCTTCAACCCTACGCCTTATATCCCGCACCCCGAGATCCTGCCTCCAAAAGCCTACACCCCCAAACCCTGATACCCCAATCTGGCACCCCCAGATGCTGATCCCCAATCCCTGAACCTGCTAACACTGCACCCTAGATTCTGCATCCCCATTAACCCTTCACCCCAAAACCCTGCAACACAAAATCTTGCAGCATCAAACCCTGCACCCCAAATCCTGCACCCCCAATTTCCGCCCTAGCAAACTCTGCACCCCTAAACCCTACAACTGAAATCTTACACCCTCTAATCCTGCCCTCCCAAATCCTGAACCCCCAACCCTGCACCCCCAAACCCTGCATACCCAAATCCTTCCATCCTAAACCCTGCACCCCTAAACCCTGCCCCCAAACTCTGCACCCCCAAATCTTGTCCCCCAACAATGCATCCCCAAACCCTGTACCCCAAATCCTGCCCCTCCAGCTTGAACTCTACCCCCCCAAACCGTGCACTCCCAATCCCTGAACGCCTAATCTTCCACCCTCTAATGATGCACCCCTAAACCTCACACCCTGAAACCTGCACCCCCAGGTCCTGAACACCCGAACCCTGCACCCCAAAAGAATTCACTCCCAAACCTTGCACCTCCAAGTCCTGCACCTCAGAGTCCTGGAAACCCAAGCCCTTCAACCCCATCCCTGCTACACCCAATCCTGTACCCCAAAACCCAGCACCCCAGAATCCTGCACCCCAAATCCTGCCCTACCAAACCTTTCACTGCAAACCCCTGCACCCCAAATCCTACACCCCCAGATCCTTGCCTCCCAAAACTCTGCACCCCCAAGTGCTGCACCTCACATCTCTCACCCCAAAATCCTTCCCCCACCACCCTGCACCCTCAAATCGTTTGCCCCCAAACCCTGCACCCCAAAACTCTCCACCTCCAAATCCTGAACCCTGAAACCCTGCACCACCAAATCCTTTGCTCCAGTGCTCTGCACCCCACTCTCTGCAACCTTAAATTTCCCCCTCCAAATCCTGGACTCCGAAACTCTGCATGCCAAAACCCTGCACCCCCAAATTCTTCCCCCAAACCCTGCACCCTTAATTCTTGCACCCCCAGTTCCTGAAACCTGCACCCCCAAACCCTGCACCCCCAAACCCTGCACTCTTAGACCTGACTTCTAAACCCTGCACCCCAGAACCCTGCACCCAAAATCCTAAACCCCTTAACTCTGCACCCCCAAATCCTGCAGACCCATGTCCCGAATTTCCCCCAATTCAAGCACCCCAAACCCTGCCCCCCCCATAACCTACATCCCCAAATCCTGCACTCCCATGTCCTGAACACCCAAAAGCTGAACCCCCTAATCCCTTAACTCCCAAAACCTGCAGCCCCAATTATGCCTCCCCAAGACCTGCGGCCCCAAACCCCACACCCCGAAATTCTGTACCCCCAAACCCCTGTACCCCAAATCCTGCCCCCCACAAGTTGCACCCTAAAAACCTGCACCTCCTTATCCTATCCTACACAACCCTTCACCCAACCCCCTTCACCCCAAGATCCTGCTGCCCTAAACCCTGCACCCCCAAATCATCCCTCCCAACCCTGCCCCCCAAACCCTGTCCACCTAAAGCCTGACCCCTAAACCCTGCTCCCCAAAACCCTGCTACCCCAAATCTTGTACCCCCAGATCCTGCACCCAACATCCTGCAATCCCAAATCTCGCACCCCCAATTCCTCCATCCCCACGTCATGAAGCAGCAAACCCTGCTCCCCAAACCTCTGCACCCCCAACCCTGCCTTTCTAGATTCTGCACCCCAATACCCTGCACCCCCAAACGCGGCACCCCTAGGTACTGAACACCTGAACAACAAGGTTCTGCACCCCCTAATCCTGCACCCCCATATTCTGATCCCTACACCCTGCACCCCCAGATCCTTCCCTCCCAAAACCTGTACCCCTATAACCCTGCACCCTTCAACCCTGCACCCCAAAACCGTGCACCCCCAACTTCAGCAGTCCCAGTTCCTTAACATGTGAAACCTGTACCCCAAGTCCTGCACCCCAAAACATTACACCCGAAATCCTGCCCCCCCAAACCATGTACCCCAAAATCAAAGCCCCTCAGACTTGCACTCAAAAGTCCGCAGCACAAAATCCTGCCCCCCCAGTTCCTAAAGACATGAAACCTACACCCCCAAAGCCTCACCCTAAAGCCCTGCACCCCCAAATCCTGCCCTACCAAACCCTTCAGCCCTGCACCCCAAGATCCTCCTAACCTAAACCCCAACACCCTGCACCCGTAAATCCTGTACCACCAGATCCTAAACCCTTAAACCCTGCAGCCCCAAATCCTCCCTCCCCAACTCTGCACCCCAAGACTGAACAAGCCCAGATCTTACACCCCTAAATCTCTGCACTCCACAACCCTGCACCCTCAAATCCTGCAACCCTATATCCTGCCCCCCAAACCCCTGCACCTCCAAACCTGAGTCCCACCCCTTACTCTAGAGCCCTGCACCCCAAATCCTGCCTACCAAACCCTTCAGCCCTGCACCCCAAGATCCTCCTACCCTAAACCCCCAAAACCCTGCACCCATAAATCCTGCACCCCAGATCCTGTACCCAACACCCTGCACCCCAGAACTCTGCACCTCCAGATCCTAAACCCTGAAATCCTGCACCCCAAATCATCCCTCAAAAAGCAATGGACCCCCCAACTCTGCACCCTGGGATCCTACTGCCCCAAGCCCTGCAGCCCCACACTCTGCACCCCAGAACCCTGCAGCCCCAAAAATCTCCAGCCCCATATCCTGGACTTGCAAACCCTGCACCCCAGAACCTGCACCCAATAACCCTGCACCCCCAAAACTCTGCACCCCAAATCCTGCACCCCAAAACCTACCCCCTTAAACTTTCTACCCCCAAATCCTGCCCTACCAAGCCCTCCACCGCAAATCCCTGCACCCCAAGATCCTGCTGCCCTAAACCCTGCACCCCAAAATGACGCACTCCAAAACACTGCACCCCAAACTTGGCACTCCAGAACTCTGCAAACCCAAATCCTGCACCCCCAGATCCTTCCTTCCTTCCTTCCTTCCTTCCTTCCTTCCTTCCTTCCTCACTCGCTTCCTTCCCAAAACCTGCACCCCAAATCCTGCCCTACCCAACCCTTCACCCCAAACCCCTCACCCCACAGTCTTGCTACCCCAAATCCTGCAATCCCAAACCCTGCACCCAGAATTCTGCGCACCAAACCCTGATCCCTGAATCACTCCACCTCCAAACCCTGCACCCCCAAATCCTTCCCCAACCCCCTGCACCCCAAACCCTCTACCCCCTAACCCTGAACCCCAAATTCCTCTCCCAAAAACCCTGCACCCCCAGATCCCTGCACCCAGAAAGCATTTATGCCCAAATCCTGCATCCTAAAATCCTGCACCCCAGATCCTGCACCCCAAAACCTTCGCCACAAACCCTGTCCCTCAAACCCTTCACCTCGAAATTCTGTCCCCCAAAAACATCACCCTTCAACCCTACGCCTTATATCCCGCACCCCGAGGTCCTGCCTCCAAAAGCCTACACCCCCAAACCCTGATACCCCAATCTGGCACCCCCAGATGCTGAACCCCAATCCCTGCACTCACAAACACTGCACCCTAGATTCTGCATCCCCATTAACCCTTCACCCCAAAACCCTGCAGCACAATATCCTGCAGCACCAAACCCTGCACCCCAAATCCTGCAACCGCCAATTTCGGCCCTACCAAACTCTGCACCCCTAAAGCCTACAACCGAAATCTTGCACCCCCTAATGCTGCCCTCCCAAATACTGAACCCCCAAACCCTGCATACCCAAATCCTTCCATCCTAAACCCTGCACCCCAGATTCTGCCCCTCCCACCTTGCACTCTGCCCCCCAAACCGTGCACTCCCAATCCCTGAACGCCCAAGTCCTCCACTCCCACGTCCTTAACGCCCAAAATGTGCACCCCAGATCCTCACCACCCAACCCTGCACCCCCTAATCTTCCACCCTCTAATAATGCACCCCTAAACCTCACACCCTGAAACCTGCACCCCCAGGTCCTGAATCCCCAAACCCTGCACCCCAAATCCTGTGCATTTAAATCCTGCCCTCCTAAAACCCAGGACCCCATAATTTGCCTCCCCAAACCCTGCACCCCAAAGCCGTGCACCCCCAAACGCAGGACCCCCAGGTCCTGAACACCCAGACCCTGCACCCCAAAACCCTGCACCCCCAAACGCAGCACCCCCAGGTGCTGAACACCCAAACCCTGCACCCCCAAAGAATTCACTCCCAAACCTTGCACCTCCAAGTCCTGCACCTCAAAGTCCTGGAAACCCAGGCCCTTCAACCCCATCCCTGCAACACCAAATCCTGTACCCCAAAACCCAGCACCCCAGAATCCTGCACCCCAAATCCTGCCCTACCAAACCTTTCACTGCAAACCCCTGCACCCCAAGATTGTGCTACCCTCAACACTGAACCCCCAAATCCTACCCCCCAGATCCTTGCCTTCCAAAACTCTGCACCCCCAAATGCTGCACCTCAAATCTCTCACCCCAAAATCCTTCCCCCAACACCCTGCACCCTCAAATCCTTCACCCCAAACCCTGTACGCCGAAACTCTACACCTCCAAATCCTGAACCCTGAAACCCTGCACCCCCAAATCCTTTGCCCCAGTGCTCTGCACCCCACTCTATGGAACCTTCAATTTCCCCCCCCAAACCCTGTACTACGAAACCCTGCGCCCCCAAAGAATTCACTCCCAAACCTTGCACCTCAAAGTCCTGGAAACCCAGGCCCTTCAACCCCATCCCTGCAACACCAAATCCTGTACTCCAAAACCCAGCACTCCAAAACCCTGCACCCCCAAATTATTCCCCCAAACCCTGCAGCCTTTATTGCTGCACCCCCAGTTCCTGAAATCATGTAACCTGCACCCCAAACCCCTGCACCCCCAAATCCTGAAGCTCCAGATCCTTCCCTCCCATACCCTGCAGCCCCAAATCTGAACCCCCAAATCCTGAACTCCAGGATCTTGCACTCCCAGGTCCTGTACCCCCAAATCAGACCCCTAAAACCCTGCACCCCCAACCCTTCACCCCCAAATCCTGCACCTCTAATCCTTCACTCCCTTAACGCTGCAAGCCCAAAACATGCACCACCATATCTTGCACCCCCAAAACATCCCCCATCCAAACCTTGCACTTCAAAATGCTGCACCCCGAATCCTTCTCCCCAACACCCTGCACCCCCAAATCCTGCACCCCATGGCCCTGCACTCTCTAGTCATGCACGCCCAAAACATGTGCACCCTAAACCGTGCACCCCCAAATCCTGACTCTCCAGATCCTGCACCCCCAAAACCTGCAACTTCAAAAGCTGCGCCCCAGATCCTGCCTCCTACAACCCCAAATCCTGCACCCCCAAACGCTGCACCCCCAGGTCCTGAACACCCAAAACTTGCAGTCAAAAGTCAGCACCACAAAAATCCTGCCCCCCCAGTTCCTAAACACATAACACCTGCATCCCCAAAGCCTCACCCTAAAGCCCTGCACCCCGAAATCCGGCCCTACCAAGCCCTCCACCCCAAACCTCTGCACCCCAAGATCCTCCTACCCTAAACCCCAACACCCTGCACCCATAAATCCTGTATCCCCAGATCCTGCACCCAACAGCCTGCACCCCAGAACTCTGCACCTCCAGATCCTAAACCCTTAAACACTGCACCCTAAATCCTCCCCCAAAAAACAATGCACCCCCCAAATCTGCACCCCCAGATCCTGCTGCCGCAAACCCTGCAGCCCCACACTCTGCACCCCAGAACCCTGCACCCCCAAATCTTCCACCTCCATATCCCGGACTTCCAAACCTTGCACCCCATAACCCTGCATCCCCAAAACTCTGCACCCCCAAATCCTGCACCCCAAACCCTACCCCCCTAAACTTTCCACCCCCAAATCCTGCCCTACCAAGCCCTCCACCCCAGACCCCTGCACCCCAAGATCCTGCTGCCCTAAACCCTGCACCCCCATAAGTGAAGTCCTGAAACTTCAAACTCTGCATACTCAGAGCCTTCCTTGCCCTACCCTGCACCCCCAAATCCTGCAACCCCCAAATCCACCAACCCCGAGGTCCTGAACACCTGAACCCTGCACCCTTCAAACCCTGCACCCCAAAACTCTTCACCCTTAAACCCTGCACCCCGAGTTCTTGAAAACATGAAACCCGCAGCCCCAAAGCCTCACTCCCACCCCTTACTCCGGAGCCCTGCACCCCCAAATCCAGCCATACTAAACCCTTCAGCCCTGCACCCCAAGATCCTCCTACCCTAAACCCCCAACACCCTGCACCCATAAATCCTGTACCCCCAGATCCTGCACCCAACACCCTGCACCCCAGAACTCTGCACCTCCATATACTAAACCCTTAAACACTGCACCCCAAATCCTCCCCCAAAAAACAATGCACCCCCAACTCTGCACCCCCAGAACCCTGCACCGCCAAATCCCCCCCCCTCAAATGAATGCACCCCCAAAACCTGAACCCCCAGATCCTGCTGCCCCATACCCAGCACCCCCAAACTCTGCACCCGGAAATCCTGCACTCTCATAACCCTGCACCTCAAATAATTCCCTCGACCCTGCACCCCCAAAACCTGTAACCCCAAACGCTGCACCCCAAATCCCAACTAACCCTGCCCCGCCAAACACTGCCCCCCAAAATCCTCCACTCCAAAACCCTGCACCCCGAAACCGTGCACCTCCAGATCCTTCCCTCAAACCCTGCACCCCCAGTTCCTGAACATGCAAAACCTGCCCACCCTGCACCCCAAAACCTTGCACCCCAAATCACTTTCCTTCAAATCCCACACCCCAAACTTGTACACCCCAAGATCCTTCTCGCCAAAACCCTGCCCCCTAAATTTGTACCCCACACCCTGCCCCCCAGACCCTACACTGCAAAACCTGCAGTTCCAAACCCTGCACCAAACTCTACACCCCCAAACCCTTCACCCCAAAATCCTGCCATACAAAGCCCTTCATCCAAAGCTCTGCACCCTCAGATCCTGCACCCGAAACCCTGAAACCCAAATTCTGCACCCCAGATCCTGCACGCCAAAACCTTCACTGCAAACCCTTCACCCCAAACCCTTCACCCCCCAACCCTACACCCCTAAATCCCGCACCCCCAGATCCTGTCCCCAAAACCCTACACCCCAGACCCTGCACCCCCAATTCTGCACCGCAAAATCCTGTACCCCCAGATCTTGAACCAACAGATCCTTCCCCCAACATCCTGCACCCCCAAACCTTCACCCCCAAATCCTCCACCCCAAAACCTTGCACCCCAAAACCCTTTACCCTAAAAGCTGCATCAGCAAATCCTTCCCCACAACACCCTGCACCCCCAATTCCTGCCCCACCAAACCCTGCACCCCCTAACCCTGAACCCGAAATCCCTCACCCAAAACCCTGCACCCCTCAAATCTTCATCCCTAAACTCTGCACCCTCAAAATGTGCACCCTTAAATTCTGCACCCCGAAATCCTGCACCCCAAATCCTTCCCCAACACCCTGCTGCCCCAAACCCTGCACCCCCTAAACCTGAACCCCAAATCCCTCACCCAAAATCCCTGCACCCCCAAACCCTGTACCCCAAAATCCTGCCTTACCCAACCCTGCACCCCAAACCCTTCACCTCAAAATTCTGTCCCCCTAACCCTTCACCCCCCAACCCTACACCCCTAAATCCCACACCCCCAGATCCTGCCGCTCAAACCCTGAAACCCCAAATCATGCAGCTCCCGATTCTTCTCTCACAAACCCTGCACCCCAAAACTCTGCACCCCCAAATCCTGTCCCCCAAAACAATGTGCACCAAACCTTGAACCCGCAAATCCTGCACGCCCAGATCCTGAACACCTAAACCCTGCACCCAAATCCTTTAACCCCCAAACCCAGGAACCCCAAATCTTGTATCCCCAGATCCTTCCCCAAACACCCTGCACCCCCAAACCCTACACCCCAAATCCTTCACCAACACCTTGCACCCCCAAAGCCTGCACCCCCTAACTCTGAACCCCCAATCCCTCACTCAAAAACCCTGTACCCCCCAAAGCCTGCACCCCCAGATCCTTCCCCACAACACCCTGCACCCATAAATCCTGTACCCCCAGATCCTGCAACCAAGACCCTGCCCCCCAAAACCCTGAACCTCCAAACTCAGCCCTACCAAACCTTCACTCTAAAATCCTGCACCCTAAGATCCTTCTCCCCAACCCTGCACACCCAAATCCTGCACCCCAAAATACTGCACCCCAAACCCTGCAGGCCAACCCTGGCACCCCAGAGCCCTTCAATGCAAAGTCCTGCACCCCCAGTTCTGAAGACACAAAACCTGTCCCCCCCAAACCCTGCACCCCAAACCTTGCACCCCCAAATCATTTTCCTTCAAATCCCACACCCAAAACTCGTACACCCCAAGATCCTGCACAGCAAAACCCTGCCCTCTAAACTTTGTACCCCCAAACCCTACCCCCAAACCCTACACCCCAAAACCTATAGTCCCAAACCCTGCACGCGAAAATCCTGCCCTACCCAACCCCTTCACCCCAAACCCCTGTACCCCAAGACCCTGAACCCTCAAAGACTTCATCTCGAAAATCTGTCCCCCAAACCCTTCACCCCCCAACCCTGCACCCCTAAATCCCTCACCCCTAGATCCTGCCCTGCAAACCCTACACCCCACTACCCAGTACCCCAACACTCTTCATCCCTAACCCCTCTACCCTCAAATCCTCCACCCTGAAGCCCTGCACCCCAAAACCCTTTACCCTAAAACCTGCACCAGCAAATCCTTCCCCCAACACCCTGCACCCCCAATTCCTGCCCCACCAAACCCTGCACCCCCAAATCCTGCCCTGCCCTGCCCAACCCTTCACCCCAAATCCCTTCAACCCAAGATCGTGCTGCCCTAAACCCTGCACCCCCAAATCCCAAGTAAGCCTGCAGCACAAAAACCCTGAACCCCCAAGCTCAGCCCTACCAAACCTTCACCCTAAAATCCTGAATCCCATAACCCTGCACCCCCAGACCCCTTCACTCCCAAATCCTGCACCCCAAACCCTACCCCACGAAACTCTCCACCCCCAAATCCTGCCCTCCCAAGCCCTCCACCCCAAACCCCTGCACCCCAAGATCCTGCTGCCCTAAGCCCTGTAGCCCCATATCATCCTTCCCTAAACCCTGCACTCCAAAACACTGCACCCCAAAACCCTGCACCCCTAAATCCTGCTTCTCCAAACCCTTCCCCCCCAAATTTTAACCCCCCAAGTCCTGCACCTGCAAGCTCTTCACCCTAAAACCCCACACCCCCAGATCCTGCACACCCAAATCTTGCTCCCCCAAATCCTTCCCCCAAACACCCTGCACCCATTAAGCCTGTACCCCCAAATCCTGCACCCCCAAGTCCTGAAACTTCAAACTCTGCACCCTCAGAGCCTTCCTTGCCCTACCCTGCAACCCCAAATCCTGCAACCCCCAAATCCCCCAAGTCCTGAACCCCTGAACCCTGCACCCTTCAAACCCTGCACCCCAAAGCTCTGCACCCCCAAACCCTGCACCCCCAAATCCTCTCTTAAAAAACAATGCACCCCCCAACTCTGCACCTCCAGATCCTGCTGCCCCAAACCCTGCAGCCCAACAGTCTGCACCCCAGAACCCTGCACCCCCAGATCATCCCACCCTGTGTACCGGACTCCCAAACCCTGCAACCCAGAACCACGCACCCCCAAATCCTGCACCCCTATATTCTGCACCCAAAGATCCTACTGCCTTAAACCCTGGACCCCCAAATTCTGCACACCCAGGTCCCTTCCTTCCTTCCTTCCTTCCTTCATTCCTTCCTTCCTTCCTTCCTTCCTTCCTTCCTTCCTTCATTCCTTCCTTCCTTCCTTCCTTCCCAAAGCCCTGCACCCCAAATCCTGCCCTACCCAACCCTTCACCCCAAACCCCTGCACCCACAGTCTTGCTACCCCAAATCCTGCAATCCCAAGCCCTGCACCCAGAATTCTGCGCCCCAAACCCTGATCCCTGAATCACTCCACCTCCAAACCCTGCACCCCCAAATCCTTCCCCAACACCCTGCACCCCAAACCCTGCACCCAAAAACCCTGCACCCCTCAAACTCTGCACCCCGAGATCCCGCTGTCCTAAATGTTGAACACCCAAACCTTGCACCCCAAACCCTGAAACCCAAATCCTGCACCCCCAAACCTTCACCTCGAAATTCTGTCCCCTAAACCCTTCACCCCGCAAATCCTGCAACCTTAAATCCTGCACCCCCAGATCCTGCCGCCCAAACCCTACACCCCCGAACCCTGTACCCCCAAATCCTCCACCCTGAAACCCTGGAACATCTAATCTTGCAACCCGAAATCCCTTCCCTAACATCCTGCACCCCCAAACCCTGCCCCCCCCAGATCCTTCACCAACATCCTGCACCCCCAAACCCTGAACCCCAAATCCGTCACCCAAAACCCCTGCACCCAAAATCCTGCCCCACAAACCCTGAAACCCCAAATTTTGACCCAAATCAAGGCACTTACAAACCCTGCACCCGCAGGTCCTTCCCCCCTAAACCCGGCACCCCAAAATCCCTCACCCCAAATCCCTGCACTCTCAAATCTTGCACCCCCAGAAAACGTGCACCCCAAATTGTTCACCCCGTATCCCACCCCAATAAACCCTGCACTTCAAAACCCTGCACCCCCACATCCTTCCCCCAAACACCCTGCACCCATTAATCCTGCACCCCCAAATCCTGCACCCCCAGGTGCTGAAACTTCAAACTCTGCACCCTCAGAGCCTTCCTTGCCCTACCCTGCACCCCCAAATCCTGCACTCCAAATCCTGCCCTACCCAACCCTTCACCCCAAACCACTCACCCCACAGTCTTGCTGCCCCAAATCCTGCAATCCCAAACCCTGCACCCAGAATTCTGCCCCCCAAACCCTGATCCCTGAAACACTCCACCTCCAAACCCTGCACCCCCAAATCCTTCGCCAACACCCTGCACCCCAAACCCTCCACCCCCTAACCCTGAACCCCAAATCCCTCACCCAAAAACCCTGCACCCCCAAATCCCTGCACCCACATAGCATTCCTGCCCAAATCCGGCATCCTAAAATCCTGCACCCCAGATCCTGCACCCCAAATCCTTCACCGCAAACCCTGTCCCTCAAACCCTTCACCTCGAAATTCTGTCCCCCAAAAACGTCACCCTTCAACCCTACGCCTTATATCCCGCACCCTGATATCCTGCCTCCAAAAGCCTACACCCCCAAACCCTGATACCCCAATCTGGCACCCCCAGATGCTGAACCCCAATCCCTGCACTCACAAACACTGCACCCTAGATTCTGCATCCCCATTAACCCTTCACCCCAAAACCCTGCAGCACAATATCCTGCAGCACCAAACCCTGCACCCCAAATCCTGCAACCCCAATTTCGGCCCTGCCAAACTCTGCACCCCTAAAGCCTACAACCGAAATCTTGCACCCCCTAATGCTGCCCTCCCAAATACTGAACCCCCAAACCCTGCATACCCAAATCCTTCCATCCTAAACCCTGCACCCCTAAACCCTGCCCCCAAACTCTGCACCCCCAAATCCTGTCCCCCAACAATGCATCCCCAAGCCCTGCACCCCAAGTCCTGCCCCTCCAGCTTTCACTCTACCCCCCCAAACCGTGCACTCCCAATCCCTGAATGCCCAAGTCCTCCACCCCCACGTCCTTAACGCCCAAAATGTGCACCCCAGATCCTCACCACCCAACCCTGCACCCCCTAATCTTCCACCCTCTAATAATGCACCCCTAAACCTCACACCCTGAAACCTGCACCCCCAGGTCCTGAATCCCCAAACCCTGCACCCCAAAGAATTCACCTCCAAATCCTGCATCTCAAAATCCTGGAAACCCAAGCCCTTCAACCCCATCCCCGCAACACCAAATCCTGTACCCCAAAACCCAGCACCCCAGAATCCTAAACCCCTTAACCCTGCACCCCCAAATCCTGCAGACCCATGTCCTAAACCTCCCCCAATCCCAACACCCCAAACCCTGCCCCCCCAAAACCTACATCCTCAAATCCTGCACCCCCATGTCCTGAACACCCAAAAGCTGCACCCCCTAATCCCTTAACTCCCAAAACCTGCAGTCCCAATTCTGCCTCTCCAAGACCTGCACCCCCAAACCCCAGACCACTAAATCCTGCACCCCCAAACCCCTGTACCCCAAATCCTACCCCCAACAAGTTCTACCCTAAAAACCTGCACCACCTTATCCTGGCCTACCCAACACTTCACCCCAAGATCCTGCTGCCCTACACTCTGCACCCCCAAATCATCCCTCCCAACCTTGCCCCCCAAACCCTGTCCCCCTAAAGCCTGACCCCTAAACCCTGCTCCCCAAACCCCTGCTACCCCAAACCTTGTACCCCCAGATCTTTCTCCAACATCCTGCAGTCCCAAACCCTGCACCCCCAATTCTGCCTCCCCAAACCCTGCACCCCCAAAACCCTGCACCACTACACCTTGCACCCCAAACCCCTGCTCCCCTAATCCTCCCCCCCAAAACTCTGCACCCCAAAACCCTGCCCCCCACAAGTTGCACCCTACAACCCTGCACCCCCAAAACCTGTACCCATGGATCCTGCACCCCCAAAACCTGTACCCTGAGATCCTGCTCCCCCAAACCCAGCACCCTGAAATCCCTCACCCCAAATCCCTGCACCCCCAAATCCTGCCTCTAAACACTGAACATCAAGGTTCTGCACCCCAAACCCTGCTCGCCCATATCCTGCAGCCCAGATCCTGCACCCCATAACCCTGCACCCCCTAATTCTGATCCCTAAACCCTGCACCCCCAGATCCTTCCCTCTAAAAACCTGTACCCCCATAACCCTGCACCCTTCAACCCTGCACCCCCAAACCCTTCCCCACCAAACCCTACACCCCCAATCCTCCATCCCCACGTCATGAACCAGCAAACCCTGCTCCCCACAACTCTGCACCCCCAGCCCTGCCCTTGTATATTCTGCACCCCAATACCCTGCACCCCCAAACGCGGCACCCCTAGGTCCTGAACAACAAGGTTCTGCACCCCCTAACCCTGCACCCCCATATTCTGATCCCTGCACCCTCCACCCCCAGATCCTTCCCTCCTAAAACCTGTACCCCTATAACCATGCACCCTAAAACCCTGCCCCCCAAAATCCTGCAACCCCAACTTCTGCAGCCCCAGTTCCTTAATGTGTGAAACCTGCACCCCAAAACCTTGCACCTGAAATCCTGTCCCCCCAGACCGTGTACCCCAAAATCAAGGCCCCTCAAACTTGCACTCAAAACTCTGCACCACAAAATCCTGCCTCCCCAGTTCCTAAAGACATGATACCTGCATCCCCAAAGTCTCACCCTAAAGCCCTGCACCCCCAAATCCAGCCCTACCAAACCCTTCTGCCCTGCACCCCAAGATCCTTCTACTCTAAACCCCAACATCCTTCACCCATAAATCCTGTACCCCCAGATCTGCGCCAAACCCTGCCCCCCCAAACCCTGCCCCCCAACAGTGCACCCCCAAACCCCTTCACCCTAAACGTCTACACCCAAAAATCCTTCTACCCTCAACCCTGCACCCCCAATTCATGCCCTACCACATCCTGCACCCCCAAACCCTGCCCCCCCAGATCTTTCACCAACACCCTGCACCCCCGTACCCTGAACCCCAAATCCCTCACCCAAAACCCCTGTACCCAAAATCCTGCCCCACAAACCCTGCAACCCCAAATTCTGACCCAAATCAAGGCACTTACAAACCCTGCACCCGCAGGTCCTTCCCCCCTAAACCCGGCACCCCAAAATCCCTCACCCCAAATCCCTGCACTCTCAAATCTTGCACCCCCAGAAAACGTGCACCCCAAATCGTTCACCCCGTATCCCACCCCTTTAAACCCTGCACTTCAAAGCCCTGCACCCCCAAATCCTTCTCCCAAACACCCTGCACCCATTAATCCTGCACCCCCAAAATCCTGCACCCCCAAGCCCTGAAACTTCAAACTCTGCACTCTCAGAGCCTTCCTTGCCCTACCCTGCACCCCCAAATCCTGCAACCCCCAGGTCCTGAACACCTGAATCCTGCACCCCCAAGCCCTCGCCCCAAAGCCCTGCACCCCCAAATCCTGTCTCTGAACCCAGAACAGCAAGGTTCTGCACCCCAAATCCTGCACTCCCAAATCCTGCACCCCCAAATCCTTCCCCCAAACACCCTGCACCCATTAATCCTGCACCCCCAAATCCTGCACCCCCACGTGCTGAAACTTCAAACTCTGCACCCTCGGAGCCTTCCTTGCCCTACCCTGCACCCCCAAATCCTGCACCCCAAATCCTGCCCTACCCAACCCTTCACCCCAAACCCCTCACCCCACAGTCTTGCTACCCCAAATCCTGCAATCCCAAACCCTGCACCCAAAATTCTGCGCCCCAAACCCTGATCCCTGAATCACTCCACCTCCAAACCCTGCACCCCCAAATCCTTCCCCAACACCCTGCACCCCAAACCCTGTACCCCCTAACCCTGAACCCCAAATCCTTCACCCAAAACCCCTGCAACCCTCAAACCCTGCACCCCAAGATCCTGCTGCCCTAAATCTTGAACACCCAAACCTTGCATCCTCCAATCTTGCACCCCCAAACCCTGCACCCCAAAAGCATTCATGACCAAATCCTGTACCCAAAATCCTGCACCCTCAAAATCCTTCTCCCCAACCTTGCACTGCAACGAACCCCAAACCTTGTACCCCTAAAACCTGCAACCACGAACCTGGCACCTCCCAACTCTGCACCTCAAATCCTCCTTCCCAAAACTTGCACCCCAAAACCATACAAGCCCAGACCTTGCACCCCTAAATCTCTGCACTCCACAACCCTGCATCTTCAAATCCTGCACCCCTATATCCTGCCCCCCAAACCCCTGCACCTCCAGACCCTTGACTCCCAAATCCTGTAACCCTGTGCCAGGCACCCCCAAACCCTTCCCCCCCAAACCCTGCACCCCCAATTCCTCCATCCCCACGTCATGAACCCCCAAACCCTCCTCCCCACAACTCTGCACCCCAAACCCTGAATTCTCAAGCCCTGCACCCCAAACTTAGCTGTGCAAACTGTGCCCCCACCGAACCCTAACCCTAGCTCTCTAAACCCTGCACCCCAAACCCTGCACCACTAAACCTTGCACCCCAAAACCTGCTCCCCCTACTCCTCCACCCCCACATCCAGTATCTCCAAAAGCAGCGACCCCAAATTCCTGCATCCCCAATCCCTGCACCCCCAAATCATTTTCCTTCAAATCCTACATGGAAAACTTGTACACCCAAAACGCTGCACCCAAAACCCTGCCCTTCTAGATCCTGCACCCCAATACCCTGCACCCCCAGGTTCTGAACCGCCAAATCCAGCTCCCCCAAACCCTGCCCTACCAAACCCTTCAACCCAAACCCTGCCCCCCCCGATCCTTCTCTCCCAAATCCTGCACCCCCAGTTGTGCTGTTCCAACTGTGTACCCCAAAGTCCTGACCCTTCCAAACCTGCACCCCCAAATCATGTCTGACCCAACCCTTCACCCCAACCCCCTTCACCTCAAGATCCTGCTCCCCAAAACCCTGCTACCCCAAACCTTGTACCCCCAGATCCTTCCCCCAACATCCTGCAGTCCCAAACCCTGCACCCCCAGTTCTGCCTCCCCAAACCCTGCAGCCCCAAAACACTGCACTGCTACACCTTGCACCCCAAAACCCTGCTCCCCTAATCCTCCCCCCCAAAACTCTGCACCCCAAAACCCTATACCCCAAAACCCTGCCCCCCCACAAGTTCCACTCTAAAACCCTGCATCCACAAAACCTGTACCCCCAGATCCTTCCCCCCCAAACCTGGCACCCCCAACCCCTCACCCCAAAGCCCTGCAGCCACAAATCTGGCCCTACCAAACCCATCTGCCCTGCACCCCAAGATCCTTCTACCCCAAACCCCAACACCCTGCAACCCCAAATCCTGCACCCCCAGATCCTGCACCCAACACCCTGCACCCCAAATCCTCCCCCATAAAACAATGCACCCCACAACTCTGCATCCCAGATCCTGCTGCCCCAAACCCTGCAGCCCCACACTCTGCACCCCAGAACCCTGCACCCCCTAATCATTCATGTCAAAAACTGGCACCCCAGAATCGTGAACCACCAAATCTTGCACCCCCAAATCCTGCATCCCGAGGTCCCAAACACACTAATACTGCACCCCCAAATCCTGCAACAGAATCCCTTCCTCCAGAAATCATGCACCCCAAACCCTGCACCCCACAACCCTACACTCCCCATTTCTGTCCCTCCAAATCCTGCCCCACCAAACCCTGCACCCGCAAATCCTGTGCCATACATCCCCCCAGATCCTGCACCCCAAAACTCTGCACCCCCAAACCTCCACCCCCTAATCCTGCAGCCTTAAACCCTGCACCCCAGAACCTTGCACCCCCAAATCCTTGCTCCTCCAATCCTACCAACCAAAAGTGGATTCCTCTAAATCCTGCACCCCAATGTCCTGCCCCTCCAAAACCCTACAGCCCCTAAACACTGCACCCCAAATCTGCACCCCCAAACCCTGCACTCCCAAATCCTTCATCTCCAAGGCCCCAAGGCCGTCACCCCTCAGATCCTGCACCCCTGAAATCCCGTTCCCTAAGATCCTGCACCCCCAGCTCCTGAAACCCAAACCCCTGCACCCCAAAATACTGCACCCCAAACCCTGCAGGCCAACCCTGGCACCCCAGACCCCATCAACGCAAAATCCTGCACCCCCAATTCTGAACATGAAAAATCTGCCCCCCCCAAGCCCTGCACCCCAAAATCTTGGACTCCAAATCATTTTCCTTCAAATCCCACACCCAAAACTCGTACACCCCAAGATCCTGCACCCCAAAACCCTGCCCCCTAAACTTTGTACCCCCACACCCTGACCCCCAAACCCTACACCCCAAAACCTGCAGTCCCAAATACTGCACCCCAAAGCCCTGCACCCCAAATCCTGCCCTACCCAACCCTTCACCCCAAACCCCTGCACCCCACAGTCTTGCTACCCCAAATCACTCCCAAACCTTGCACCTCCAAGTCCTGCACCTCAAAGTCCTGGAAACCCAGGCCCTTCAACCCCATCCCTGCAACACCAAATCCTGTACCCCAAAACCCAGCACCCCAGAATCCTGCACCCCAAATCCTGCCCTACCAAACCTTTCACTGCAAACCCCTGCACCCCAAGATTGTGCTACCCTCAACACTGAACCCCCAAATCTTACACCCCCAGATCCTTGCCTCCCAAAACTCGGCACCCCCAAGTGCTGCACCTCAAATCTCTCACCCCCAAATCCTTCCCCCAAACCCTGCACCCTCAAATCCTGACCCCAAAACCCTGCACCCCCAAGTCCTGCACCCCATGGCCCTGCACTCTCAAAGCATGCACGCCCGAAACATGTGCACCCTAAACCGTGCACCCCCAAATCCTGACTCTCCAGATCCTTCACCCCCAAAACCTGCAACTTCAAAAGCTGCGCCCCAGATGCTGCCTCCTACAACCCCAAATCCTGCACCCCAATAGCCTACACCCCCAGAACACTGCACCCCCAAACCCTGCACCCCCAGATCCTGCACCTTAACACCCTGCACACTGAAACGCTTCAGCTCCTGCCTCCCCAAACCCTGCCCTCCCTAACCCTGCACCCCAGAACCCTGCACCCCAAAATCCTAAACCCCTTAACCCTGCACCCACAAATCCTGCAGACCCATGTCCCCAACCTCCCCAAAAACACAGCACCCCAAACCCTGCCCCCCCAAAACCTACATCCCCAAATCCTGCAGCCCCAGGTTCTGAACACCCAAAATCTGCACCCCCAAATCCCTTAACTCCCAAAACTTGCAGCCCCAATTCTGCCTTTCCCAGACCTGCACCCACAAACCCTGCACCACGAAATTTTGCACCCCCAAGCCCCTGTATCACAAATAATGCCCCCCACAACTTTCACCCTAAAAACCTGCGCCCCCAAATCCTGTCCTACCCAACCCTTCACCCATCCCCCTTCACCCCAAGATGCCCTAAACCCTGCACCCCCAAATCATCCCTCCTAACCCTGCCCCCCAAACCCTGTCCCCCTAAAGCCTGACCCCTAAACCCTGGTCCTCAAAACCCTCCTGCCCCAAATCTTGTACCCCCACATCCTGCACCCCAAACCCTGCAGCTCCAGATCCTGGCCCCAAACACTGCACCCCAAACCCCTGCACCCAAAGATCCTATGGCCCTAAAGCCTGAACTCCCAAATCCTGCACCCCCAGACCCTGTAGTCCCAATCAGGCCCCCCAAAACCCTGCCCCCCCATCCTTGCACCCTGAAACCTGCACCATGTAATCCTGCACCCCCTTAACACTGCGCCCTTAAAACCTGCACCACCAAATCTTGCACCCCCAAAACCTCCCCCCTCCAAAACGTGCACCCCAAAATCCTGCCCTACCCAACCCTTCACCCCAAACCCCTTCACGCCAAGACCATGCACCCTCAAACCCTTCGCCTCAAAATTCTGCACCCCAAACCCTTCACCCCCAAACCCTACAGCCCTAAATCCCACAGCCCCAGATCCTGCCCCCAAAACCCTACACCCCCAAACCCTGAGCCCCCAAATCCTGCACCCCAACACCCTGCACCCCCAAATCCTGCTCCCCCAGATCTTGAACCAACAGATCCTTCCCCCAACACCCTGCACCCCCAAACCCTCTACTCCCAAATGCTCCACCCTGAAACCCTGCACCCCAGAACCCTTTACCCTAAAACCTGCACCAGCAAATCCTTCCCCCAACACCCTGCACCCCCAAATCCTGCTCCTCTTAATCCTGCACACCCTAATGCTGCACCCTAAATTCTGCTACCTTATACCCTGAACCCCCAAATCCTGCACCCCCAGATCCTTCCTTCCCAAACTCTGCACCAAATCCTGCACCACAGGATCCTGGACCCCAAAGCCCTGAACCCCCAAAGCCTACACTCCCAAACCTGCACCCCCAAATCCTGCCCCTCCAACCCTGCACCTCCCAACCCTACACCCAGACCCTGCAGCCCCAAACTCTTCCAGACCAAGTCCTGGACCCTAAATTCTTCACCCCAAAGTCATGTACCTCTAAAACCTCCACCCTTAAACACAGCACCCCCAGATCTTGCTCCCCCAAACCCTGCACCCCAAGATCCTGCTTCCCTAAACCCTGATCCCCCTAATCCTCCATTCCCTAACACTGGACCCCCACATCCTCCATCCCCAAATCTTGCTCCCCCAAACCGTGCACCCCAAGATCCTTCCCTCCCAGACTCTGCATCCCCAGGTCCTGCACCCCCAAATCCTCCAACCCGATGTCCCAAACCCTCAAACCGTGCAGACCCAAAATCCTGCACCCCAGATCCTGCACCTCAAGAACTGACCCCCCAAACCCTGCACCCCCAGATCCTGCACCCCAAACCCTGCACCTTAAACCCCTGCACCCCAAGTCCTGCACCCCAGTACCCAAGACCACCAAATCTTGCACCTCCAAATCCTGTCCCCTTCAAGTCCCTCTACCCCCAAATCCTGCACCCAAACCCTGCACCCCAAACACTGCAGCCCAAACCCTGTACCCCCAAATCCTGCACCAAAACCCTGTACCCCCAAATCCTTGACACCCACGTCCTGAATCTCCAAAAGCAGCAACCCCAAACCCTGCAGCCCCAGTCCCTGCACCCCCAAATCATTTGCCTTCGAATCCCACAGCCAAAGCTCGTACACCCCAAGATCTTGCACCCCAGATCCTGCACCCCAAACCCTGCACCCCCAAACTCCTTCACCCCCAAATTCTGCACCCCAAACGCTACTCCCCTAAACTTTCCACCCCCAAACCCTGCCCTACCAAGCCCTCCACCCCAAACCCCTGCACCCCAAGATCCTGCTGCCCTAAACCCTGCACCCCCATATCATCCTTCCCTATACCCTACACCCCAAAACACTGCACTCCAAAACACTGCACCCCAAAACCTGGCACCCCAGAACCATGCACCCCTAAGTCCTAAACCCCCAAATCCTGGCCCCAACCCTGCACCCACAAATCCTTCACCTTGAAATCCTGTCCCCCAAAGCCTTCACCCCCCAACCCTACACCCCTAAATCCCGCACCCCCAGATCCTGCTGCCCAAACCCTGAAGCCCCCAACCTCAAACCCAAAATCCTGCACCCCCAGATCCTTCTCCACAATCCCTGCCCCCCCAAACACTGCATCCCCATATCCTGCACCCCAAGATCCTGCTACACTAAACCCTGAACCCCCTGTACACCCCCAATTCTTCTCTCACAAACCATGCACCCCAAAACTCTGAACCTCCGAATCCTGTTCTCCAAAACAATGTGTCCAGAGCCTTGAACGCGCAAACCCTGCACGCCCAGGTCCTGAACAGCTGAACCCTGCACCCCCAAGTCCTTCACCCCTAAACCCCACACCCCCAAATCCTTCCTTCCTTCCTTCCTTCCTTCCCAAAACCTGCACCCCAAATCCTGCCCTACCCAACCCTTCACCCCAAACCCCTGCACCCACAGTCTTGCTACCCCAAATCCTGCAATCCCAAACCCTGCACCCAAAATTCTGCCCCCCAAAGCCTGCACCCTAAAAACCCTGCACCACTACACCTTGCACCCCGAAACCCTGCTCCCCAAATCCTCCCCCCTAAAACTCTGCACCCCAAATCCCTGTACCCCAAAGCCCTGCCCCCCACAATTTCCACCCTAAAACCCTGCAGCCCCAAAACCTGTACCCCCAGATCCTGCACCCCCAAACCTGGCACCCTGAAATCCCTCACCCCAAATCCCTGCACCCCCAAATCCTGCCTCTAAACCCTGAACAACAAGATTCTGCTCCCCAAACACTGCTCCCCCATATCCTGCACCCCAGAACCCTGCACCCCAGAACCCTGCACCCCGAAATTCTGATCCCTACACCCTGCACCCCCAGATCCTTCCCTCCCAAAACCTGTACCCCCATAAGCCTGCATCCTTCAAACCCTGCACCCCAAAAACCTGCACCCCCAAATTCTACAGTCCCGGTTCCTTAAAGTGTGAAACCTGCACCCCCAAGTCCTGCACCCCAAAACCTTTTACCCGAAATCCTGTCCCCCCAGACCATGTACCCCAAAATCAAGGCCCCTCAAGCTTGCACTCAAAAGTCTGCACCACAAAATCCTGCCCCCCCAGTTCCTAAAGACATGAAACCCCCACCCCCAAAGCCTCACCCTAAAGCCCTGCACCCCCAAATCCTGCCCTACCAAATCCTTCAGCCCTGCACCCCCTGCACCCCAAGATCCTGCAACCATAAACCCCGCACCCCCATATCATCCTTCCCCAAGCCTTGCAGCCCAGAACCCTGCACCCCCAAACCCCTTCACCCCCAAATCCTGCACGCCAAACCCTGCACCAAAAAATCCTGCAGCCCCAGATCTTGAACCAACAGATACTTCCCCCAACACCCTGCACTCCCAAATCCTGCTCCTCTTAATCCTGCACACCCTAATGCTGCACCCTAAATTCTGCTACCTTAAACACTGAACCCCCAAATCCTGCACCCCCAGATCCTTCCTTCCCAAACTCTGCACCAAATCCTGCACCACAGGATCCTGGACCCCAAAGCCCTGAACCCCCAAAGCCTGCACTCCCAAACCTGCACCCCCAAATCCTGCCCCTCCAACCCTGCACCTCCCAACCCTACACCCAGACCCTGCAGCCCCAAACTCTTCCAGACCAAGTCCTGGACCCTAAATTCTTCACCCCCAAGTCATGTACCTCTAAAACCTCCACCCTTAAATACAGCACCCCCAGATCTTGCTCCCCCAAACCCTGCACCCCAAGATCCTGCTTCCCTAAACCCTGATCCCCCTAATCCCCCATTCCCTAACACTGGACGCCCACATCCTCCACCCCCAAATCTTTTCCCCTTCAAGCCCCTCTACCCCCAAATCCTGCACCCAAACCCTGCACCCCAAAGCCCGTACCCCCAAATCCTGCACCAAAACCCTGTACCCCCAAATCCTTGACACCCACATCCCGAATCCCCAAAAGCAGCAACTCCAAACCTTGCACCCCCAGTCCCTGCACCCCCAAATCATTTGCCTTCGAATCCCAAACCCAAAGCTCGTACACCCCAAGATCTTGCAGCCCAAATCCTGCACCCCAAACCCTGCACCCCCAAACTCCTTCACCCCCAAATCCTGCACCCCAAACGCTACTCCCCTAAACTTTCCACCCCCAAACCCTGCCCTACCCTGCACCCCCATATCATCCTTCCCTATACCCTACACCCCAAAACACTGCACTCCAAAACACTGCACCCCTAAATCCTAAACCCCCAAATCCTGTCCCCAAACCCTGCACCCACAAATCCTTCACCTCGAAATCCTGTCCCCCAAAGCCTTCACCCCCCAACCCTACACCCCTAAATCCCGCACCCCCAGATCCTTCCCCAGAATCTCTGCCCCCCCAAACACTGCATCCCCAGGTCCTGAACAGCTGAACCCTGCACCCCCAAGTCCTTCACCCCTAAACCCTACACCCCCAAATCCTTCCTTCCTTCCTTCCTTCCTTCCTTCCTTCCTTCCTTCCTTCCTTCCTTCCCAAAACCTGCACCCCAAATCCTGCCCTACCCAACCCTTCACCCCAAACCCCTGCACCCACAGTCTTGCTGCCCCAAATCCTGCAATCCCAAAAGCCTGCAGCCTAAAAACCCTGCACCACTACACCTTGCACCCCGAAACCCTGCTCCCCAAATCCTGAACCCCCAAAGCTCTGCACCCCAAAACCGTGTACTCCAAAGCCCTGTCCCCCACAAGTTCCACCCTAAAACCCTGCACCCCAAAACCCTGCACCCGCAGATTCTAGAGCCCCGGTTCCTTAACGTGTGAAACCTGCACCCCCAAGTTCTGCACCCCAAAACCTTGCACCCGAAATCCTGTCCCCCCAGACCGTGTACCCGCAAATCAAGGCCCCTCAAACTTGCACTCAAAAGTCTGCACCACAAAGTCCTGCCCCCCCAGTTCCTAAAGACATGAAACCCGCACCCCCAAAGCCTCACCCTAAAGCCCTGCACCCCCAAATCCTGCCCTACCAAACCCTTCAGCCCTGCACCCCCTGCACCCCAAGATCCTGCAACCATAAACCCCGCACCCCCATATCATCCTTCCCCAAGCCTTGCACCCCAGAACCCTGCACCCCCAAACCCCTTCACCCCCAAATCCTGCACGCCAAATCCTGCGTCCCCTAAACTTTCCAACCCCAAATCCGGCCCTACCAAGCCCTCCACCCTGAACCCCTGCACCCTAAGATCCTCCTACCCTAACCCCAACACCCTGCACCCATAAATCCTGGAGCCCCAAATCCTGCACCCAACACCCTACACCCCCTAACCCTGAACCCCAAATCCCTCACCCAAAACTCCTGCACCCCTCAAACCCTGCACCCCAAGATCCTACTGCCCTGCATCTTGGTTACCCAAACCTTGCACCCTGAAATCATGCACCCTAAACCGTGCACGCCAAAAGCATTAATGCCCAAATCCTGCACCCCAAAACCCTGCACCCCCAAACCCTGCACCTCCAAACCCCTGCACCCCAAAATACTGCACCCCAAACTCTGTAGGCTAACCCCTGTAACCCAAAGCCCTGCACCCCAAAATACTGCACCCCCAGTTCCTGAACACGCAAAACCTGCCCCCCAAACCCTGCACCCCAAACCTTGCACCCCAAATCATTTTCCTTCAAATCCCACACCCAAAACTCGTACACCCCAAGATCCTGCACCCTAAAACCCCGTCCCCTAAACTTTGTACCCCCACACCCTGCCCCCAAACCCTACACCCCCAAGCCCTGCACTCCAAAATCCTGCCCTACTGAACCCTTCAGCCCAAACCCTTCACCCCAAGACCCTGCACCCTCAAACCCTTCACCTCAAAATTCTGTCCCCCAAACCCTTCACCTCCCAACCCTACAACCCTAAATCCCGCATGCCCAGATCCTGCCCCCAAAACCCTACACCCCAACACCCTGCACCCCCAAACCCTGCACCCCCAGATCTTGAACCAACAGATCCTTCCCCCAACACACTGAACCCCCAAACCCTCTATCCCCCAAATGCTCCACCCTGAAACCCTGCACCCCAAAACTCTTTACCCTAAAACCTGCACCAGCAAATCCTTTCCCCCAACAGCCTGCACCCCAATTCCTGCCCCACCAAACCCTGCACCCCCAACCCTGCACCTCCGTTCCTGCTCTCCACAACCCTGCACCCCAAAAGCATTCATGCCCAAACCCTGCACCCCAAAACCCTGCACCCCCAACTTCTGCAGCCCCAGTTCCTTAACATGTGAAACCTGCACGCTCAAGTCTTGCACCCCAAACCATGTACCCCAAAATCAAGGCCCCTCAAACTTGCACTCAAAAATCTGCAACCCCAGTTCCTTCCTTCCTTCCTTCCTTCATTCCTTCCTTCCTTCCTTCCTTCCTTCCCAAATCCTGCACTCCAAATTCTGCCCTACCCAACCCTTCACCCCAAACGCCTGCACCCCACAGTCTTGCTACCCCAAATCCTGCAATCCCAAACCCTGCACCCAGAATTCTGGGCCCCAAACCCTGACCCCTGAATCACTCCACCTCCCAACCCTGCACCTCCAAATCCTTCCCCAACACCCTGCACCCCAAACCCTGAGCCCCAAATCCCTCACCCAAAACCCCTGCACCCCTCCAACCCTGCACCCCAAGATCCTGCTCCCCTAAATCTTAACACCCAAGCCTTGCACCGTCAAATCCTGCACCCTCAACACCCTGAACCCCAAAAGCATTCATGCCCAAATCCTGCACCCTAAATTCTGCCCCCCCAAACCCTGAAACCCAAATCCTGCACCCCCAACACCCTGCACTCTCAAATCATCCACCCCCAAAAATGTGTACCCCGAAACCATGCACCCCCAAAACTATTCAACCCAAACATTGCACCCCCAAATCCTGACTCTCCAGATCCTTCCCGCAACACCCTGTACCCCCAAACCCTTCACACCCCCCTGCCTCCAAGAACCCTTTGTCCCCAAACCTTGCACCCCAAGATCCTGCTACCCTAAACCCTGCACCCCCACATAATTCTTCCCTAAACACTGCACCCCAAAACACTGCACCCCAAACCTGGCACCCCAGAACCCTGCAATGCCAAATCCTGCCCCCTTAAACTGCACACCGCCAAATTCTGCACCCTAAAGTCCTGCACCCCAAGATCCTGCACCCCAAACCACACCCTACCAAAACGTTATATCCCAAACCCCTGCACCCAAGAACCCTGCACCTCCAACCCTGCACCCCCAAATCTTGCACCCCAAAAACCCAGCACCCCAAAGCATTCCCTTCCAAATCCTGCACCCCAAATCATGCAATCCCAAAACCTGCATCCTAAACTCTACCACCAAACCCTGCACCCCCAAACTCTGCACCCCAAATCCTGCACACCAACATCATACACCCTGAAACACTAAAACCTGAAATCCTACCCCCCCACACCCTGCACCCCAAATCCTTCCTCCGGAACACTGCACCCCTAAACCCTGCACCCTATATCCCTGCAGCCCCAAACCTTGTCTAACCTCCCCCCCCCCCCCCCCAAACCTTCACCCCCAGGTCCTTCCCCCTGTAACAAGCAGTTCCGAGAAATGTTTGTTCATTAAAGCTCCTGGAGATGTTTGTTTGAGGTCTGAGAAGTGTTTGTATGCTAAATTGCTTTGTCCTGCTTGATGTATTTACCTTACAAGGAGATGTTTGTTTGAGTTCTTACTTGCTTTGTCCTGCTTGATGTATTTACCTCATAAGTAACCAAAGTAAGGCGATCGAAACTGGCTACACAGCAGTCAACGCTCACATGATACGAGCCTTCAACATGAGTGAAAAGTTACACCCGGAAGCTGTGGACCAGAGATGGACTATAAGAACCAGAGAACTGAATCAGCTGTGTGCGTGTGCCGCAAGGGAGACTGAGGTCTCTAGGCCGCACCCAGCGCTGTCTTTGCTTATTGCTTGATTAGAAATAAAACTTTTGTTACTTACAAGACTAAGTCAAAATTTATTACAATTTGGTGCCGTGACTCGGATGAAGGATATTCGGCGGCGATCCTTTTTGAGGGAGGCGCCCCGCTTCTTTTTCTAGCGGCCCTTGGAGGATTTTGTCGCCACCCTTCACCGACGAACCTTCTAAATTGCAATAAGCAAAGTAAATGCCGGCAGCCCCTTAAACTTTGTGCACGAAGACCCGAGTGAAGACGCAGGACGCGTGAGTATAGGCCGGATTTCCACTCGGGTTGGGGCTGGGATTCCTGGGGTACGACGACTGAGACGTCCAATTACGGGCGAAGCGAGTGCGGACCCTCCAGTAGTGCAGTTCTCGTAGCCCGCGAGGGAGCGAGTCACGAACGAGGGGAGCGTGTGTGAGTGTGCGTGAGTGTACCCTGGAAGATGGGACAGAAGAAAAGTAGACCTTCTGGTCCCATGGGTGGGGATTCGCAAGCGAAACTTCCGTCAATCCCCCAGGATAGTCCACTAGGATTGATGATTAAATATTGGAATGATTACCCCTCTAGACGGGGTAAGAGTAAAACAAAAATGATACACTATTGTATGGTAGTTTGGGGTGGTAAGGAAATTCGTAAGGACCACCTGTTTTGGCCAGTGTTCGGATCCTTTGAGGATTGGATTTGCCAAGCCTTGAACCTTTATGTTAACTCAAAGGAACCGTTTAGTCAAGAGGAGAGCGATTATGCACGCTTATGGATAGGGTCAGAGACTAGGATCAATCTGTATCCATTAAAAGAAAAGGGGGATAAGAGGCACAATAAACAAAGAAACAAGCGGCATGAGGAAGAAATTTCCGTAGCACCCCCACCTTATGTGCCGCCGCCACCACCCCCGGTGCCGGCCCCTAGTCCAAGTGCTCCACCGCTGGCACCGAACCTGGAGGAAACGGACCTTAGTCAACCCACAGGACCCGTCACCCGTAGTAAGACTAGACAGCAGCAGTATCAGATGACGGGACAATTATATCCGTTGCGAGAAATTGCGATGGGAGGTCCACAGGCGGGAATGGGGTATGTGGCGGTGCCCCTCAATTCTGGAGATGTTAGAGATTTTAAAAAGGAAATGGGGAGTCTATTAGAGGACCCGCTAGGAGTAGCGGAGCGAGTTGATCAATTCTTAGGACCTAATACATATACGTGGGATGAACTGCAAGCAATCATAGGAATATTATTTACTGCCGAAGAAAGGGGAATGATCCGTAGAGCCGGTATGCGAATCTGGGATGAACAGCATCAACAGGGTCCTGCAGCCGACACTAAATGGCCGCTGCAAAGGCCCGACTGGAATAACCAGGACCCATTACACAGGGGTCACATGCAAGATCTGCGGACTATATTAGTCCAGGGTATTAGAGAATCTGTACCGAGGGGGCAGAACATTGGAAAGGTGTTTAGTGAACACCAGAAAAAAGATGAAACGCCCACAGAATGGCTAGAACGGCTTAGAAAGAATTTACAGTTATACTCGGGATTAGATCCCAGTACCCCGGTAGGGGAAGCGTTGTTAAAAACGCAATTTGTAGCAAAATCCTGGACGGATATTCGGAAGAAACTGGAGAAACTTGAGGATTGGCAAAATCGTGGATTAGATGAACTACTAAGGGAAGCTCAGAAAGTGTATGTCAGGAGAGAGGATGAAAAAGAGCGGAGGACTGTACGAATGATGGTTGCGGCAGTCAGAGAAGGTACAGCTCAGAAATCCAAAGATCGAAGGGCAGAGTATAAGGGGCCTAGTCCTAAGATAAGACCCCTTAATAACGAGACTACAATGGAACGGGGTGAGCTGATAGAATGTTTTTACTGTGGAAAGAAAGGGCATATTAAGCGGAACTGTAGGAAGAAAATGGCGGATGAGAAAATGTTTAAAGCGGAATAGGGGTGTCAGGGGCTCTTTTTGCTGGGGACCCAAAAAGGAACAGAGCCCTTGATAAAATTGAAAGTGGGCCCCCAGCAGCAAGAAATTGAATTTCTTGTCGATTCCGGGGCAGAGCGATCTACCATACAAGCCTTGCCCAGGGGATGCAAAATATCCTCCGACACCATGCAAGTAATTGGGGCAAAAGGGGAGCCATTTCGTGTTCCTGTTATAAAGGGGGTAATTATCAAAACCGACTCCAAAATAGGAGTGGGAAATTTGCTTTTAGTTCCAGAAGCTGAATATAATCTCTTGGGGCGGGATTTAATAATCAAATTGGGTATCAATTTAGAAGTAATAGGGAAAGAAATTCAGATAAGATTATGTCCCCTCAAAGTGGAAGACGAGAAAAAAATTAATCCTGAAGTGTGGTATACAGAGGATTCAGTAGGGAAACTGAACATAACGCCCTTTAAAGTTAAAATCTCTAACCCAGAAATACCCATTCGGGTAAGACAATATTCAATATCTGAAGAAGGTCGAAGGGGGTTGAAGCCAGAAATAGAGAGATTGTTAGAAAAAGGCTTGCTTGAACCTTGTATGTCTCCTTTTAACACCCCCATTTTACCTGTAAGAAAAAAAGATGGGAAATGGAGGCTGGTACATGACCTGAGGGAGATAAACAAAAGGACTGTGAGCCGATTTCCTGTAGTAGCTAACCCGCATACCCTCCTGAGTCATCTAAGCCCGGATGATAAGTGGTATAGTGTAATAGACTTAAAGGATGCCTTCTGGGCTTGCCCATTGGATGAGGAAAGTAGAAAATATTTCGCCTTTGAGTGGGAGGACCCAGATACTCATAGAAAACAACAGTTACGCTGGACTGTACTTCCCCAGGGGTTTACGGAATCGCCCAACTTATTTGGGCAAGCTTTAGAACAAATTTTACAGGAATACGAACGTAGCCCTGAAGTGGTGCTAATACAGTATGTGGACGATCTATTGTTGGCAGGGCAGGATGAGGAGGGGGTTAGACAAGAGAGTATAAGGTTATTAAATTTCCTTAGTTTACAGGGACTCAAGGTATCAAAAAGTAAACTTCAGTTTGTCGAACAAGAAGTAAAATATCTGGGGCACTATTTAAGCAGGGGGACCAAACACTTAGACCCGGAAAGAATAAAAGGGATCCTGTCATTACCGGCCCCAAAGTCTAAGAGGCAGATAAGACAAATATTAGGACTGACTGGATACTGCAGACATTGGATCGAAAACTATACAAAGAAAGTGAAATTTTTGTACAAAAAACTAACACAGGAAAAATTAGTACAATGGACAGAACAAGATGAGGAACAACTGAACGATATTAAGAAAGAACTGGTGAGTGCCCCTGTGTTAAGTCTACCAGACACACAAAAGCCATTTTATTTATTTACTAATGTGGACTCAGGAACTGCATATGGAGTATTAGCGCAGGAGTGGGCTGGACATAAAAAACCAGTAGCCTACCTATCCAAATTGTTGGACCCCGTTAGTAGGGGTTGGCCTACATGTTTACAGGCAATAGTATCAGCTGCACTATTAGTGGAAGAAACGCAGAAAATAACATTTGGAGGGGATCTGCATGTATTAACACCGCACAATATACGAGGGGTGCTGCAACAAAAATCCGAAAAATGGATAACGGATTCTAGGTTATTAAAATATGAAGCTATTCTAATTGAATCCCCAAAATTGACTTTGGAAAGCACCTCTTTACAGAACCCTGCACAATTCCTATACGGAGAACCTAGTGTAGAATTGACACATAATTGTTTGCAAGTAATTGAAGAACAAACCAAAATAAGACCTGATCTAGAAGAGGAAGAGTTATCAGAAGGAGAAAAATTATTTGTAGATGGCTCCTCCCGGGTGGTGGAAGGAAAGCGAAAGTCAGGATATGCAATAATAAATGGGAAAACTCATGAAGTCCTAGAATCAGGACCACTAAACCCTGGATGGTCTGCACAAGCTTGCGAATTATATGCTGTTCTAAGAGCCTTGCAATTAATTGGCACGGGTAGCGGGACTATATACACAGACTCAAAGTATGCATTTGGAGTAGTACATACATTTGGCAAAATATGGGAAGAACGAGGACTGATAAATTCACAAGGAAAAAATCTAATACATCAAGGACTGATTATACAAATCTTGCAAGAAATAAGAAAACCTAGAGCAATAGCAGTGGTTCATGTAAAGGGGCACCAGAAAGGTCTGAATCCCATTATTAGGGGAAATAACCTTGCAGACGAAGAAGCAAGAAAGGCGGCCTTATTAAATCTTAAGAGATTGACTTGTGAGATTCCAGACCCAAAGGAACTAAGAAAAGACTGCCCAAACTGTGGGCAAGGGACGATGTGGGAAAATGATTACCCTTGCTATGAATGTTGGAAAGAATTTAATGTAGACGCCATTCCATGCACCTGCCTAGGCCTAAGAGATAAATGGTGTCCCAGTCATCTGGGCATATACGTTTTTAGCACTGTAGAACAAGAGAAGCTTGCTAAATTAGGAGCAAAGCAGCAAGGCAAACAGTGGAAGCTAAAAGATGGGAGGGAAGTAGTTCCAAAAGTAACTGCAATTAGTATAATGAACAGATTACATGATATCACACATTGGGGAACGCAGGCATTAGTAGATCAATTTGCTACAAAGTATGCTTGTATAGGAGCATACAATATAGCCAAACGAATTGTTGAAAAGTGCCTCACCTGTCAGCGAGTGAATAAACAGCAAATAAAGAAACGAGTTCCCGGTGGGAGGGAACTCACATTTCAACCGTTCTCAAAAGTACAAATTGATTTTACAGAACTACCAAAGGTCGGACGTTACCGTTATTTGTTGGTGCTAGTAGACCACCTTACACACTTTGTGGAGGCATTCCCAACAGCTAGAGCTACTGCACGTACAGTAGCAAAAATACTGTTAGAAGAAATAATTCCCCGATATGGAATAATTGAAGCCATTGATTCCGACCGGGGCCCACACTTTGCATCAAAGATTATTACAGAGACCTTCCAGGCACTAGGTACCAATTGGCAATATCATACTCCATGGCATCCACAAAGTTCAGGAAGAGTAGAACGAATGAATGGAGAGATAAAGAAACAACTAACAAAACTGATGATAGAAACCAAAATGTCATGGGTAAAGTGTTTGCCCTTAGCACTATTAAATATAAGAACGCAGCCGAGAACAGACCTCGGGATCTCACCTTTCGAGATGTTATATGGTATGCCCTATGATTTAGAAATACCACAGGACCACCCAGAAATAAAGGATTTCCAAATAAAGAATTATCTAATACAGTTATTAAAGCGAAGAAAATACCTTTGGGAAAAAGGATTAGTGGTACAACGACCGCCCTTAGACATAAAAATACATACTCTAGAACCTGGAGATAAAGTGCTTATAAAGACCTGGAAGGAGGCATCACTAACCCCTCGATGGGAGGGACCTTATGTTGTTTTACTCACTACAGAAACAGCTATTCGGACCGCCGAGAAGGGGTGGACACACGCCAGTCGAGTGAAAGGCCCGATCAAGACCAACACGTGGACTGCAGAATCCACAGAGGACCCTTTAAGGATTAAACTGAGGAAGCAATAAATGGACTTGGACTTACCAACCTGTATCGTGCAAGTACAGAAAAATGATAAAGCTGATTATAAATACCCTATTTGTAAGGATTATAACGTTAAATGTGATAACATAGGTTGCAACTGTTATCCTTTTGTATGCTTTAAATGCACAGTGTGTCAGGAAAAACTGGTGGTTGCATTGCCTAGATGGTATTCCCCCTCGAGGAACTTGTAATCAGTGTTATTCGATTGAACAAGAAATTACTGAATTAGCATTAAAACTTAAAGTCTTACGAGAAGAAATCGAGACCAAAGATCCTAGTTGGTGGAACATATATGTCTATGGAGTACGACCTGAACGGTCTTGTTTCCACCATAATGAGCCAACTCCTCTGAACTTACAGATAGTAAAAGTGTGCTGTTGAACCACTGTAAAGGAAATAACGTGCCATTCCCCCTTGGTAAAAAGCTGCAACTGGGAAGCTTACAAGCGACAGTGCAGTTGCCGGAAACATTCGGGGCCTCCTGAAGAATATTCTTGCTGCCGAGAAGATGGTTTACCCCGTGACTCGAAGCAACCGAGTCGACGGGCGAGGCAGAGGAATAACACAAAGTGGGGGCAAAAACCCGAATGGAATTGTGCAGCAACGTTGGGAGAACTACCCCAGTGCTAGGCAGCACAACAAATTGCAAAATCAAAGCAAGCTGAACCTAGGCAAATGCAACGCCACCTGGTATGCTGTATTAATATTATTACTAATGGCCAGTAATGGGGAGTCAGCACATAGACCATACAAATGGACCCTAATTCAGATAGAAGAGAGCCGAGTGATTAAAGAGAATATTACAGTAGGATCCCCCAGTTTTTCTGTAACCCTTTGTCAGTTAGCACCTATACAACCATGCTTAGATCAAAAAGGTTATTATGTTTGTCCCTCTTCCAATCCAGGGAAGAGTTACTGCAACTATCCTAATGAGTATTATTGTGCATATTGGGGTTGTGAGACAATTGCTTCAGACTGGAAACCGGTTGTGCAAGATAAGTTTTTGAATATAACCTGGGGGCCCAGCGGTTGCCAACCTCCTAAGCGAGACTCAACCGGAGGTACAATAAACCCAGGTAGTTGTACACATTTGACACTCACAGCCCTGCAACCAGAGCACCAAGGATGGATACTAGGAAAAATCTGGGGAGTCAGATATTGGGAACCAGGAAAGGATCGAGGAGGGCTCATAAAAATCCAGAAAGAACCTGCGCCTGAAGAAAGAGCCCAACCAATAGGTCCCAATGTAGTAATAACCGAAGAATTAGAAATTAACAAGACAATAACAGATGGTCTTGAAAACACACAAGACTCTAATACTAACGAAAATTCACTTTGGACCCTAATGAATGCAAGTTATCAGGTTATCAACAGGACCTATCCAAATTTAACGCTAGAATGTTGGTTGTGTTTTGATCCAAAACCGCCATACTTTGAGGCCATTGGGCTCGGAGCAACACCTAAACTCGCCAATGGAACAAATCCTGACTCTTGTAAATGGAGTAATGAGACCCAGGGAATCTCATTGCAGCAAGTACGGGGTAAGGGGATATGCATTGGTAAGGTACCCCCTGAAAAACAACACCTATGCATGAACAGAACACGCACCGGTCAATGGATAACAAGAATTAGGAGGCCCAGCGATTGGATAATACCAGTTAATAACTCTAAGTGGATATGTTCAAAAAGCGGGCTCACACCCTGTGTTTCCATGAAATATATAAAACTATTAGAAGAGTTTTGCATACAAGTGGTAGTCATTCCTAAAATTACCTATCACCCAAAGGGATATGAAGAAATCGTGGTAACTCACCAGTTAGTAAAAAGAGAACCAGTTACTGCCATAACTGTAGGCGCCCTACTAGCCCTTAGTGCGGCAGGTGCAGGAACCGGCATCGCCTCAATAGTAAGTCAGAACCACCAATTTGCAGCACTAAGGGTGGCCGTTGATGAAGACCTGTTAAGGATAGAGCAATCTATAAGTGCGCTAGAAAAATCGGTAAGATCGCTGTCTGAAGTAGTCTTACAGAACCGACGAGGTTTGGACCTACTATTTCTTAAGGAAGGAGGACTTTGTGCGGCTTTAAGGGAAGAGTGTTGTGTATATGCCGATCACACAGGACTAGTAAGAGACACAATGAATAAACTACGAGAAAATATAGAAAAACGAAAAAAAGAATATGAATCTCGGCAGAGCTGGTATGAGAACTGGTTCAGACAATCACCCTGGCTTACAACCCTCCTATCCACTATAGCAGGACCACTGATTCTTTTAATCCTAGTATTAACATTCGGACCTTGTATCTTAAATAAAGTAATAGCGATCGTGAAAGGCAGACTAGAAGCCGCTCACTTGATGTTGATTGAGGCAAAATATGAGAAATTGCATGATCAAAACGACGCGGAATTATTAGTATTAAGTGGTCAAGAGTTGCAACGCTTTAACGAACAAAATAAGTAAAAAATAGAAAAGGGGGAAATTGTAACAAGCAGTTCCGAGAAATGTTTGTTCATTAAAGCTCCTGGAGATGTTTGTTTGAGGTCTGAGAAGTGTTTGTATGCTAAATTGCTTTGTCCTGCTTGATGTATTTACCTTACAAGGAGATGTTTGTTTGAGTTCTTACTTGCTTTGTCCTGCTTGATGTATTTACCTCATAAGTAACCAAAGTAAGGCGATCGAAACTGGCTACACAGCAGTCAACGCTCACATGATACGAGCCTTCAACATGAGTGAAAAGTTACACCCGGAAGCTGTGGACCAGAGATGGACTATAAGAACCAGAGAACTGAATCAGCTGTGTGCGTGTGCCGCAAGGGAGACTGAGGTCTCTAGGCCGCACCCAGCGCTGTCTTTGCTTATTGCTTGATTAGAAATAAAACTTTTGTTACTTACAAGACTAAGTCAAAATTTATTACACCCCCAAATGAATGCATCCCCAAAACCTGAACCCCCAGATCCTGCTGCCCCATACCCAGCACCCCCAAACTCCGCCCTTGGAAATCCTGCACTCTCATAACCTTGCATCTCAAGTAATTCCCTCCACCCTGCACCCCCAAAACCTGTACCCCCAAATGCTGCCCCCCCAGATCCTGTCCCCAGACTCTGCACTTCCATATCCTGCCCCCCTAAACCCTTAAAGCCCAAATATTGCACCCCTAGGTCCTTCCTCAACACCCTCTACCCCCAAATTCCCCACCTGAAAGCCTGCACTCCCATATCCTGCCCCCCAAATCCTGCACTTCAAAACACTGCACCCCCAAATCCTTCAACCCCGTTTCCTGAAACCCCAAATCCTGCTGCCTCAGATCCTTCCCTCCCAAACTCTGCACCTCCAAAACCTGCACCCCAAGATCCAGATGCTGTAAACACTGAACCCTCAAATCCTGCACCCCAAATGCAGCCCCCCCATCCTGCCTCCTCACATGCCGTACTCAAACCCTGCACCCCAAAAACCCTGCACCCCCAAATCCTGCACCCCAAAATCCTGCCCTACCAAGCTCTTCACCCAAACCCTCACACCCCCATATCCTGCGCCCCCAAACCCTGCACCCCCAAACCCTGAACCCCCAAATCCTGCACCCCCAGACCCTTCCTTTCCTTCTTTCCTTCTTTCCTTCTTTCCTTCCTTCCTTCCTTCCCAAATCCTGCCCCCCCAAATCCTGCCCTACCATACTCTTCACCCCAAGCCCCTGCACCCCAAATTCCTGTTACCCTCAACCCTGAAACCCAAATCCTGCCCCCCAGATCCTGCAGCCCCAAAGTGAGCACCCCAAAATCAAGTCCCCCCAAAACCTGTGCTGAAAACACTGCAGCCCCAGATCCTGCACCCTCAGATCCTCCTGCCAAAAACCTTGCACCCCAAACCCTGAACTCCCAACCTCTGCACACAAAGCCCTGCACCCTCAAATCGTGCACCCCTAACCCTGAACACACAAACCCTGCACCCCCAAACCTTGCACCCCAAATCCTGCACCTCAAAGTCCTGGAAACCCAGGCCCTTCAACCCCATCCCTGCAACACCAAATCCTGTACCCCAAAACCCAGCACCCCAGAATCCTGCACCCCAAATCCTGCCCTACCAAACCTTTCACTGCAAACCCCTGCACCCCAAGATTGTCCTACCTTCAACACTGAAGCCCCAAATCCTACACGCCCAGATCCTTGCCTCCCAAAACTCGACACCCTCAAGTGCTGCACCTCAAATCTCTCACCCCCAAATCCTTCCCCCAAACCCTGCCCCCTCAAATCCTTCACCCCCAAACCCTGCACCCTTAATTCCTTCTACCCCCAGTTCCTGAACTCATGAAACCTGCACCCGCAAACCCTGCACCCCCAAACCCTCCACTCTTAGACCTGACTTCTAAACCCTGTACCCCCAAACGGCGCACCCCCAAATCCTGAAGCCCCAGATCCTTCCCTCCCATACCCTGCAGACCCAAATATTGAACCCCCAAATCCTGAACTCCAGGATCTTGCACCCCCAGACCTTGTACCCCCAAATCAGGCCCCCAAAACCCTGCAGCCCCATCCCTTCACCCCCAAATCCTGCACCTCTAATCCTCCACCCCCTTAGCACTGCACCCCCAAAACCCTGCACCCCCAAATCTTGCAACCCCAAAACCTCCCCTGTCCAAACCCTGCACTTCAAAATGCAGCACCCCGAATCCTTCTCCCCAACACCCTGCACCCCCAAATCCTGACCCCAAAACCCTGCACCCCCAAATCCTGCACCCCATGGCCCTGCACTCTCAAATCATGCACGCCCAAAACATGTGCACCCTAAACCGTGCACCCCCAAATCCTGACTCTCCAGATCCTGCACCCCCAAAACCTGCAACTTCAAAAGCTGCGCCCCAGATCCTGCCTCCTACAACCCCAAATCCTGCACCCCAATAGCCTACACCCCCAGAACACTGCACCCCAAACCCTGCACCCCCAGATCCTGCACCTTAACACCCTGCACACCCAAACGCTTCAGCTCCTGCCTCCCCAAACCCTGCCCTCCCTAACCCTGCACCCCAGAACCCTGCACCCCAAAATCCTAAACCCCTTAACCCTGCACCCCCAAATCCTGCAGACCCATGTCCCCAACCTCCCCAAAAACACAGCACCCCAAACCCTGCCCCCCCAAAACCTACATCCCCAAATCCTGCAGCCCCAGGTTCTGAACACCCAAAAGCTGCACCCCCAAATCCCTTAACTCCCAAAACCTGCAGCCCCAATTCTGCCTTTCCCAGACCTGCACCCACAAACCCTGCACCACGAAATTTTGCACCCCCAAGCGCCTGTACCACAAATAATGCCCCCCACAACTTTCACCCTAAAAACCTGCGCCCCCAAATCCTGTCCTACCCAACCCTTCACCCATCCCCCTTCACCCCAAGATGCCCTAAACCCTGCACCCCCAAATCATCCCTCCCAACCCTGCCCCTCAAACCCTGTCCTCTAAAAGCCTGACCCCTAAACCCTGCTCCCCAAAACCCTGCTACCCCAAATCTTCTACCCCCAGATCCTGCACCCCACACCCTGCACCCCAAACCCTGCACCTCCAGATCCTGGCCCCAAACACTGCACCCCAAACCCCTGCACCCAAAGATCCTACGGCCCTAAAGCCTGAACTCCCAAATCCTGCACCCCCAGGCCCTGTAGTCACAATCAGGTCCCCCAAAACCCTGCCCCCCCATCCTTGCACCCTGAAACCTGCACCACGTAATCCTGCACCCCCTTAACACTGCGCCCTTAAAACCTGCAATACCAAATCTTGCACCCCCAAAACCTCTCCACTCCAAAACCTGCACCCCAAAATCCTGCCCTACCCAACCATTCACCCGAAAACCCTTCACACCAAGACCATGCACCCTCAAACCCTTCGCCTCAAAATTCTGCACCCCAAACCCTTCACCCCCAAACCCTACAGCCCTAAATCCCACACCCCCAGATCCTGCCCCCAAAACCCTACACCCCCAAACCCTGAACCCCCAAATCCTGCACCCCAATTCTACACCACAAAATCCTGCACCCCCAGATCTTGAACCAACAGATCCTTCCCCCAACACCCTGCACCCCCAAACCCTCTACCCCCAAATGCTCCACCCTGAAACCCTGCACCCCAGAACCCTTTACCCTAAAACCTGCACCAGCAAATCCTTCCCCCCAACACCCTGCACCCCCAAATCCTGCTCCTCTTAATCCTGCACACCCTAATGCTGCACCCTAAATTCTGCTACCTTAAACACTGAACCCCCAAATCCTGCACCCCCAGATCCTTCCTTCCCAAACTCTGCACCAAATCCTGCACCACAGGATCCTGGACCCCAAAGCCCTGAACCCCCAAAGCCTACACTCCCAAACCTGCACCCCCAAATCCTGCCCCTCCAACCCTGCACCTCCCAACCCTACACCCAGACCCTGCAGCCCCAAACTCTTCCAGACCAAGTCCTGGACCCTAAATTCTTCACCCCCAAGTCATGTACCTCTAAAACTTCCACCCTTAAACACAGCACCCCCAGATCTTGCTCCCCCAAACCCTGCACCCTAAGATCCTGCTTCCCTAAACCCTGATCCCCCTAATCCCCCATTCCCTAACACTGGACCCCCACATCCTCCACCCCCAAATCTTGTCCCCCCAAACCCTGCAGTTCAAAACCCGGCATCCCCAAACCTGCACGTTGAAAACCCACAACCCCAAAAGCTGCACCCCCAGATTCTGGCCCCAGCCCTGCACCCCCAAAATCCTTCCGCTTGAAAATTTTTCCCCAAATCCTGCACCCCCAGTTCCTAAAGATGAAAAATTTGCACCCCCAAACCCACACCCCAAAGTCCTGCACCCCTGAACTCTACTCCCCCAAGCCTGCACCCCCAAATTCTGCACCCTAGATCCTGAATCCCAAACCCTTCACCCCCAAATTCTGCTTCCCTGAATCTCGCACTCCCAGCTCCTGCACCCCCAATCCCTGCCCCCCCAATCCATGCACCCCTAAATCCTGCACACTAGGATTGTCATTCCCAAACCCCCAGTTCCTGAACACGCAAACCCTGCACCCCAAATCCTGCCCTACCAAACTCTTCACCCCAAATCCCTGCACCCCAAAACCCTGCACCCCCAATCCTGCCACCCCAAAACCCTGCACCCCCAAGTCCTGCCACCCCAAATCCTTCACTGGAAAACTCACACCCCAAAACCCTGGACCACCTGCCCCCCCAAACACTGCACCTCCGAATTCCTCCCCTCAACACCCTGCACCCCCAGATCCTGACCCTGAAGCCCTGCACCCCCAAGCCCTGCACCCTAAAATCATGCTCCCCAAACCCTGCACCCCCAGATCGTGCCCTACCAAACTCTTCACCCCAAATCCCTGCACCCCAGGATCCTGCTGCCCTAACCCCTGAACCCCCATGTCCTGCATGACGAAACCCTGCACCCCAAGATCCTTCCCTCCCAGACTCTGCATCCCCAGGTCCTGCACCCCCAAATCCTCCAACCCGATGTCCCGAACCCTCAAACCCTGCAGACCCAAAATCTGCACCCCCAGATCTTGAACCAACAGATCCTTCCCCCAACACCCTGCACCCCCAAACCCTCTATCCCCCAAATCCTCCACCCTGAAACCCTGCACCCCAAAACCCTTTACCCTAAAACCTGCACCAGCAAATCCTTCCCCCAACAGCCTGCGCCCCCAATTCCTGCCCCACCAAACCCTGCACCCCCAAATCCTGCCCTACCCAACCCTTCACCCCAAACCGCTGCACCCCACAGTCTTGCTACCCCATATCCTGCAATCCCAAACCCTGCACCCAAAATTGTGCCTCCCAAACCCTGATCCCTGAAACACTCCACCTCCAAACCCTGCACCCCCAAATCCTTCCCCAACACCCTGCACCCCAAACCCTGCACCCCCTAACCCTTAGCCCCAAATCGCTCACCCAAAACCCCTGCACCCCTCAAACCCTGCACCCCAAGATCCTGCTCCCCTAAATCTTAAGACCCAAACCCTGCACCGTCAAATCCTGCACCCCCAACACCCTGAACCCCGAAAGCATTCATGCCCAAATCCTGCACCCTAAAATCCTGCCCCCCAAACCCTGAAACCCAAATCCTGCACCCCCAACACCCTGCACTCTCAAATCATGCACCCCCAAAAATGTGCACCCCGAAACCATGCACCCCCAAACTATTCAACCCAAACATTGCACCCCCAAATCCTGACTCTCCAGATCCTTCCCGCAACACCCTGTACCCCAAAACCCTTCACCCCCCTGCCTCCCAGAACCCTTTGTCCCCAAACCTTGCACCCCAAACCCCTGCACCCCAAGATCCTGCTACCCTAAACCCTGCACCCCCACATAATTCTTCCCTAAACACTGCACCCCAAACCCGGCACCCCAGAACCCTGCAATGCCAAATCCTGTCCCCTTAAACTGCACACCCCCAAATTCTGCACCCTAAAGTCCTGCACCCCAAGATCCTGCACCCCAAACCACACCCTACCAAAACGTTATATCCCAAACCCCTGCACCCAAGAACCCTACACCTCCAACCCTGCACCCCCAAATCTTGCACCCCAAAAACCCAGCACCCCAAAGCATTCCCTTCCAAATCCTGCACCCCAAATCATGCAATCCCAAAACTTGCATCCTAAACTCTACCACCAAACCCTGCATCCCCAAACTCTGCACCCCAAATCCTGCACACCAACATCATACACCCTGAAACACTAAAACCTGAAATCCTACCCCCCCACACCCTGCACCCCAAATCCTTCCTCCGGAACACTGCACCCCTAAACCCTGCACCCTATATCCCTGCAGCCCCAAACCTTGTCTAACCTCCCCCCCCCGCCAAAAACCTTCACCCCCAGGTCCTTCCCCCCAAATGAATGCATCCCCAAAACCTGAACCCCCAGATCCTGCTGCCCCATACCCAGCACCCCCAAACTCTGCCCCTGGAAATCCTGCACTCTCATAACCTTGCATCTCAAGTAATTGCCTCCACCCTGCACCCCCAAAACCTGTACCCCCAAATGCTGCCCCCCCAGATCCTGTCCCCAAACTCTGCACTTCCAGTTCCTCCCCCCCTAAACCCTCAAAGCCCAAATATTGCACCCCTAGGTCCTTCCTCAACACCCTCTACCCCCAAATTCCCCACCTGAAAGCCTGCACCCCCAGATCCTGCACCCCAATATCTCTCCACTGTCAAATCCTGCACCCCAAATCCTGTCCTCCCACACAATGAACCCTAAATTACTGCAGCCCCAGGTCCTGAACACCCGAAGCCTGCACCCCGAAATCCTGCACCACCAAGTCCTGCACCCTAAAGCCCTGCACCGAACATCCTGCCCCCCAACTCTGCACTTCCAAAACCTGCACGTCAAAACCTTGCACCCCAAATCCTGACCCGCAGATAATGCCCCCAAAACCCTGCATCCCCAATTCTTCACCCCTAAACTCTGCACCCTCAAAACGTGCACCCTTAAATTCTGCACCCAAAATCCTTCCTCCCAAGCCACGAACCCCCAAAACCTGTAATACCAAATCCTGATCTACCAAGTCTTGCCCCCCCAAATCCTGACCCCATAAACCCTGCACTTCAAAACCCTGCAGCCCCAAATTGTTCCCCACACGCCCCTGCACCCCTAAACCACGCACCCCAATATTCTTTACCCCAACCCTTCACCCCCAGCCCTACACGCCTAAATCCTGCATCCCCAAATCCTGCACCTTTAAATCACTTTAAATCCTGCCCTCCTAAACCCACGACCCCCATAATTTACCTGCCCAAACCCTGCACTCCCAAATGTGGCACCTCTAGGTCCTGAACACCCAAACCTTGCACCCGAAAACCTTGCACCCCCAAATGTGGCACCCACAGGTCCTGAACACCCAAACCCTGCACCCCAAAAGAATTCACTCCCAAAACTTACACCTCCAAGTCCTGGAAACCCAGGCCCTTCAACCCCATCCCTGCAACACCAAATCCTGTACCCCAAAACCCAGCACCCCAGAATCCTGCACCCCAAATCCTGCCCTACAAAACCTTTCACTGCAAACCCCTGCACCCCAAGATTGTGCTACCTTCAACACTGAACCCCCAAATCTTACACCCCCAGATACTTGCCTCCCAAAACTCGGCACCCCCAAGTGCTGCACCTCAAATCTCTCCCCCCCAAATCCTTCCCCCAAACCCTGCACCCTCAAATCGTTCACCCCAAACCCTGCACCCTTAATTCCTTCACCCCCAAACCCTGCACCCCAAAACTCTCCACCTCCAAATCCTGAACCCTGAAACCCTGCACCACCAAATCCTTTGCTCCAGTGCTCTGCACCCCACACTCTGCAACCTTCAATTTCCCCCTCCAAATCCTGAACTCCGAAACTCTGCACCCCAAAACCCTGCACCCCAAATTCTTCCCCCAAACCCTGCACCTTAATTCTTGCACCCCCAGTTCCTGAAACCTGCACCCCCAAACCCTGCACCCCCAAACCCTGCACTCTTAGACCTGACTTCTAAACCCTGCACCCCCTAACCCTTAGCCCCAAATCGCTCACCCAAAACCCCTGCACCCCTCAAACCCTGCACCCCAAGATCCTGCTCCCCTAAATCTTAAGACCCAAACCCTGCACCGTCAAATCCTGCACCCCCAACACCCTGATCCCCAAAAGCATTTATGCCCAAATCCTGCACCCTAAAATCCTGCCCCCCAAACCCTGAAACCCAAATCCTGCACCCCCAACACCCTGCACTCTCAAATCATGCACCCCCAAAAATGTGCACCCCGAAACCATGCACCCCCAAACTATTCAACCCAAACATTGCATCCCCAAATCCTGACTCTCCAGATCCTTCCCGCAACACCCTGTACCCCAAAACCCTTCACACCCCCCTGCCTCCAAGAACCCTTTGTCCCCAAACCTTGCACCCCAAACCCCTGCACCCCAAGATCCTGCTACCCTAAACCCTGCACCCCCATGTAATTCTTCCCTAAACACTGCACCCCAAACCCGGCACCCCAGAACCCTGCAATGCCAAATCCTGTCCCCTTAAACTGCACACCCCCAAATTCTGCACCCTAAAGTCCTGCACCCCAAGATCCTGCACCCCAAACCACACCCTACCAAAACGTTATATCCCAAACCCCTGCACCCAAGAACCCTACACCTCCAACCCTGCACCCCCAAATCTTGCACCCCAAAAACCCAGCACCCCAAAGCATTCCCTTCCAAATCCTGCACCCCAAATCATGCAATCCCAAAACTTGCATCCTAAACTCTACCACCAAACCCTGCATCCCCAAACTCTGCACCCCAAATCCTGCACACCAACATCATACACCCTGAAACACTAAAACCTGAAATCCTACCCCCCCACACCCTGCACCCCAAATCCTTCCTCTGGAACACTGCACCCCTAAACCCTGCACCCTATATCCCTGCAGCCCCAAACCTTGTCTAACCTCCCCCCCCCCGCCAAAAACCTTCACCCCCAGGTCCTTCCCCCCAAATGAATGCATCCCCAAAACCTGAACCCCCAGATCCTGCTGCCCCATACCCAGCACCCCCAAACTCTGCCCCTGGAAATCCTGCACTCTCATAACCTTGCATCTCAAGTAATTGCCTCCACCCTGCACCCCCAAAACCTGTACCCCCAAATGCTGCCCCCCCAGATCCTGTCCCCAAACTCTGCACTTCCAGTTCCTCCCCCCCTAAACCCTCAAAGCCCAAATATTGCACCCCTAGGTCCTTCCTCAACACCCTCTACCCCCAAATTCCCCACCTGAAAGCCTGCACCCCCAGATCCTGCACCCCAATATCTCTCCACTGTCAAATCCTGCACCCCAAATCCTGTCCTCCCACACAATGAACCCTAAATTACTGCAGCCCCAGGTCCTGAACACCCGAAGCCTGCACCCCGAAATCCTGCACCACCAAGTCCTGCACCCTAAAGCCCTGCACCGAACATCCTGCCCCCAACTCTGCACTTCCAAAACCTGCACGTCAAAACCTTGCACCCCAAATCCTGACCCGCAGATAATGCCCCCAAAACCCTGCATCCCCAATTCTTCACCCCTAAACTCTGCACCCTCAAAACGTGCACCCTTAAATTCTGCACCCAAAATCCTTCCTCCCAAGCCACGAACCCCCAAAACCTGTAATACCAAATCCTGATCTACCAAGTCTTGCCCCCCCAAATCCTGACCCCATAAACCCTGCACTTCAAAACCCTGCAGCCTCAAATTGTTCCCCACAAGCCCCTGCACCCCTAAACCACGCACCCCAATATTCTTTCCCACAACCCTTCACCCCCAGCCCTGCACCCCCAAATCCTGCATCCCCAAATCCTGCACCTTTAAATCCTGCCCTCCTAAACCCACGACCCCCATAATTTACCTGCCCAAACCCTGCACTCCCAAATGTGGCACCTCTAGGTCCTGAACACCCAAACCTTGCACCCGAAAACCTTGCACCCCCAAATGTGGCACCCACAGGTCCTGAACACCCAAACCCTGCACCCCAAAAGAATTCACTCCCAAAACTTACACCTCCAAGTCCTGGAAACCCAAGCCCTTCAACCCCATCCCTGCAACACCAAATCCTGTACCCCAAAACCCAGCACCCCAGAATCCTGCACCCCAAATCGTGCCCTACCAAACCTTTCACTGCAAACCCCTGCACCCCAAGATTGTGCTACCTTCAACACTGAACCCCCAAATCTTACACCCCCAGATACTTGCCTCCCAAAACTCGGCACCCCCAAGTGCTGCACCTCAAATCTCTCCCCCCCAAATCCTTCCCCCAAACCCTGCACCCTCAAATCGTTCACCCCAAACCCTGCACCCTTAATTCCTTCACCCCCAAACCCTGCAGCCCAAAACTCTCCACCTCCAAATCCTGAACCCTGAAACCCTGCACCACCAAATCCTTTGCTCCAGTGCTCTGCACCCCACACTCTGCAACCTTCAATTTCCCCCTCCAAATCCTGAACTCCGAAACTCTGCACCCCAAAACCCTGCACCCCAAATTTTTCCCCCAAACCTTGCACCTTAATTCTTGCACCCCCAGTTCCTGAACCCTGCACCCCCAAACCCTGCACCCCCAAACCCTGCACTCTTAGACCTGACTTCTAAACCCTGCACCCCAGAACCCTGCACCCAAAATCCTAAACCCCTTAACTCTGCAGCCCCAAATCCTGCAGACCCATGTCCCGAACGTCCCCCAATTCCAGCACCCCAAACCCTGCCCCCCCAAACCCTACATCCCCAAATCCTGCACCCCCATGTCCTGAACACCCAAAAGCTGCAGACTTGCACTCAAAAGTCCGCAGCACAAAATCCTGCCCCCCCAGTTCCTAAAGACTTGAAACCTGCACCCCCAAAGCCTCACCCTAAAGCCTTGCACCCCCAAATCCAGCCCTACCAAACCCTTCAGCCCTGCACCCCAAGATCCTCCTAACCTAAACCCCAACACCCTGCACCCGTAAATCCTGTACCACCAGATCCTAAACCCTTAAACCCTGCAGCCCCAAATCCTCCCTCCCCAACTCTGCACCCCAAGACTGAACAAGCCCAGATCTTGCACCCCTAAATCTCTGCACTCCACAACCCTGCACCCTCAAATCCTGCACCCATATATCCTGCCCCCCAAACCCCTGCACCTCCAAACCTTAGTCCCACCCCTTACTCTAGAGCCCTGCACCCCAAATCCAGCCATACCAAACCCTTCAGCCCTACACCCCAAGATCCTCCAACCCTAAACCCCCAACACCCTGCACCCATAAATCCTGCACCCCCAGATCCTGCACCCAACACCCTGCACCCCAGAATCCTGCACCCAATAACCCTGCACCCCCAAAACTCTGCACCCCAAATCCTGCACCCCAAACCCTACCCCCCTAAATTTCCACCCCCAAATCCTGCCCTACCAAGCCCTCCACCCCAAATCCCTGCACCCCAAGATCCTGCTGCCCTAAACCCTGCACCCCCATATCATCCTTCCCTAAACCCTGCACCTCAAAATGACGCACTCCAAAACACTGCACCCCAAACTTGGCACTCCAGAACTCTGGAAACCCAAATTCTGCACCCCCAGATCCTTCCTTCCTTCCTTCCTTCCTCCCTCGCTTCCTTCCCAAATCCTGCACTCCAAATCCTGCCCTACCCAACCCTTCACCCCAAACCCCTCAACCCACAGTCTTGCTGCCCCAAATCCTGCAATCCCAAACCCTGCACCCAGAATTTTGCCCCCCAAACCCTGATCCCTGAATCACTCCACCTCCAAACCCTGCACCCCCAAACCCTTCCCCAACAACCTGCACCCCAAACCCTGCACCCCCAACCCTGAACCCCAAATTCCTCTCCCAAAAACCCTGCACCCCCAGATCCCTGCACCCAGAAAGCATTTATGCCCAAATCCTGCATCCTAAAATCCTGCACCCCAGATCCTGCACCCCAAAACCTTCGCCACAAACCCTGTACCTCAAACCCTTCACCTCGAAATTCTGTCCCCCCAAAACATCACCCTTCAACCCTACGCCTTATATCCCTCACCCCGAGATCCTGCCGCCCAAACTCTACATCCCCGAACCCTGTACCCCCAAATCCTCCACCCCAAAACCCCAATATCCTTTACCCTAAAATCTGCACCAGCAAATCCTTCCCCCGACACCCTGCACCCCCAATTCCTGCCCCACCCAACCCTGCACCTCCGTTCCTGCTCTCCACAACCCTGCACCCCAAAATCTGTGCCCGTAGATCCTCAACCCCAGTTTTTGCCCCCTAAATCCCATCATCCCTCCCCCAAAAGCCCTGCACCCCAAAAGCATTCATGCCCAAATCCTGCAACCCCAGATCCTGCCCCCCAAATCCTGCACTTCAAAACCCCGCACCCCCCAAATCCTTCAGCCCCATTTCCTGAACCTCCAAACCCTGCAGCCCCAAATCCTGCGCCCCCAATGAGTGCATCCCCAAACCCTGCACCCCCAGATCCTCCACCCCGAAACCCTGGAACACCAAATCTTGCAACCCGAAATTCCTCCCCTAACATCCTGCCCCCCAAACCCTAAACGCCCAAATCGTCCACCCCCACATCCTGAACCCTCAAACCCTGCTCATCTGAACCCTGCACCTCTTAAATCCTACACCCCAGAATCCTGAACCCCCCAAACCATTCACCTTCGCCACAAACCCTGTACCTCAAACCCTTCACCTCGAAATTCTGTCCCCCCAAAACATCACCCTTCAACCCTACGCCTTATATCCCTCACCCCGAGATCCTGCCGCCCAAACTCTACATCCCCGAACCCTGTACCCCCAAATCCTCCACCCCAAAACCCCAATATCCTTTACCCTAAAATCTGCACCAGCAAATCCTTCCCCCGACACCCTGCACCCCCAAACCCTGCCCCCCCCAGATCCTTCACCAACACCCTGCACCCCCGAACCCTGAACCCCAAATCCCTCACCCAAAACCCCTGCACCCAACATCCTGCCCCACAAAACCTGCAACCCCAAATTCTGACCCAAATCAAGGCACTTACAAACCCTGCACCCACAGGTCCTTCTCCCCCAAACCCGGCACCCCAAAATCCCTCACCCCAAATCCCTGCACTCTCAAATCTTGCACCCCCAGAAAACGTGCACCCCAAATTGTTCACCCCGTATCCCACCCCTTTAAACCCTGCACTTCAAAGCCCTGCACCCCCAAATCCTTCCCCCAAACACCCTGCACCCATTAATCCTGCACCCCCAAGTGCTGAAACTTCAAACTCTGCACCCTCGGAGCCTTCCTTGCCCTACCCTGCACCCCCAAATCCTGCACTCCAAATCCTGCCCTACCCAACCCTTCACCCCAAACCCCTCACCCACAGTCTTGCTGCCCCAAGTCCTGCAATCCCAAACCCTGCACCCAAAATTCTACCCCCCAAACCCTGATCCCTGAATCACTCCACCTCCAAACCCTGCACCCCCAAATCCTTCCCCAACACCCTGCACCCCAAACCCTGCACCCCCTAACTGTGAACCCCAAATTCTTCACCCAAAAACCCTGCACCCCCAAATCCCTGAACCCAGAAAACATTTATGCCCAAATCCGGCATCCTAAAATCCTGCACCCCAGATCCTGCACCCCAAAACCTCCACCGCAAACCCTGTACCTCAGACCCTTCACCTCGAAATTCTGTCCCCCCAAAACGTCACCCTTCAACCCTACGCCTTATATCCCGCACCCCGAGATCCTGCCTCCAAAAGCCTACACCCCCAAACCCTGATACCCCAATCTGGCACCCCCAGATGCTGAACCCCAATCCCTGCACTCACAAACACTGCACCCTAGATTCTGCATCCCCATTAACCCTTCACCCCAAAACCCTGCAGCACAATATCCTGCAGCACCAAACCCTGCACCCCAAATCCTGCAACCCCAATTTCGGCCCTACCAAACTCTGCACCCCTAAAGCCTACAACCGAAATCTTGCACTCCCTAATGCTGCCCTCCCAAATCCTGAACCCCCAAACCCTGCATACCCAAATCCTTCCATCCTAAACCCTGCACCCCAGATTCTGCCCCTCCCACCTTGCACTCTGCCCCCCAAACCGTGCACTCCCAATCCCTGAACGCCCAAGTCCTCCACCCCCACGTCCTTAACGCCCAAAATGTGCACCCCAGATCCTCACCACCCAACCCTGCACCCCCTAATCTTCCACCCTCTAATAATGCACCCCTAAACCTCACACCCTGAAACCTGCACCCCCAGGTCCTGAATCCCCAAACCCTGCACCCCAAATCCTGCACCTTTAAATCCTGCCCTCCTAAAACCCAGGACCCCCATAATTCGCCTCCCCAAACCCTGCACCCCAAAGCCCTGCACCCCCAAACGCAGGACCCCCAGGTCCTGAACACCCAAACCCTGAACCCCAAAGCCCTCCACCCCCAAACGCAGCACCCCCAGGTCCTGAACACACGAACCCTGCACCCCAAAGAATTCACTCCCAAACCTTGCACCTCCAAGTCCTGCACCTCAAAGTCCTGGAAACCCAGGCCCTTCAACCCCATCCCTGCAACACCAAATCCTGTACCCCAAAACCCAGCACCCCAGAATCCTGCACCCCAAATCCTGCCCTACCAAACCTTTCACTGCAAAACCCTGCACCCCAAGACTGTGCTACCCTCAACACTGAACCCCCAAATCCTACACCCCCAGATCCTTGCCTCCCAAAACTCTGCACCCCCAAGTGCTGCACCTCAAATCTCTCACCCCCAAATGCTTCCCCCAAACCCTGCACCCTCAAATCCTTCACCCCCAAACCCTGCACCCTTAATTCCTTCACCCCCAGTTCCTGAACTCATGAAACCTGCACCCGCAAACCCTGCACCCCCAAACCCTCCACTCTTAGACCTGACTTCTAAACCCTGTACCCCCAAACGGCGCACCCCCAAATCCTGAAGCCCCAGATCCTTCCCTCCCATACCCTGCAGACCCAAATATTGAACCCCCAAATCCTGAACTCCAGGATCTTGCACCCCCAGACCTTGTACCCCCAAATCAGGCCCCCAAAACCCTGCAGCCCCATCCCTGCACCCCCAAATCCTGCACCTCTAATCCTCTACCCCCTTAGCACTGCACCCCCAAAACCCTGCACCCCCAAATCTTGCAACCCCAAAACCTCCCCTGTCCAAACCCTGCACTTCAAAATGCTGCACCCCGAATCCTTCTCCCCAACACCCTGCACCCCCAAATCCTGACGCCAAAACCCTGCACCCCCAAATCCTGCACCCCATGGCCCTGCACTCTCAAATCATGCACGCCCAAAACATGTGCACCCTAAACCGTGCACCCCCAAATCCTGACTCTCCAGATCCTGCACCCCCAAAACCTGCAACTTCAAAAGCTGTGCCCCAGATCCTGCCTCCTACAACCCCAAATCCTGCACCCCAATAGCCTACACCCCCAGAACACTGCACCCCAAACCCTGCACCCCCAGATCCTGCACATTAATACCCTGCACACCCAAACGCTTCAGCTCCTGCCTCCCCAAACCCTGCCCTCCCTAACCCTGCACCCCAGAACCCTGCACCCCAAAATCCTAAACCCCTTAACCCTGCACCCCCAAATCCTACAGACCCATGTCCCCAACCTCCCCAAAAACCCAGCACCCCAAACCCTGCCCCCCCATAACCTACATCCCCAAATCCTGCAGCCCCAGGTCCTGAACACCTAAACCCTGAACCCCAAAGCCCTCCACCCCCAAACGCAGCACCCCCAGGTCCTGAACACACGAACCCTGCACCCCCAAAGAATTCACTCCCAAACCTTGCACCTCCAAGTCCTGCACCTCAAAGTCCTGGAAACCCAGGCCCTTCAACCCCATCCCTGCAACACCAAATCCTGTACCCCAAAACCCAGCACCCCAGAATCCTGCACCCCAAATCCTGCCCTACCAAACCTTTCACTGCAAACCCCTGCACCCCAAGATTGTGCTACCTTCAACGCTGAACCCCCAAATCCTACACCCCCAGATCCTTGCCTCCCAAAACTCTGCACCCCCAAACCCTGCACCTCAAATCTCTCACCCCCAAATCCTTCCCCCACGACCCTGCACCCTCAAATCCTTCACCCCCAAACCCTGCACCCCAAAACTCTACACCTCCAAATCCTGAACCCTGAAACCATGCACCCCCAAATCCTTTGCCCCAGTGCTCTGCCCCCCACTCTCTGCAACCTTCAATTTCCCCCCCCAAACCCTGAACTACCCCCAAAGAATTCACTCCCAAACCTTGCACCTCGAAATCCTGCACCTCAATGTCCTGGAAACCCAGGCCCTTCAACCCCATCCCTGCAACACCAAATCCTGTACCCCAAAACCCAGCACCCCACAAACCTGAACCCCCAAATTATTCCCCCAAACCCTGCAGCCTTTATTCCTACACCCCCAATTCCTGAAATCATGTAACCTGCACCCCAAACCCCTGCACCCCCAAACCCTGAAGCTCCAGATCCTTCCCTCCCATACCCTGCAGCCCCAAATCTGAACCCCCAAATCCTGAACTCCAGGATCTTGCACTCCCAGGTCCTGTACCCCCAAATCAGACCCCCAAAACCCTACACCCCCAACCCTGCACCCCCAAATCCTGCACCTCTCATCCTTCACTCCGTTAACGCTGCACCCCCAAAACATGCACCACCATATCTTGCACCCCCAAAACCTCCCCCGTCCAAACCCTGCACTTCAAAATGCTGCACCCCGAATCCTTCTCCCCAACAACCTGCACCCCCAAATCCTGTCCCCAAAACCCTGCACCCCCAAATCCTGCACCCCATGGCCCTGCACTCTCAAATCATGCACGCCCAAAACATGTGCACCCTAAACCGTGCACCCCCAAATCCTGACTCTCCAGATCCTGCACCCCCAAAACCTGCAACTTCAAAAGCTGCGCCCCAGATCCTGCCTCCTACAACCCCAAATCCTGCATCCCCAAACACTGCACCCCCAGGTCCTGAACACCCAAAACTTGCACTCAAAAGTCAGCACCACAAAATCCTGCCCCCCCAGTTCCTAAACACATGACACCCGCACCCCCAAAGCCTCACCCTAAAGCCCTGCACCCCCAAATCCAGCCCTACCAAGCCCTCCACCCCAAACCCCTGCACCCCAAGATCCTCCTACCCCAAACCCCAACACCCTGCACCCATAAATCCTGTATCCCCAGATCCTGCACCCAACACCCTGCACCCCAGAACTCTGCACCTCCAGATCCTAAACCCTAAAACCCTGTACCCCAAATCCTCCCCCAAAAAACAATGCACCCCCCAACTCTGCACCCCCAGATCCTGCTGCCGCAAACCTTGCAGCCCCACACTCTGCACCCCAGAACCCTGCACCCCCAAATCTTCCAGCCCCATATCCCGGACTTCCAAACCTTGCACCCCATAACCTTGCATCCCCAAAACTCTGCACCCCCAAATCCTGCACCCCAAACCCTACCCCCCTAAACATTCCACCCCCTAATCCTGCCCTACCAAGCCCTCCACCCCAAACCCCTGCACCCCAAGATCCTGCTGCCCTAAACACTGCACCCCTATAAGTGCAGAAAACGTGCACCCCAAATCGTTCACCCCGTATCCCACCCCTTTAAACCCTGCACTTCAAAACCCTGCACCCCCAAATCCTTCTCCCAAACACCCTGCACCCATTAATCCTGCACCCCCAAAATCCTGCACCCCCAAGTCCTGAAACTTCAAACTCTGCACCCTCAGAGCCTTCCTTGCCCTACCCTGCACCCCCAAATCCTGCAACCCCCAGGTCCTGAACACCTGAACCCTGCACCCTTCAAACCCTGCACCCCAAAACTCTTCACCCCTAAACACTGCACCCCGAGTTCTTGAAAACACAAAACCCGCAGCCCCGAAGCCTCACTCCCACCCCTTACTCCAGAGCCCTGCACCCCCAAATCCAGCCATACTAAACCCTTCAGCCCTGCACCCCAAGATCCTCCTACCCTAAACTCCAACACCCTGCACCCATAAATCCCACACCCCCAGATCCTGCACCCAACACCCTGCACCCCAGAACTCTGCACTTCCAGATCCTAAACCCTTAAACACTGCACCCCATATCCTCCCCCAAAAAACAATGCACCCCCAACTCTGCACCCCCAAATCCTCCCCCCCTCAAATGAATGCACCCCCAAAACCTGAACCCCCAGATCCTGCTGCCCCATACCCAGCACCCCCAAACTCTGCACCCGGAAATCCTGCACTCTCATAACCCTGCACCTCAAATAATTGCCTTGACCCTGCACCCCCAAAACCTGTAACCCCAAACACTGCACCCCAAATCCCAACTAACCCTGCCCCGCCAAACACTGCCCCCCAAAATCCTCCACTCCAAAACCCTGCACCCCGAAACCGTGCACCTCCAGATCCTTCCCTCAAACCCTGCACCCCTAGTTCCTGAACATGCAAAACCTGCCCACCCTGCACCCCAAAACCTTGCACCCCAAATCACTTTCCTTCAAATCCCACACCCCAAACTTGTACACCCCAAGATCCTTCTCGCCAAAACCCTGCCCCCTAAATTTGTACCCCACACCCTGCTCCCCAGACCCTACACCCCAAAACCTGCAGTCCCAAACCCTGCACCCGAAATCTCTTCACCCCCAAATTCTTCACCCCAAAATCCTGCCATACAAAGCCCTTCATCCAAAGCCCTGCACCCTCAGATCCTGCATCCCAAACCCTGAAACCCAAATCCTGCACCCCAAATCCTGCACCCCAAAACCTTCACTGTAAACCCTTCACCCCAAACCCTTCACCTTGCAACTCTGTCCCCCAAACCCTTCACCCCCCAACCGTACACCCCTAAATCCCGCACCCCCAGATCCTGTCCCCAAAACTCTACACCCCAGACCCTGCACCACCAGTTCTGCACCGCAAAATCCTGTACCCCCAGATCTTGAACCAACAGATCCTTCCCCCAACATCCTGCACCCCCAAACCTTTACCCCCAAATCCTCCACCCCAAAACCCTGCACCCCAAAACCCTTTACCCTAAAACCAGTAAATCCTTCCCCCCAACACCCTGCACCCCCAATTCCTGCCCCACCAAACCCTGCACCCCCTAACCCTGAACCCAAAATCCCTCACCCAAAAACCCTGCACCCCTCAAATCTTTACCCCTAAACTCTGCACCCCCAAAATGTGCACCCTTAAATTCTGCACCCCCAAATCCTACACCCCAAGTCCTTCCCCAACACCCTGCTGCCCCAAACCCTGCACCTCATAAACCTGAACCCCAAATCCCTCACCCAAAATCCCTGCACCCCCAAACCCTGTACCCCAAAATCCTGCCTTACCCGAACCTGCACCCCAAACCCTTCACCTCAAAATTCTGTCCCCCTAACCCTTCACCCCCCAACCCTACACCCCTAAATCCCACACCCCCAGATCCTGCTGCTCAAACCCTGAAACCCCAAATCATGCAGCCCCCGATTCTTCTCTCACAAACCCTGCACCCCAAAACTCTGCACCCCCAAATCCTGTCCCCCAAAACAATGTGCCCCAAACCTTGAACCCGCAAACCCTGCACGCCCAGGTCCTGAACACCTGAACCCTGCACCCCCAAATCCTTTAACCCCCAAACCCAGCAACCCCAAATCTTGTATCCCCAGATCCTTCCCCAAACACCCTGCACCCCCAAACCCTACACCCCAAATCCTCCACCAACACCTTGCACCCCCAAAGCCTGCACCCCCTAACTCTGAATCCCCAGTCCCTCACTCAAAAGCCCTGTACCCCCCAAAGCCTGCACCCCCAGATCCTTCCCCACAACACCCTGCACCCATAAATCCTGTACCCCCAGATCTGCAACCAACACCCTGACCCCCAAAATCCCGAACCTCCAAACTCAGCCCTACCAAACCTTCACCCTAAAATCCTGCACCCTAAGATCCTTCTCCCCAACCCCCAACCCTGCACACCCAAATCCTGCACCCCAAAATACTGCACCCCAAACCCTGCAGGCCAACCCCGGCACCCCAGAGCCCTTCAATGCAAAATCCTGCACCCCCAGTTCTGAAGACACAAAACCTGTCCCCCCAAACCCTGCACCCCAAACCTTGCACCCCCAAATCATTTTCCTTCAAATCCCACACCCAAAACTCGTACACCCCAAGATCCTGCACAGCAAAACCCTGCCCCCTAAACTTTGTACCCCCAAACCCTACCCCCAAACCCTACACCCCGAAACCTGCAGTCCCAAACCCTGCATGCCAAAATCCTGCCCTACCCAACCCCTTCAGCCCAAACCCCTGTACCCCAAGACCCTGAACCCTCAAACACTTCATCTTGAAAATCTGTCCCCCAAACCCTTCACCCCCCAACCCTGCACCCCTAAATCCCACACCCCCAGATCCTGCCCCCAAACCCTACACCCCACTACCCAGTACCCCAACACTCTTCATCCCTAACCCCTCTACCCTCAAATCCTCCACCCTGAAGCCCTGCACCCCAAAACCCTTTACCCTAAAACCTGCACCAGCAAATCCTTCCCCCCAACACCCTGCACCCCCAATTCCTGCCCCACCAAATCCTGCAACCCCAAATCCTGCCCTGCCCAACCCTTCACCCCAAATCCCTTCACCCCAAGATCGTGCTGCCCTAAACCCTGCACCCCCAAATCCCAAGTAAGCCTGCAGCACAAAAACCCTGAACCCCCAAGCTCAGCCCTACCAAACCTTCACCCTAAAATCCTGAATCCCATAACCCTGCACCCCCAGACCCCTTCACTCCCAAATCCTGCACCCCAAACCCTACCCCACGAAACTTTCCACCCCCAAATCCTGCCCTCCCAAGCCCTCCACCCCAAACCCCTGCACCCCAAGATCCTGCTGCCCTAAGCCCTGTAGCCCCATATCATCCTTCCCTAAACCCTGCACTCCAAAACACTGCACCCCAAAACCCTGCAGCCCTAAATCCTGCTCCTCCAAACCCTTCCCCGCCAAATTTTAACCCCCCAAGACCTGCACCCGCAAGCTCTTCACCCTAAAACCCCACACCCCCAGATCCTGCACACCCAAATCTTGCTCCCCCAAATCCTTCCCCCAAACACCCTGCACCCATTAAGCCTGTACCCCCAAAACCTGCACCCCCAAGTGCTGAAACTTCAAACTCTGCACCCTCAGAGCCTTCCTTGCTCCACCCTGCAACCCCAAATCCTTGCACACTCAAATCCCCCAAGTCCTGAACCCCTGAACCCTGCACCCTTCAAACCCTGCACCCCAAAGCCCTGCACCCCCAAACCCTGCACCCCCAAATCCTCCCCCAAAAAACAATGCACCCCCCAACTCTGCACCCCCAGATCCTGCTGCCCCAAACCCTGCAGCCCCACACTCTGCACCCCAGAACCCTGCACCCCCCAGATCCTCCCACCCTGTGTACCGGACTCCCAAACCCTGCACCCCAGAACCATACACCCCCAAATCCTGCACCCCTATATTCTGCACCCAAAGATTCTACTGCCTTAAACCCTGGACCCCCAAATTCTGCACGCCCAGGTCCCTTCCTTCCTTCCTTCCTTCCTTCCTTCCTTCCTTCCTTCCTTCCTTCCTTCCTTCCTTCCCAAAACCTGCACCCCAAATCCTGCCCTACCCAACCCTTCACCCCAAACCCCTGCACCCACAGTCTTGCTACCCCAAATCCTGCAATCCCAAACCCTGCACCCAGAATTCTGCCCCCCAAACCCTGATCCCTGAATCACTCCACCTCCAAACCCTGCACCCCCAAATCCTTCCCCAACATCCTGCACCCCAAACCCTGCACCGCCAACCCTGAACCCCAAAGTCCTCACCCAAAACCCCTGCACCCCCAAATCCCTGCACCCAGAAAGCATTCATACCCAAATCCTGCATCCTAAAATCCTGCACCCCAGATCCTGCACCCCAAAACCTTCTCCAAAACCCTGTACCTCAAACCGTTCACCTCGAAATTCTGTCCCCCAAAAACGTCACCCTTCAACCCTACGCCTCATATCCCGCACCCCGAGATCCTGCCTCCAAAAGCCTACACCCCCAAACCCTGATACCCCAATCTGGCACCCCCAGATGCTGATCCCCAATCCCTGAACTTGCTAACACTGCACCCTAGATTCTGCATCCCCATTAACGCTTCACCCCAAAACCCTGCAACACAAAATCTTGCAGCATCAAACCCTGCACCCCAAATCCTGCACCCCCAATTTCCGCCCTAGCAAACTCTGCACCCCTAAACCCTACAACTGAAATCTTACACCCTCTAATCCTGCCCTCCCAAATCCTGAACCCCCAACCCTGCACCCCCAAACCCTGCATACCCAAATCCTTCCATCCTAAACCCTGCACCCCTAAACCCTGCCCCCAAACTCTGCACCCCCAAATCCTGTCCCCCAACAATTCATCCCCAAACCCTGCACCCCAAATCCTGCCCCTCCTGCTTGAACTCTACCCCCCCAAACCGTGCACTCCCAATCCCTGAACGCCTAATCTTCCACCCTCTAATGATGCACCCCTAAACCTCACACCCTGAAACCTGCACCCCCAGGTCCTGAACACCCGAACCCTGCACCCCAAAAGAATTCACTCCCAAACCTTGCACCTCCAAATCCTGCACCTCAAAGTCCTGGAAACCCAAGCCCTTCAACCCCATCCCTGCAACACCCAATCCTGTACCCCAAAACCCAGCACCCCAGAATCCTGCACCCCAAATCCTGCCCTACCAAACCTTGCACTGTAAACCCCTGCACCCCAAGATTGTGCTACCCTCAACACTGAACCCCCAAATCCTACACCCCCAGATCCTTGCCTCCCAAAACTCTGCACCCCCAAGTGCTGCACCTCACATCTCTCACCCTGAAATCCTTCCCCCACCACCCTGCACCCTCAAATCGTTTGCCCCCAAACCCTGCACCCCAAAACTCTCCACCTCCAAATCCTGAACCCTGAAACCCTGCACCACCAAATCCTTTGCTCCAGTGCTCTGCACCCCACACTCTGCAACCTTAAATTTCCCCCTCCAAATCCTGGACTCCGAAACTCTGCACCCCAAAACCCTGCACCCCCAAATTCTTCCCCCAAACCCAGCACCCCAGACCCTGCCCCCCCAAACCCTACATCCCCAAATCCTGCACCCCCATGTCCTGAACACCCAAAAGCTGAACCCCCTAATCCCTTAACTCCCAAAACCTGCAGCCCCAATTATGCCTCCCCAAGACCTGCGTCCCCAAACCCCGCACCCCTAAATTCTGCACCCCCAAACCCCTGTACCCCAAATCCTGCCCCCCACAAGTTGCACCCTAAAAACCTGCACCTCCTTATCCTGTCCTACCCAACCCTTCACCCAACCCCCTTCACCCCAAGATCCTGCTGCCCTAAACCCTGCATCCCCAAATCATCCCTCCCAACCCTGCCCCCCAAACCCTGTCCCCCTAAAGCCTGACCCCTAAACCCTGCTCCCCAAAACCCTGCTGCCCCAAATCTTGTACCCCCAGATCCTGCATCCAACATCCTGCAATCCCAAATCTCGCACCCCCAATTCCTCCATCCCCACGTCATGAAGCAGCAAACCCTGCTCCCCAAACCTCTGCACCCCCAACCCTGCCTTTCTAGATTCTGCACCCCAATACCATGCACCCCCAAACACGGCACCCCCAGGTCCTGAACACCTGAACAACAAGGTTCTGCACCCCCTAATCCTGCACCCCCATATTCTGATCCCTACACCCTGCACCCCCCGATCCTTCCCTCCCAAAACCTGTACCCCTATAACCCTGCACCCTTCAACCCTGCACCCCAAAACCATGCACCCCCAACTTCAGCTGTCCCAGTTCCTTAACATGCGAAACCTGCACCCCCAAGTCCTGCACCCCAAAACGTTACACCCGAAATCCTGCCCCCCCAAACCATGTACCCCAAAATCAAAGCCCCTCAGACTTGCACTCAAAAGTCCGCAGCACAAAATCCTGCCCCCCCAGTTCCTAAAGACATGAAACCCGCACCCCCAAAGCCTCACCCTAAAGCCTTGCACCCCCAAATCCAGCCCTACCAACCCCTTCAGCCCTGCACCCCAAGATCCTCCTAACCTAAACGCCAACACCCTGCACCCATAAATCCTGGACCTCCAGATCCTAAACCCTTAAACCCTGCAGCCCCAAATCCTCCCTCCCCAACTCTGCACCCCAAGACTGTACAAGCCCAGATCTTGCACCCCTAAATCTCTGCACTCCACAACCCTGCACCCTCAAATCCTGCACCCCTATATCCTGCCCCCAAACCCCTGCACCTCCAAACCCTTGAGTCCCACCCCTTACTCTAGAGCCCTGAACCCCAAATCCTGCCTACCAGACCCTTCAGCCCTGCACCCCAAGATCCTCCTACCCTAAACCCCAACACCCTGTAACCATAAATCCTGCACCCCCAGATCCTTCCCCCAAACACCCTGCACCCCAGAACTCTGCACCTCCAGATCCTAAACCCTGAAACCCTGCACGCCAAATCATCCCTCAAAAAGCAATGGACCCCCCAACTATGCACCCCCAGATCCTTCCTTCCTTCCTTCCTTCCTTCCTTCCTTCCTTCCTTCCTTCCTTCCTTCCTTCCTTCCTTCCTTCCCAAACCCTGCACCCTAAATCCTGTCCTACCCAACCCTTCACCCCAAACCCCTGCACCCCACAGTCGTGCTACCCCAAATCCTGCAATCCCAAACCCTGCACCCAGAATTCTGCCCTGATCCCTGAATCACTCCACCTCCAAACCCTGCACCCCCAAATCCTTCCTCAACACCCTGCACCCCAAACCCTGCACCCCCTAACCGTGAACCCAAAATTCCTCACCCAAAAACCCTGCACCCCCAAATCCCTGCACCCAGAAAGCATTCATGCCCAAATCCTGCATCCTAAAATCCTGCAACCCAGATCCTGCACCCCAAAACCTTCACCGCAAACCCTGTACCTCAGACCCTTCACCTCGAAATTCTGTCCCCCAAAAACGTCACCCTTCAACCCTACACCTTATATCGCGCACCCCGAGATCCTGCCTCCAAAAGCCTCCACCCCCAAACCCTGACACCCCAATCTGGCACCCCCAGATGCTGAACCCCAATCCCTGCACTCACAAACACTGCACCCTAGATTCTGCATCCCCATTAACCCTTCACCCCAAAATCCTGCAGCACAATATCCTGCAGCACCAAACCCTGCACCCCAAATCCTGCACCTTTAAATCCTGCCCTCCTAAAACCCAGGACCCCCATAATTTGCCTCCCAAAACCCTGCACCCCAAAGCCCTTCACCCCCAAACGCAGCACCCCCAGGTCCTGAACACCCAAAACCCTGTACCGCAAAAGAATTCACTCCCAAACCTTGCATCTCAAAGTCCTGGAAACCCAAGCCTTCAACCCCATCCCTGCAACACCAAATCCTGTACCCTAAAACCCAGCACCCCAAAACGCTGAAGCTCCAGATCCTTCCCTCCCATACCCTCCAGCCCCAAATCTGAACCCCCAAATCCTGAACTCTAGGATCTTGCACCCCCAGGTCCTGTACCCCCAAATCAGACCTCCAAAACCCTGCACCCCCAAATCCTGCACCCCCAAATCCTGCACCTCTCATCCTTCACTCCGTTAACGCTGCACCCCCAAAACATGCACCACCATATCTTGCACCCCCAAAACCTCCCCTGTCCAAACCCTGCACTTCAGAATGCTGCACCCCGAATCCTTCTCCCCAACACCCTGCACCCCCAAATCCTGTCCCCAAAACCCTGCACCCCCAAATCCTGCACCCCATGGCCCTGCACTCTCAAATCATGCACGCCCAAAACATGTGCACCCTAAACCGTGCACCCCCAAATCCTGACTCTCCAGATCCTGCACCCCCAAAACCTGCAACTTCAAAAGCTGCGCCCCAGATCCTGCCTCCTACAACCCCAAATCCTGCACCCCAGTAGCCTACACCCCCAGGTCCTGAACACCCAAAACTTGCACTCAAAAGTCCGCACCACAAAATCCTGCCCCCCCCAGTTCATAAACACATGACACCCGCACCCCCAAAGCCTCACCCCAAACCCCTGCACCCCAAGATCCTCCTACCCGAAACCCCAACACCCTGCACCCATAAATCCTGTATCCCCAGATCCTGCACCCAACAGCCTGCACCCCAGAACTCTGCACCTCCAGATCCTAAACCCTAAAACCCTGCACCCTAAATCCTCCCCCAAAAAACAATGCACCCCCCAACTCTGCACCCCCAGATCCTGCTGCCTCAAACCCTGCAGCCCCACACTCTGCACCCCAGAACCCTGCACCCCCAAATCTTGCAGCCCCATATCCCGGACTTCCAAACCTTGCACCCCATAACCCTGCATCCCTAAAACTCTGCACCCCCAAATCCTGCACCCCAAACCCTACCCACCTAAACTTTCCACCCCCAAAACCTGCCCTACCAAGCCCTCCACCCCAAACCCCTGCACCCCAAGATCCTGCTGCCCTAAACACTGCACCCCCATAACATCCTTCCCTAAACCCTGCAGCCCAAAACACTGCACTCCAAAACACTGCACCCCAAACCTGGCACTCCAGAACCCTGCCAACCCAGATTCTGCACCCCCAAATCCTGCACCCCCAAATCCTGCACCCCCAGATCCTTCCTTCCTTCCTTCCCAAAACCTGCACCCCCAATTGCTGCCCCACCAAACCCTGCACCCCCAAACCTGCACCTCTGTTCCTGCTCTCCACAACCCTGCACCCCAAAATCTGTGCCAGTAGATCCTGCACCCCCAATCGCTGCCCCGTAAATCCGTCATCCCTCCCCCAAAAACCCTGCATCCCAAAAGCATTCATGCCCAAATCCTGTACCCTAAAATGATGCATCCCCAAAATCCTTCTCCCCAGCCCTACACCCCCAAAAACTCCACCCCCACGACCTGAACCCCCAAACCCTGTACCCCTAAAACCTGCAACCACAAACCTGACACCTCCAACCTCTGCACCCCAAATTCTCCCTCACCAAAACCTGTACCCCAACACGGACAAGCCCAGATCTTGCACCCCTAAATCTCTGCACTCCACAACCCTGCACCCTCAAATCCTGCACTCCTATATCCTGCCCCCCAAACCCCTGCACCTCCAAATCCTTGACCCCCAAATCCTGTAACCCTAAACCAGGCACCCCCAAACCCTTTCCCACCAATCCCTGCACCCCCAATTCCTCCATCCCCACGTCATGAACCCTCAAACCCTGCTCCCCACAACTCTGCACCCCCAAACCCTGAATTCCCTAGCCGTGCACCCCAAACTTAGCTGTCCTAATTGTGCACCCCAAAATTCTTCCCCCACCGAACCCTAACCCTAACCCTAACCCTAACCCTAACCCTAACCCTGCCTCCCCAAAATCTGCACTCTGTACCATGCACCACTAAACCTTGCACCCCAAAACCTGCTCCCCCTAACCCTGCCCTCCCAGATCCTTCTCTCCCAAATCCTGCACCCCCAATTGTGCTGTCCCAATGGTGTACCCCAAAGTCCTGACCCCTCCAAACCTGCAGCCCCAAATCCTGTCCTACCCAACCCTTCACCCCAACCCCCTTCACCCCAAGATCCTGCTGCCCTAAACCCTGCACCCCCAAATCATCCCTCCCAACCCTGCCCCCCAAACCCTGTCCCCCTAAAGCCTGATGCCTAAACCCTGCTCCCTAAACCCCTGCTACCCCAAATCTTGTACCCCCGGATCCTTCCCCCAATATCCTGCAATCCCAAACCCTGCACCCCCAGTTCTGCCTCCCCATACCCTGCACCCCCAATACACTGCACCGCTACACCTTGCACCCCAAAACCCTGCTCCCCTAATCCTCCCCCCAAAAACTCTGCACCCCAAAACCCGGCCCACCACAAGTTGCACCCTAAAACCCCGCACCCCAAAACCTGTACTGCCAGATCCTTCCCCCCGCAACCTGGCACCCCCAACCCCTCACCCCAAAGCCCTGTACCCCCAAGTCTGGCCCTACCAAACCCTTCAGCCCTGCACCCCAAGATCCTTCTACCCTAAACCCCCAATACCCCGCAACCCCAAATCCTGCACCCCAGAACCCTGCACCCCCAAAACTCTGCACCCCAAACCCTGCACCCCAAACCCTACCCCCCTAAACTTCCCACCCCCAAATCCTGCCCTACCAAGCCCTCCACCCCAAACCCCTGCACCCCAAGATCCTGCTGCCATAAACCCTGCACCCCCATATCATTCTTCCCTAAACCCTGCACCCCAAAATGATGAACTCCAGAACACTGCACCCCAAACCTGGCACTCCAGAACACTGCAAACCCAAATCCTGCACCCACGAACACTGCACCCCCAATTCTTCCACCCCCAGATCCTTCCTTTCTTCCTTCCTTCCTTCCTTTCTTCCCAAAACTTGCACCCCAAATCCTGTCCTACCCAACCCTTCACCGCAAACCCCTGCACCCCACAGTCTTGCTACCCCAAATCCTGCAATCCCAAACCCTGCACCCAAATTTCTGCCCCCCAAACCCTGATCCCTGAAGCACTCCACCTCCAAACCCTGTACCCCAAAACCTGCACCCCCTAACCCTGGACCCCAAATCCCTCACCTAAAACCCCTGCACCCCTCAAACCCTGCACCCCAAGATCCCGCTGTCCTAAATCTTAAACACCCAAACCTTTCACCCTCAAATCTTGCACCCCCAAACCCTGCACCCTGAAAGCATTCATGCCCAAATCCCTCACTCTAAAATCCTGCACCACAAACCCTGAAACACAAATACTGCACCCCCAGATCCTGCACCCCAAAACCTTCACTGCAAACCCTTCACCACAAACCCTTCACCTCACAACTCTGTTCCCCAAACCCTTCACCCCCCAACCCTACACCACTAAATCCCGCACCCCCAGATCCTGCACCCAACAGCCTGCACCCCAGAACTCTGCACCTCCAGATCCTAAACCCTTAAACCCTCCACCCCAAATCCTCCCCCAAAAAACAATGCACCCCCAACTCTGCACCCCCAGATCCTGCTGCCCCAAACCCTGCAGCCCCACACTCTGCACCCCAGAACCCTGCACCCCCCAATCCTTCACCTCAAAAACTGCAACCCCAGAATCGTGAACCACCAAATCTTGCACCCCCAAATCCTGCCTCCCGAGGTCCCGAACACACGAACACTGCACCCCCAAATCCTGCAACAGAATCCCTCCCCCCACAAATCATGCACCCCAAACCCTGCACCCCACAACCCTACACTCCCCATTTCTGTCCCTCCAAATCCTGCCCCTCCAAACCCTGCACCCGCAAATCCTGTGCCATACATCCCCCCAGATCCTGCACCCCAAAACTCTGCACCCCCAAACCTCCACCCCCTAATCCTGCAGCCTTAAACCCTGCACCCCAGAACCTTGAACCCCCAAATCCTTGCTCCTCCAATCCTACCAACCAAAAGTGGGTTCCTCTAAATCCTGCACCCCAATGTCCCGCCCCTCCAAAACCCTACACCCCCTAAACACTGCACCCCAAATCTGCACCCCCAAACCCTGCACTCCCAAATCCTTCATCCCCAAGGCCGCCAAGGCCGTCACCCCTCAGATCCTGCACCCCTGAAATCCCGTTCCCTAAGACCCTGCACCCCCAGGTCCTGAAACCCAAACCCCTGCACCCCAAAATACTGCACCCCAAACCCTGCAGGCCAACCCTGGCACCCCAGAGCCCTTCAGCACCAAATCCTGCACCCCCAGTTCTGAACACGTAAAACCTGCCCCCCCAAGCCCTGCACCCCAAAACCTTGCACTCCAAATCATTTTCCTTCAAATCCCACACCCAAAACTCATACACCCCAAGATCCTGCACCCCAAAACCCTGTCCCCTAAACTTTGTACCCCCACACCCTGCCCCCCAACCCCTACACCCCAAAACCTGCAGTCCCAAATACTGCACCCCAAAGCCCTGCACCACTCAACCCTACACTCCTAAATCCCGCATCCCCAGATCCTTCCCCAAACATCCTGCACCCCCAAACCCTGAACCCCAAATCCCTCACCCAAAAACCCTGCACCCCAAGATCCTGCTGCCCTAAATCTTGAACACCCAAACCTTGCATCCTTAAATCTTGCACCCCAAACCCCGAAACCCAAATCCTGCACCCGCAAACCTTCACCTCAAAATTCTGTCCCCCCAACCCTTCAACCCCCAAATCCTGCAACCTTAAATCCCGCATCCCCAGATCCTGCCGCCCAAACCCTACACCCCCGAACCCTGCACCCCCAGAACTTGAACCAGCAGATCCTTGCCCCAACACCCTGCACCCCCAAAACCTGTACCCCTTAAATCCTCCACCCTGAAACCCTGCACCCCAAAACCCTTTACCCTAAAACCTGCACCAGCAAATCCTTCCCGCCAACAGCGTGCACCCCCAATTGCTGCCCCACCAAATCCTGCACCCCCAACCCTGCACCTCCGTTCCTGCTCTCCACAACCCTGCACCGCAAAATCTGCTCCCCTAGATCCTGCACCCCCAATTGCTGCCCCCTAAGTCCCATCATCCCTTCCCCAAAAACCCTGCACCCCAAAAGCATTCAGGCCCAAATCCTGCAACCCCAGATCCTGCCCCCCAAATCCTGCACTTCAAAACCCCGCACCCCCAAATCCTTCAACCCCGTTTCCTGAACCTCCAAACCCTGCAGCCCCAAATCCTGCTCCCCCAAATCCTTCTCTCCCAGATCCTTCTCTCCCAACCCCTGCCCCTCAAATCCTTCTCTCCCAAACCCTGCCCCCCCAGATCCTTCCCCAACACCCTGCACCCCCGAACCCTGAACCCCAAATCTCTCACCCACAAACCCTGCACCCCCGAATTCTGACCCCAATCAAGGCACTTACAAACCCTGCACCCGCAGATCCTTCCCCCCAACAAACCTAGCACCCCAAAATCCCTCAGCCCAAATCCCTGCACTCTCAAACCTTGCACCCCCCAGAAAATGTGCACCCCAAATTGTTCACCCCGTATCCTGCCCCTTTAAACCCTGCACTTCAAAGCCCTGCACCCCCAAATCCTTCCCCCAAACACCCTGCACCCATTAATCCTGCACCCCCAAATCCTGCACCCCAAGCCCTGAAACTTCAAACTCTGCACCCTCGGAGCCTTCCTTGCCCTTCCCTGCACCCCCAAATCCTGCAACCCCCAAATCCTCCAACCCCCAGGTCCTGAACACCTGAACCCTTCAAACCCTGCACCCCAAAACTCTTCACCCCCAAACCCTGCACCCCGAGTTCTTGAAAACACAAAACCCGCAGCCCCAAAGCCTCACTCCCACCCCTTACTACGGAGCCCTGCACCTCCAAATCCAGCCATACCAAACCCTTCAGCCCTGCACCCCAAGATCCTCCTACCCTAAACCCCAACACCCTGCACCCATAAATCCTGCACCCCCAGATCCTGCACCCAACACCCTGCACCCCAGAACTCTGCACCTCCAGATCCTAAACCCTTAAACCCTGCACCCCAAATCCTCCCCCAATAAACAATGCACCCCCAACTCTGCACCCCCAGATCCTGCTGCCCCAAACCCTGCAGCCACACACTCTGCACCCCAGAACCCTGCACCCCCAAATCCTCCCCCCTCAAATGAATGCACCCCCAAAACCTGAACCCCCAGATCCTGCTGCCCCATACCCAGCACCCCCAAACTCTGCACCCGGAAATCCTGCACTCTCATAACCCTGCACCTCAAAAAATTCACTCGACCCTGCACCCCCAAAACCTGTAACCCCAAACGCTGCACCCCAAATCTCAACTAACCCTGCCCCGCCAAACACTGCCCCCCAAAATCCTCCACTCCAAAACCCTGCACCCCGAAACCGTGCACCTCCAGATCCTTCCCTCAAACCCTGCACCCCCAGTTCCTGACGTGGAAAACCTGCCCACCCTGCACCCCAAAACCTTGCACCCCAAATCACTTTCCTTCAAATCCCACACCCCAAACTTGTACACCGCAAGATCCTTCACGCCAAAACCCTGCCCCCTAAATTTGTACCCCACACCCTGCCCCCCAGACCCTACACCCCAAAACCTGCAGTCCCAAACCCTGCACCCGAAATCTCTTCACCCCCAAATTCTTCACCCCAAAATCCTGCCATACAAAGCCCTTCATCCAAAGCCCTGCACCCTCAGATCCTGCACCCCAAACCCTGAAACCCAAATCCTGCACCCCAAATCCTGCACCCCAAAATCTTCACTGCAAACCCTTCACCCCAAACCCTTCACCTTGCAACTCTGTCCCCCAAACCCTTCACCCCCCAACCCTACACCCCTAAATCCCACACCCCCAGATCCTGTCCCCAAAACCCTACACCCCAGACCCTGCACCCCCAATTCTGCACCGCAAAATCCTGTACCCCCAGATCTTGAACCAACAGATCCTTCCCCCAACATCCTGCACCCCCAAACCTTCACCCCCAAATACTCCACCCCAAAACCATGCACCCCAAAACCTTCTACCCTAAAAGCTGCATCAGTAAATCCTTCCCCCCAACACCCTGCACCCCCAATTCCTGCCCCAACAAACCCTGCACCCCCTAACCCTGAACCCAAAATCCCTCACCCAAAAACCCTGCACGCCTCAAATCTTTACCCCTAAACTCTGCACCCTCAAAACGTGCACCCTTAAATTCTGCACCCCCAAATCCTGCACCCCAAATCCTTCCCCAACACCCTGCTGCCCCAAACCCTGCACCTCATAAACCTGAACCCCAAATCCCTCACCCAAAATCCCTGCACCCCCAAACCCTGTACCCCAAAATCCTGCCTTACCCAACCCTACACCCCAAACCCTTCACCTCAAAATTCTGTCCCCCTAACCCTTCACCCCCCAACCCTACACCCCTAAATCCCACACCCCCAGATCCTGCCGCTCAAACCCTGAAACCCCAAATCATGCAGCCCCGGATTCTTCTCTCACAAACCCTGCACCCCAAAACTCTGCACCCCCAAATCCTGTCCCCCAAAGCAATGTGCCCCAAACCTTGAACCCGCAAACCCTGCACGCCCAGGTCCTGAACACCTGAACCCTGCACCCCCAAATCCTTTAACCCCCAAACCCAGCAACCCCAAATCTTGTATCCCCAGATCCTTCCCCAAACACCCTGCACCCCCAAACCCTACACCCCAAATCCTCCACCAACACCTTGCACCCCCAAAGCCTGCACCCCCTAACTCTGAATCCCCAGTCCCTCACTCAAAAGCCCTGTACCCCCCAAACCCTGCACCCCCAGATCCTTCCCCACAACACCCTGCACCCATAAATCCTGTACCCCCAGATCCTGCAACCAACACCCTGACCCCCAAAATCCCGAACCTCCAAACTCAGCCCTACCAAACCTTCACCCTAAAATCCTGCACCCTAAGATCCTTCTCCCCAACCCCCAACCCTGCACACCCAAATCCTGCACCCCAAAATACTGCACCCCAAACCCTGCAGGCCAACCCCGGCACCCCAGAGCCCTTCAATGCAAAATCCTGCACCCCCAGTTCTGAAGACACAAAACCTGTCCCCCCCAAACCCTGCACCCCAAAGCTTTGCACCCCCAAATCATTTTCCTTCAAATCCCACACCCAAAACTCGTACACCCCAAGATCCTGCACCCCAAAACCCTGCCCTCTAAACTTTGTACCCCCAAACCCTACCCCCAAACCCTACACCCCGAAACCTGCAGTCCCAAACCCTGCATGCCAAAATCCTGCCCTACCCAACCCCTTCAGCCCAAACCCCTGTACCCCAAGACCCTGAACCCTCAAACACTTCATCTCGAAAATCTGTCCCCCAAACCCTTCACCCCCCAACCCTGCACCCCTAAATCCCACACCCCCAGATCCTGCCCCCAAACCCTACACCCCACTACCCAGTACCCCAACACTCTTCATCCCTAAACCCTCTACCCTCAAATCCTCCACCCTGAAGCCCTGCACCCCAAAACCCTTTACCCTAAAACCTGCACCAGCAAATCCTTCCCCCCAACACCCTGCACCCCCAATTCCTGCCCCACCAAACCCTGCACCCCCAAATCCTGCCCTGCCCAACCCTTCACCCCAAATCCCTTCACCCCAAGATCGTGCTGCCCTAAACCCTGCACCCCCAAATCCCAAGTAAGCCTGCAGCACAAAAACCCTGAACCCCCAAGCTCAGCCCGACCAAACCTTCACCCTAAAATCCTGAATCCCATAACCGTGCACCCCCAGACCCCTTCACTCCCAAATCCTGCACCCCAAACCCTACCCCATGAAACTTTCCACCCCCAAATCCTGCCCTATCAAGCCCTCCACCCCAAACCCCTGCACCCCAAGATCCTGCTGCCCTAAGCCCTGTAGCCCCATATCATCCTTCCCTAAACCCTCCACTCCAAAACACTGCACCCCAAAACCCTGCACCCCTAAATCCTGCTCCTCCAAACCCTTCCCCGCCAAATTTTAACCCCCCAAGACCTGCACCCGCAAGCTCTTCACCCTAAAACCCCACACCCCCAGATCCTGCACACCCAAATCTTGCTCCCCCAAATCCTTCCCCCAAACACCCTGCACCCATTAAGCCTGTACCCCCAAAACCTGCACCCCCAAGTGCTGAAACTTCAAACTCTGCACCCTCAGAGCCTTCCTTGCTCCACCGTGCAACCCCAAATCCTGCAACCCCCAAATCCCCCAAGTCCTGAACCCCTGAACCCTGCACCCTTCAAACCCTGCACCCCAAAGCCCTGCACCCCCAAACCCGGCACCCCCAAATCCTCCCCCAAAAAACAATGCACCCCCCAACTCGGCACCCCCTGATCCTGCTGCCCCAAACCCTGCAGCCCCACACTCTGTACCCCAGAACCCTGCACCCCCCAGATCCTCCCACCCTGTGTACCGGACTCCCAAACCCTGCACCCCAGAACCATACACCCCCAAATCCTGCACCCCTATATTCTGCACCCAAAGATTCTACTGCCTTAAACCCTGGACCCCCAAATTCTGCACGCCCAGGTCCCTTCATTCCTTCCTTCCTTCCTCCCTCCCTTCCTCCCTCGCTTCCTTCCCAAAACCTGCACCCCAAATCCTGCCCTACCCAACCCTTCACCTCAAACCCCTGCACCCACAGTCTTGCTACCCCAAATCCTGCAATCCCAAACCCTGCACCCAAAATTCTGCCCCCCAAACCCTGATCCCTGAATCACTCCACCTCCAAACCCTGCACCCCCAAATCCTTCCCCAACATCCTGCACCCCAAACCCTGCACCGCCAACCCTGAACCCCAAAGTCCTCACCCAAAACCCCTGCACCCCCAAATCCCTGCACCCAGAAAGCATTCATACCCAAATCCTGCATCCTAAAATCCTGCACCCCAGATCCTGCACCCCAAAACCTTCACCAAAACCCTGTACCTCAAACCGTTCACCTCGAAATTCTGTCCCCCAAAAACTTCACCCTTCAACCCTACACCTCATATCCCGCACCCCGAGATCCTGCCTCCAAAAGCCTACACCCCCAAACCCTGATACCCCAATCTGGCACCCCCAGATGCTGATCCCCAATCCCTGCACTCACAAACACTGCACCCTAGATTCTGCATCCCCATTAACCCTTCACCCCAAAACCCTGCAACACAAAATCTTGCAGCATCAAACCCTGCACCCCAAATCCTGCACCCCCAATTTCCGCCCTAGCAAACTCTGCACCCCTAAACCCTACAACTGAAATCTTACACCCTCTAATCCTGCCCTCCCAAATCCTGAACCCCCAAACCCTGCACCCCCAAACCCTGCATACCCAAATCCTTCCATCCTAAACCCTGCACCCCTAAACCCTGCCCCCAAACTCTGCACCCCCAAATCCTGTCCCCCAACAATGCATCCCCAAACCCTGCACCCCAAATCCTGCCCCTCCAGCTTGAACTCTACCCCCCCAAACCGTGCACTCCCAATCCCTGAACGCCTAATCTTCCACCCTCTAATGATGCACCCCTAAACCTCACACCCTGAAACCTGCACCCCCAGGTCCTGAATCCCCAAACCTTGCACCCCCAAAGAATTCACTCCCAAACCTTGCACCTCCAAATCCTGCACCTCAAAGTCGTGGAAACCCAAGCCCTTCAACCCCATCCCTGCAACACCCAATCCTGTACCCCAAAACCCAGCACCCCAGAATCCTGCACCCCAAATCCTGCCCTACCAAACCTTTCACTGCAAACCCCTGCACCCCAAGATTGTGCTACCCTCAACTCTGAACCCCCAAATCCTACACCCCCAGATCCTTGCCTCCCAAAACTCTGCACCCCCAAGTGCTGCACCTCACGTGTCTCACCCCAAAATCCTTCCCCCACCACCCTGCACCCACAAATCCTTCACCCCCAAACCCTGCACCCCAAAACTCTCCACCTCCAAATCCTGAACCCTGAAACCCTGCACCACCAAATCCTTTGCTCCAGTGCTCTGCACCCCACTCTCTGCAACCTTAAATTTCCCCCTCCAAATCCTGAACTCCGAAACTCTGCACGCCAAAACCCTGCACCCCCAAATTCTTCCCCCAAACCCTGCACCCTTAATTCTTGCACCCCCAGTTCCTGAAACCTGCACCCCCAAACCCTGCACCCCCAAACCCTGCACTCTTAGACCTGACTTCTAAACCCTGCATCCCAGAACCCTGCACCCAAAATCCTAAAACCCTTAACTCTGTACCCCCAAACACTGCAGACCCATGTCCCGAATTTCCCCCAATTCAAGCACCCCAAACCCTGCCCCCCCCATAACCTACATCCCCAAATCCTGCACCCCCATGTCCTGAACACCCAAAACCTGCACCCCCTAATCCCTTAACTCCCAAAACCTGCAGCCCCAATTATGCCTCCCCAAGACCTGAAGCCCCAAACCCCGCACCCCTAAATTCTGCACCCCCAAACCCCTGTACCCCAAATCCTGCCCCCCACAAGTTGCACCCTAAAAACCTGCACCCCCAAATCCTGTCCTACCCAACCCTTCACCCAACCCCCTTCACCCCAAGATCCTGCTGCCCTAAACCCTGCATCCCCAAATCATCCCTCCCAACCCTGCCCCCCAAACCCTGTCCCCCTAAAGCCTGACCCCTAAACCCTGCTCCCCAAAACCCTGCTACCCCAAATCTTGTACCCCCGGATCCTGCATCCAACATCCTGCAATCCCAAATCTCGCACCCCCAATTCCTCCATCCCCACGTCATGAAGCATCAAACCCTGCTCCCCAAACCTCTGCACCCCCAACCCTGCCTTTCTAGATTCTGCACCCCAATACCCTGCACCCCCAAACACGGCACCCCCAGGTCCTGAACACCTGAACAACAAGGTTCTGCACCCCCTAATCCTGCACCCCCATATTCTGATCCCTACACCCTGCACCCCCCGATCCTTCCCTCCCAAAACCTGTACCCCTATAACCCTGCACCCCAAAACCACGCACCCCCAACTTCAGCAGTCCCAGTTCCTTAATGTGTGAAACCTGCACCCCCAAGTCCTGCACCCCAAAACCTTACACCCAAAATCCTGCCCCCCCAAACCATGTACCTCAAAATCAAAGCCCCTCAGACTTGCACTCAAAAGTCAGCAGCACAAAATCCTGCCCCCCCAGTTCCTAAAGACATGAAACCCACACCTCCAAAGCCTCACCCTAAAGCCTTGCACCCCCAAATCCAGCCCTACCAAACCCTTCAGCCCTGCACCCCAAGATCCTCCTAACCTAAACCCCAACACCCTGCACCCATAAATCCTGTACCTCCAGATCCTAAACCCTTAAACCCTGCAGCCCCAAATCCTCCCTCCCCAACTCTGCACCCCAAGACTGTACAAGCCCAGATCTTGCACCCCTAAATCTCTGCACTCCACAACCCTGCACCCTCAAATCCTGCACCCCTATATCCTGTCCCCCAAACTCCTGCACCTCCAAACCCTTGAGTCCCACCCCTTACTCTAGAGCCCTGCACCCCAAATCCTGCCTACCAAACCCTTCAGCCCTGCACCCCAAGATCCTCCTACCCTAAACCCCAACACCCTGTAACCATAAATCCTGCACCCCCAGATCCTGCACCCAACACCCTGCACCCCAGAACTCCAGATCCTAAACTCTGAAACCCTGCACCCCAAATCATCCCTCAAAAAGCAATGCACCCCCCAACTCTGCACCCCAGAACCCTGCACCCCCAAAAATCTCCAGCCCCATATCCCGGACTTGCAAACCCCGCACCCCAGAACCCTGCACCCAATAACCCTGCACCCCCAAAACTCTGCACCCCAAATCCTGCACCCCAAACCCTACCCCCCTAAACTTTGCACCCCCAAATCCTGCCCTACCAAGCCCTCCACCCCAAACCCCTGCACCCCAAGATCCTGGTACCCTAAACCCTGCACCCCCATATCATCCTTCCCTAAACCTTGCACCCCAAAATGATGCACTCCAAAACGCTGCACCCCAAACCTGGCACTCCAGAACCCTGCAAACCCAAATCCTGCACCCACGAACACTGCACCCCCAAATCCTGCACCCCCAGATCCTTCCTTCCTTCCTTCCTTCCTTCCTTCCTTCCTTCCTTCCTTCCTTCCCAAAACCTGCACTCCAAATCCTGCCCTACCCAACCCTTCACCCCAAACCCCTGCACCCCACAGTCTTGCTGCCCCAAATCCTGCAATCCCAAACCCTGCACCCAGAATTCTGCCCTGATCCCTGAATCACTCCACCTCCAAACCCTGCACCCCCAAATCCTTCCCCAACACCCTGCACCCCAAACCCTGCACCCCCAACCCTGAACCCCAAATCCCTCACCTAAAAACCCTGCACTCCCAAATCCCTGCACCCAGATAGCATTCCTGCCCAAATCCTGCATCCTAAAATCCTGCACCCCAAAACCTTCACCAAAACCCTGTACCTCAAACCCTTCACCTCGAAATTCTGTCCCCCAAAGACGTCACCCTTCAACCCTACAACTCATGTCCTGCACCCTGAGATCCTGCCTCCAAAAGCCTACACCCCCAAACCCTGATACCCCAATCTGGCACCCCCAGATGCTGAACCCCAATCCCTGCACTCACAAACACTGCACCCTAGAGTCTGCATCCCTATTAACCCTTTACCCCAAAACCCTGCAGCACAATATCCTGCAGCACCAAACCCTGCACCCCAAATCCTGCAACCCCAATTTCGGCCCTGCCAAACTCTGCACCCCTAAAGCCTACAACCAAAATCTTGCACCTCCTAATGCTGCCCTCCCAAATCCTGAACCCCCAAACCCTGCGTACCCAAATCCTTCCTTCCTAAACCCTGCACCCCAGATTCTGCCCCTCCCATCTTGCAGTCTGCCCCCCAAACCGTGCACTCCCAATCCCTGAACGCCCAAGTCCTCCACCCCCACGTCCTTAACGCCCAAAATGTGCACCCCAGATCCTCACCACCCAACCCTGCACCCCCTAATCTTCCACCCTCTAATAATGCAGCCCTAAACCTCACACACTGAAACCTGCACCCCCAGGTCCTGAATCCACAAACCCTGCACCCCCAAATCCTGCACCTTTAAATCCTGCCCTCCTAAAACCCAGGACCCCCATAATTTGCCTCCCCAAACCCTGCACCCCAAAGCCCTGCACTCCCAAACGCAGGACCCCCAGGTCCTGAATACCCAAACCCCTGCACCCCCAAACCTTGAAGCTCCAGATCCTTCCCTCCCATACCCTGCAGCCCCAAATCCTGACCCCAAAACCCTGCACCCCCAAATCCTGCACCCCATGGCCCTGCACTCTCAAATCCTGCACGCCCAAAACATGTGCACCCTAAACCGTGCACCCCCAAATCCTGACTCTCCAGATCCTGCACCCCCAAAACCTGCAACTTCAAAAGCTGCGCCCCAGATCCTGCCTCCTACAACCCCAAATCCTGCACCCCCAAACGCTGCACCCCCAGGTCCTGAACACCCAAAACTTGCACTCAAAAGTCCGCACCACAAAATCCTGCCCCCCCAGTTCCTAAACACATGACACCCGCACCCCCAAAGCCTCACCCTAAAGCCCTGCACCCCCAAATCCGGCCCTACCAAGCCCTCCACCCCAAACCCCTGCACCCCAAGATCCTCCTACCCTAAACCCCAGCACCTTGCACCCATAAATCCTGTACCACCAGATCCTGCACCCAACACCCTGCACCCCAGAACTCTGCACCTCCAGATCCTAAACCCTAAAACCCTGCACCCTAAATCCTCCCCCAAAAAACAATGCACCCCTCAACTCTGAACCCCCAGATCCTGCTGCCGCAAACCCTGCAGCCCCACACTCTGCAGCCCATAACCCTGCATCCCCAAAACTCTGCACCCCCAAATCCTGCACCCCAAACCCTACCCCCCGAAACTTTCCACCCCCAAATCCTGCACTACCAAGCCCTCCACCCCTGCACCCCAAGATCCTGCTGCCCTAAGCACTGCACCCCCATAAAATCCTTCCCTAAACCCTGCACCCCAAAATGATACACTCCAAAACACTGCACCCCAAACCTGGCACTCCAGAACCCGGCAACCCCAAATCTGCACCCCCAAATCCTGGCCCCAAACCCTGCACACACGAACACTGAACCCCCAAATCCTGCACCCCCGGATCCTTCCTTCCTTCCTTCCTTCCTTCCTTCCTTCCTTCCTTCCTTCCTTCCTTCCCAAATCCTGCACCCCAAATCCTGCCCTACCCAACCCTTCACCCCAAACCCCTGCAGCCTGTGGTCTTGCTACCCCAAATCCTGCAATCCCAAACCCTGCACCCAAAATTCTGCCCCCCAAACCCTGATCCCTGAATCACTCCACCTCCAAACCCTGTACCCCCAAATCCTTCCCCAACACCCTGCACCCCAAACCCTGCACCCTCTAACCCTGAACCCCACATCCCTCCCCATCAAACCCTGCACCCCTCAAACACTGTACACCATAACCCTCCACCTCTTAACCCTGAACCCCAAATCCCTCCCCACCAAATCCTGCACCCCCAAACCCTGTACCCCATAACCCTGCCCCCAGACCCTACACCCCAAATCCTGCAGTCCCAAACCCTGCATCCGAAATCTCTTCACCCCCAAATTCTTCACCCCAAAATCCTGCCATACAAAGCCCTTCATCCAAAGCCCTGCACCCTCAGATCCTGCACCCCAAACCCTGAAACCCAAATCCTGCACCCCAAAACCTTCACTGTAAACCCTTCACCCCAAACCCTTCACCTTGCAACTCTGTCCCCCAAACCCTTCACCCCCCAACCCTACACCCCTAAATCCCACACCCCCAGATCCTGTCCCCAAAACCCCAGACCCTGCACCCCCAATTCTGCACCGCAAAATCCTGTACCCCCAGATCTTGAACCAACAGATCCTTCCCCCAACATCCTGCACCCCCAAACCTTTACCCCCAAATCCTCCACCCCAAAACCTTGCACCCCAAAACCCTTTACCCTAAAAGCTGCATCAGCAAATCCTTCCCCCCAACAGCCTGCACCCCCAATTCCTGCCCCACCAAACCCTGCACCCCCTAACCCTGAACCCAAAATCCCTCACCCAAAAACCCTGCACGCCTCAAATCTTTACCCCTAAACTCTGCACCCTCGAAATGTGCACCCTTAAATTCTGCACCCCCAAATCCTGCACCCCAAATCCTTCCCCAACACCCTGATGCCCCAAACCCTGCACCTCATAAACCTGAACCCCAAATCCCTCACCCAAAATCCCTGCACCCCCAAACCCTGTACCCCAAAATCCTGCCTTAGCCAACCCTGCACCCCAAACCCTTCACCTCAAAATTCTGTCCCCCTAACCCTTCACCCCCCAACCCTACACCCCTAAATCCCACACCCCCAGATCCTGCCGCTCAAACCCTGAAACCCCAAATCATGCAGCCCCGGATTCTTCTCTCACAAACCCTGCACCCCAAAACTGTGCGCCCCCAAATCCTGTCCCCCAAAACAATGTGCCCCAAACCTTGAACCTGCAAACCCTGCACGCCCAGGTCCTGAACAGCTGAACCCTGCACCCCCAAATCCTTTAACCCCCAAACCCAGCAACCCCAAACCTTGTATCCCCAGATCCTTCCCCAAACACCCTGCACCCCCAAACCCTACACCCCAAATCCTTCACCAACACCTTGCACCCCCAAAGCCTGCACCCCCTAACTCTGAACCCCCAATCCCTCACTCAAAAGCCCTGCACCCCTCAAACCCTGTACCCCCAGATCCTTCCCCACAACACCCTGCACCCATAAATCCTGTACCCCCAGATCCTGCAACCAACACCCTGACCCCCAAAACCCTGAACCTCCAAACTCAGCCCTACCAAACCTTCACCCTAAAATCCTGCACCCTAAAATCCTTCTCCCCAACCCCAACCCTGCACACCCAAATCCTGCACCCCAAAATACTGCACCCCAAACCCTGCAGGCCAACCCCGGCACCCCAGAGCCCTTCAATGCAAAATCCTGCACCCCCAGTTCTGAACACACAAAACCTGTCCCCCCCAAACCCTGCACCCCAAAGCTTTGCACCCCCAAATCATTTTCCTTCAAATCCCACACCCAAAACTCGTACACCCCAAGATCCTGCACCCCAAAACCCTGCCCTCTAAACTTTGTACCCCCAAACCCTACACCCCGAAACCTGCAGTCCCAAACCCTGCATGCCAAAATCCTGCCCTACCCAACCCCTTCAGCCTAAACCCCTGTACCCCAAGATCCTGAACCCTCAAACACTTCATCTCGAAAATCTGTCCCCCAAACCCTTCACCCCCCAACCCTGCACCCCTAAATCCCGCACCCCCAGATCCTGCCCCCAAACCCTACACCCCACTACCCAGTACCCCAACACTCTTCATCCCTAACCCCTCTACCCTCAAATCCTCCACCCTGAAGCCCTGCACCCCAAAACCCTTTACCCTAAAACCTGCACCAGCAAATCCTTCCCCCCAACACCCTGCACCCCCAATTCCTGCCCCACCAAACCCTGCAACCCCAAATCCTGCCCTGCCCAACCCTTCACCCCAAATCCCTTCACCCCAAGATCGTGCTGCCCTAAACCCTGCACCCCCAAATCCCAAGTAAGCCTGCAGCACAAAAACCCTGAACCCCCAAGCTCAGCCCTACCAAACCTTCACCCTAAAATCCTGAATCCCATAACCCTGCACCCCCAGACCCCTTCACTCCCAAATCCTGCACCCCAAACCCTACCCCACGAAACTTTCCACCCCCAAATCCTGCCCTACCAAGCCCTCCACCCCAAACCCCTGCACCCCAAGATCCTGCTGCCCTAAGCCCTGCAGACCCATATCATCCTTCCCTAAACCCTGCACTCCAAAACACTGCACCCCAAAACCCTGCACCCCTAAATCCTGCTCCTCCAAACCCTTCCCCCCCAAATTTTAACCCCCCAAGACCTGCACCCGCAAGCTCTTCACCCTAAAACCCCACACCCCCAGATCCTGCACACCCAAATCTTGCTCCCCCAAATCCTTCCCCCAAACACCCTGCACCCATTAAGCCTGTACCCCCAAATCCTGCACCCCCAAGTGCTGAAACTTCAAACTCTTCACACTCAGAGCCTTCCTTGCCCCACCGTGCAACCCCAAATCCTTGCACACCCAAATCCCCCAAGTCCTGAACCCCTGAACCCTGCACCCTTCAAACCCTGCACCCCAAAGCCCTGCACCCCCAAACCCTGCAGCCCCACACTCTGCACCCCAGAACCCTGCACCCCCCAAATCCTCCCATCCTATGTACCGGACTCCCAAACCCTGCACCCCAGAACCATACACCCCCAAATCCTGCACCCCTATATTCTGCACCCAAAGATCCTACTGCCTTAAACCGTGGACCCCCAAATTCTGCACACCCAGGTCCCTTCCTTCCTTCCTTCCTTCCTTCCTTCCTTCCTTCCTTCCTTCCTTCCTTCCTTCCCAAAACCTGCACCCCAAATCCTGCCCTACCCAACCCTTCACCTCAAACCCCTGCACCCCACAGTCTTGCTACCCCAAATCCTGCAATCCCAAAACCTGCACCCAAAATTCTGCGCCCCAAACCCTGATCCCTGAATCATCCACCTCCAAACCCTGCACCCCCAAATCCTTCCCCAACACCCTGCACCCCAAACCCTGCACCCCCAACCCTGAACCCCAAATCCCTCACCCAAAAACCCTGCACCCCTCAAACCCTGCACCCTAAACCCTGCACCCTCTAACCCTGAACCCCAAATCCCTCCCCATCAAACCCTGCACCCCCAAACTCTGTACCCCATAACCCTGCACCCCCAGATCCTGCACCCCCAGATCCTGCACCCCCAGATCCTGCACCCCCAGTTCCTTCCCTCACACACCCTGCACCCTCAACCCCTGCACCCCCCATTCCAACACTACCAAACCGTGCAAACCCAAATCCTGCCCCCCTCAACTCTGCTCCCCAAACGCCTCACTCCAAACCCTGCACCCCAAAACCCTCACGTGAAAGAGCGGGAGTGCGGGGACAGGAGCCGCCCCACAGAGTGCCCAGAGAGCGGGTTCTGTGACTCTGCCCCGGGAACGAGCGACAGGAGGAGAGGAAACGGCCCCAGTGGTACCAGGTGAGGTTCTGACTGGAGCCTGGAAACTGTTCCTCCCAGCAAGGGCTGTCGGGCACTGAACGGGCTGACCAGGGCAGTGCTGGAGTCGCCATCCCTGGAGGGGTTTCCGCCTGAGCTCCTGAGGGACGTGGGGCAGTGCCAGGGGGTTGTGCTTGGACTCCAGCATCTTCGAGGCGTTTGCCAACCAGAATGGTTCTCGGATGCCGTCGCACACTCAGTTTTCACATTGTCATGGAGCCCGAAGGTCACCCCAGGGTTTGGCTCAGCGTGTTCTGGAACATTCTCAGTGGGTCGGGTCTGTGTCAGGAGTGTGGTGGAAACGGAAAGAGAGAAGCTGGAGAGAACAGTGGGGAGATGGAGGAGCAAGAGTGAAGGTGAATACCAACCTGCACCCATAAATCCTGCACCCCCAGATCCTGTACCAAACACCCTGCACCCCAGAACTCTGCACCTCCAGATCCTAAACCCTTAAACCCTGCACCCCAAATCCTCCCCCAAAAAACAATGCACCCCCAGATCCTGCTTCTCCAAACCCTGCAGCCCCACACTCTGCACCCCAGAACCCTGCACCCCCAAATCCTTCAGCCCCACAACGCAGACTCCCAAAGCCTGCACCCCAGAACCCTGCACCCCCAAACCTCTGCACCCCAAATCCTGCACCCCAAACCCTACCCCATTAAACTTCCCACCCCCAAATCCTGCCCTACCAAGCCCTCCACCCCAAACCCCTGCACCCCAAGATCCTGCTGCCCTAAACCCTGCACCCCCATATCATTCTTCCCTAAACCCTGCACCCCAAAATGATGCACTCCAGAACACTACACCCCAAAACCTGGCACTCCAGAACCCTGCAAACCCAAATCCTGTACCCATGAACACTGCACCCCCAATTCTTCCACCCCCAGATCCTTCCTTCCTTCCTTCCTTCCTTCCTTCCTTCCTTCCTTCCTTCCTTCCTTCCTTCCTTCCTTCCTCCCCAAAATCTGCACCCCAAATCCTGCCCTACCCAACCCTTCACCCCAAACCCCTGCACCCACAGTCTTGCTACCCCAAATCCTGCAATCCTAAACCCTGCTCCCAAAATTCTGCCCCCCAAACCCTGATCCCTGAAACACTCCACCTCCAAACCCTGCACCCCAAAACCTGCACCCCTAACCCTGAACCCCAAATCCCTCACCCAAAAACCCTGCACCCCAAGATCCTGCTCCCCTAAATCTTGAACACTCAAACCTTGCACCCTCAAATCTTGCACCCCCAAACCCTGCACCCTGAAAGCATTCATGACCAAATCCCACGCTCTAAAATCCTGCACCACAAACCCTGAAACCCAAATACTGCAGCCCCAGATCCTGCACCCCAAAACCTTCACTGCAAACCCTTCACCACAAACCCTTCGCCTCACAATTCTGTTCCCCAACACCCCCCAACCCTACACCACTAAATCCCGCACCCCCAGATCCTGCCGCCCAAACCCTATGCCCCAAAGCCCTGCACCCTCAATTCTGTACCACAAAATCCTGCGCCCCCAGATCTTGAACCACCAAACCCTTCCCCCAGCACCCTGTACCCCAACCCTCTACCCCCAAATCCTCCACCCCAAAACCCTACACGCCAAACCCTTTACCCTAAAACCTGCACCAGCAAATCCTTCCCGCCAACAGCCTGCACCCCCAGTTCCTGCCCCACCAAACCCTGCACCCCTACCCTGCACTTCCGTTCCTGCTCTCCATAGCCCTGCACCCCGAAAATCTGCGCTCCTATATCCTGCACCCCCAATCGCTACACCCTAAATCCGTCATCCTCAAGTCCCGAGGCTTGAACCCCCAAGCCCTGCAACCCCAAATCCTCCATGCCCATGTCCTGAACCCCTAAACCCTGCGCCCCCAAATCCTTGCCCCCCAATCCTGCCAAACAAAAGTCGACACCTCTAAATCCTGCACCCCAGTATCCTGCCCCTCCAAAACCCTACACCCCCTAAACACTGCACCCCAAATCTGCACCCCCAAACCCTGCACTCCCAAATCCTTCACCCCCAAGGCCCCCCAGGCCGTCACCCCTCAGATCCTGCACCCCTGAAATCCCGTTCCCTAAGACCCTGCACCCCCAGGTCCTGAAACCCAAACCCCTGCACCCCAAAATGCTGCACCCCAAATCCTGCAGGCCAACCCTGGCACCCCAGAGCCCTTCAGCGCAAAATCCTGCACCCCCAGTTCCTGAACATGCAAAACCTGTCCCCCCGCAAGCCCTGCACCCCAAAACCTTGCACTCCAAATCATTTTCCTTCAAATCCCACACCCAAAACTCGTACACCCCAAAACCCTGCCCCCTAAACTTTCTACCCCCACACCCTGCCCCCAAACCCTACACCCCAAAACCTGCAGTCCCAAATACTGCACCCCAAAGCACTGCACCACTCAACCCTACGCTCTTAAATCTCGCATCCCCAGATCCTTCCCCCAACACCCTGCACCCCCAATTCCTGCCCACCAATCCCTGCACCCCCAACCCTGCACCTCCGTTCCTTCTCTCCACAACCCTGCACCCCAAAATCTGTGCCCGTAGATCCTGCATCCCCAATTGCTGACCCCTAAATCCCGTCATCCCTCCCCCAAAAACCCTGCACCCCAAAAGCATTCATGCCCAAATCCTGCAACCCCAGATCCTGCCCCCCAAATCCTGCACTTCAAAACCCCGTACCCCCAAATCCTTCAGCCCCATTTCCTGAACCTCCAAACCCTGCAGCCCCAAATCCTGCGCCCCCAAAGAGTGCATCCCCAAACCCTGCACCCCCAGATCCTTCACCCAAAAACCCTGGAACACCAAATCTTGCAACGCGAAATCCCTCCCCTAACATCCTGCACCCCCAAACCCTAAACACCCAAATCGTCCACCCCCACATCCTGAACCCTCAAACACTGCTCATCTAAACCCTGCACCTCTTAAATCCTACACCCCAGAATCCTGAACCCCCCAAACCATTCACCCCCATATCCTGCATCCGCAAACCCAGTACCTGGAAATCCTGCCCTCTAAATGCTGCAACCCAAAAATCTGCGCCAAACCCTGCCCCCCCAAACCCTGCCCCCCAACAGTGCACCGCCAAATCCCTGCACCCAGAAAGCATTCATGCCCAAATCCTGCATCCTAAAATCCTACACCCCCAAGCCCTAAAACCCAAATCCTGTACCCCCAGATCCTGCACCCTAAACCCTTCACCTTGAAATTCTGTCCCCCAAACCCTTCACCCCTCAACCCTACACCCCTAAATCCTGCACCCCGAGATCCTGCCTCCAAAAGCCTACACCCCAAACCCTGATATGCCAATCCGGCACCGCCAGATGCTGAACCCCAATCCCTACACTCACAAACACTGCACCCCATATCCTGCACCCCAACATCCTGTTACCCTAAACCCTGAACCCCCAAATCCTGCAGCCCCTGATTCTTCTCTCACAAACCCTGCACCCCAAACCCCTGCACCCCCAAACCCTGAAGCCCCAGATCCTTCCCTCCCATACCCTGCAGACCCAAATCTGAATCCCCAAATCCAGAACTCCAGGGTCTTGCACCCCCACACCCTGTACCACCAAATCAGGCCCCCAAAACTCTGCACCCCTAACCCTGCACCCCCAAATCCTGCACCTCTAATCCTCCACCCCCTTAACACTTCACCCCCAAAACTTGCAGCATCAAATCTTGAACCCCCAAAACCTCCCCCATCCAAACCCTGCACTTCAAAATGCTGCACCCCGAATCCTTCTCCCCAACACCCTGCACCCCCAGATGCTGACTTCCTTCCTTCCTTCCTTCCCAAATCCTGCCCCCCCAAATCCTACCCTACCATACTCTTCACCCCAAGCCCCTGCACCCCAAATTCCTGTTACCCTCAACCCTGAAACCCCAAATCCTGCCCCCCAGATCCTGCACCCTCAGATCCTCTGCCAAAAACCCTGCACCCCAAACCCTGAACTCCCAAACTCTGCACCCAAAGTCCTGCACCCTCAAATACTGCACCCCCAAACCTCACCCCAAAGTCCTGCACCCCCAGATCCTGCTCTACCAAACCCTTCACTGCAGACCCCTGCACCCCAAGATGCTGAATTCCAAAGTCTGCACCCCATAATCATCCAAACCCTGCCCCCCCAACAGTGCACCCCCAATTCATGCCCTACCAAACCCTGCACCCCCAAAACCTTCACCTCAAGACCCGGCACCCCAGAATCCTGAACCACCAAATCTTGCCCCCACAAATCCTGCCCCCATAAATCCTGCACTTCAAAACACTATTCCTGAACGCCCAAGTCCCCCACTGCCACGTCCTTAATGCGCAAAATGTGCACCCCAGATCCTCACCACCCAACCCTGCACCCCCTAATCTTCCACCCTCTAATAATGCACCCCTAAACCTCACACCCTGAAACCTGCACCCCCAGGTCTTGAATCCCCAAACCCTGCACCCCCAAATCCTGCGCCTTTAAATCCTGCCCTCCTAAAACCCAGGACCCACATAATTTGCCTCCCCAAACCCTGCACCCCAATACCCTGCACCCCCAAACATGGCACCCCCAGGTCCTGAATACCCAAACCCTGCACCCCCAAAGAATTCACTCCCAAACCTTGCACCTCCAAGTCCTGCACCTCAAAGTCCTGGAAACCCAGGCCCTTCAACCCCATCCCTGCAACACCAAATCCTGTACCCCAAATCCTGCCCTACCAAACCTTTCACTGCAAACCCCTGCACCCCAAGACTGTGCTACCCTCAACACTGAAGCCCCAAATCCTACACCCCCAGATCCTTGCCTCCCAAAACTCTGCACCCCCACATGCTGCATCCCAAATCTCTCACCCCCAAATCCTTCCCCACTGAATCACAGCATCCCAGAATGTGAGGGGTTGGAAGGGACCTGGAAAGCTCATCCAGTGCAATCCCCCCATGGAGCAGGAACACCCAGATGAGGTTACACAGGAAGGCGTGTACCCCACCGCCCTGCACCCTCAAAACCTTCACCCCCAAACCCTGCACCCCAAAACTTTACACCTCCACATCCAGAACTCTGAAACCCCGCACCCCCAAATCCTTTGCTCTAGTGCTCTGCACCCCACACTCTGCAATCTTAAGTTTCCCCCTCCAAATCCTGAACTCCGAAACTCTGCACCCCAAAACCCTGCACCCCCAAATTCTTTCCCCAAACCCTGCACCCTTAATTCCTTCACCCCCAGTTCCTGAACCCATAAGACCTGCACCCCCAAACCCTGCACCCTAAACCTTGCACTCTTAGACCTGACTTCTAAACCCTGTACCCCCAAACGGCGCACCCCCAAATCCTGAAGCCCCAGATCCTTCCCTCCCGTACCCTGCAGACCCAAATATTGAACCCCCAAATCCTGAACTCCAGGATCTCAAACCCCCAGACCTTGTACCCCCAGATCAGGCCCCCAAAACTCTGCATTCCCAACCCTGCACCCCCAAATCCTGCACCTCTAATTCTCCACCCCCTTAGCACTGCACCCCCAAAACCTGCACCACCAAATCTTGCACCCGCAAATCCTGACTCTCCAGATCCTGCACCCCCAAAACCTGCAACTTCAAAAGCTGCACCCCAGATCCTGCCTCCTACAACCCCAAATCCTGCACCCCAATACCCTACACCCCCAGAACACTGCACCCCCAAACCCTGTACACCCATATCCTGCACCTTAACACCCTGCACACCCAAACGCTTCAGCCCCTGACTCCCAAAATCCTGTCTCCTCTAACCCTGCACCCCAGAACCCTGCACCCCCAAATCCTAAACCCCTTAACCCTGCACCCCCAAATCCTGCAGACCCATGTCCCGAACGTCTCCCAATTCCAGCACCCCAGACCCTGCCCCCCCAAAACCTACATCCCCAAATCCTGCACCCCCATGTCCTGAACACCCAAAATCTGCACCCCCAAATCCCTTAACTCCCAAAACCTGCAGCCCCAATTATGCCTCCCCAAGACCTGCACCCCCAAACCCCACACCCCTAAATTCTGCACCCCCAAACCCCTGTACCCCAAATCCTGTCCCCCACAAGTTGCACCCTAAAAACCTGCACCTCCTTATCCTGTCCTACCCAACCCTTCACCTCAACCCCCTTCACCCCAAGATCCTGCTGCCCTAAACCCTGCATCCCCAAATCATCCCTCCCAACCCTGCCCCCCAAACCCTGTCCCCCTAAAGCCTGACCCCTAAACCCTGCTCCCCAAAACCCTGCTACCCCAAATCTTGTACCCCCAGATCCTGCACCCAACACCCTGCACCTACAGATCCTAAACCCTTAAACCCTGCACCCCCAGATCCTGGCCCCAAACGTGCACCCCAAACCCCTGCACTCAAAGATCCTACTGCCCTAAACCCTGAACCCCCAAATTCTGCACCCCCATACCCTGTAGTCCCAAATGAGGCCCCCCAAAACCCTGCTTCCCCAGCCTAGCACCCCGAAATCCTGCACCACGTAATCCTCCACCCCCTTAACACAGAACCCCTAACACCTGCACCACCAAATCTTGCACCCCCAAAACCTCCCCCCTCCAAACCCTGCTGTCACGGTTGAGACAGACAAACGACATAGACCAAATTCTTTCAAGATGAAAGTGAAAGGTGCCATTTATTGCTACAAGTGCATTTTTATACAATTCTACCAGTTCATGTGTCTTTTCACTATTGGTTACAAGTTACAGCACTAACATCTCATTGGTTAATTTTTCTGTCATCCATGTTATTCTTCTATCCCCTTCTCTCTCACGGGTATAACTCCATATCTCCGGATACTCCTTTACTCCCACCCTTCTCAAGGGTAAATCTTAATATCTTCAAGGCTGATCTCTACTCCCGTATTTTCTGTCAAGGATTCCACAGACCCGCTGCAGCTTCCCACAAAAATCTTCCCGGCGCTCATCAGAAGTCCTAGCGGAAATCCTGAAGGAATTGGACAAAGCGGAACATGGTGGGTATATATCGCTCCTAAGCAGAAGATTTGGGAAGCTGAGCTTAGGTGCACGCCTGGACAAGCTGTAGCCTACACGGCAGGAAGGGATCGATCAGAGCAGACTTTTCCTGGGCTGCAGGCCCGGCCTGGCCAGGAGCAGAGCAGCCCCAGCTCCCCGGCCTGGTCCAGCCCGGCTGTTCTTGATGTCTGAGGACTCTCAGTGACACCCTGGGGACAGGGACAGGGCAGGCTGGACACCCAGCCTGAGGCCAGACACCAGACTTAAAGGCAGCTAAGAATGAAGGGCTCTGAGTTCAGACCCAGGCGGTTCAGCTCTCCCTTTCTAGTTGTGTCTTAGATAACCTGGTGGTAGTTTTCCTCTTCTTTTGGGGGACACTGGGCTCCTAACTGCCACTTGTGAAAGTGCCCAGAATACAATAGCAGAGCTCGCAGTCCAGTCCACCCTGTGTGTCTGTCACTCTTCCCATGGGATGGAGTTGGCGTGATGGGAAGTGCTGCTCACTAGGGCTCTTTCCCTGGCTGAACTGGCTGCAGCACCTTCCTGTCCTCGGGGAGGGAAGTCATTTACCATCATCTTGCAGTTTGCCAAAAGCTCACTGGGTGGAATATGAACAAGATCACATGCAGTCTCCTAGTCCCTCAGCAGGTCAGGATTTGCTGTCTGCTGGTAAACTGGAAAGTGTCGAGCACTTAAATTTTTCTCCATGAATGACACGTTGTTTGGACTACTGACTGGATGCAGCCTCAAATGTCCAGGCTTTGTTTCTAAGTGTTATTAATGTATTCTGAGAAGTATTGCCATCTGAAGATATTGTGTCTCTGATGAGAAATGGTTGCTTCTAATTAAACCAACCCAATTCCTTTCTAAAGAGCTGGACCATGAGACTGTGGAGAAGGAGGCATTTCAGAAAGGAGGCGGCCATGCTGTACCAGTCTCTGATGAAAAACCGCGGGCAATTCAATCACCAGGCACGCTAGGTAATTGCTGACCTTCAGTCACGCAGTGTCATAAACCAACGTAACTCTGACAATTTGGGAATGAGCCCATCTGAACCACGCTCAGCAGATGATGGGGAACACGACTCTTATCGACGGTACCTCCCGCAATCCCTGCATCCCAGAGCTTGCCATGAGTCCCCCCAGGCACAACAGAGGGGGATCCCTCCTGTCAGCTGAGGTCCAAAGGGATGTGCTGAGAGATCGAGCATGGGTTAGAGGGAACCTGCACCATCCTCCCGCATCCTCTGTGCCTGAGCCATGCTGAGAAAGGCTTTACCTTTCTTTGATTCTTGGCAGTGCTGTCCAGCCCCAGGGAAGCCTGAAACACCGAGATACATGACTTTTTTCAAATTTCCAGGCACGGAGCAGCCTTGCAGGGAGCCACCAGTGGGAGACAAATCCTGAAGGCTGGGGGCATGCAAGCGGTGCAAAGCTGGAGCAAAGGCAAAGAGGGAGAGCGAGGTTCGGGTGCCCCCCGAGAGGGCCCAACTCTGTCCTCCTGGGCTGTGGGTCCCCTGGGGAGGGAGAGCTGGGGGCGGCATTCCCTGACACAGGGATGGGTTTTGTCTGTCTCGCTCAAAGGGACAGCTGGTCAAACAGCTGCGCTCCCCCACCTGCTCTCCCTCTGCCTCGCGCGGTCTGTCCAGTGGGACAGCTTGTCCCAAAGGGTCGGAGGAGCCTTCGTGCAACAGCACGAGTGAGCCTTGGAAAGGGAAGGTGGGCGAGCGCAAAAGAAATGGTGTGCAAATGGGAAGGATCACCAAGAAGGGGGAACAAAGCCCGCACTCTGGGAAAACTGGATTATGGCCATGCCAGAGTGTAAGCAAAGCTGAGAGGAGAAAGAGAGACTCCAGAGTGCATCAGTTTGCGTCAGCTTTGGGAGTTTCATTTGCTTCTTCTGAAACCAAGGAACCGTTGCAGCCCCAGTATGTTCACTGGTTCAGAGATGCTGACAAAGTGAGAAAGCACATTTCCCGGCAGTGTCAGACTCCTGTGAGATTACCCGTAGTGTACGGGCACACTAACATATGGAATTGTTCCTCCAGGTCGGGATGACAACAGAAAAATTGTGGAACGTTACGTTTCCCCGACGTACTGTGGAGAAGGCTTCCTGGTGATCTTCCTCTGCGTGCTGTTTGGGGTGATAGTGTGTTGTGTGTTCTGGTTCTGGATCAGGAGACAAAAGTGAGTTGTTGGGGTTGGTGTTGCCCAGCTTCTATATCAGATGGCTACTGTTAGCCATGAGCATTTAGAGGTAGGGTATTCTGAAGTGCCGAGTCAGTTACTGACCAAACTCCACTGAGAGTTCCACTGAAAGATGTTTTAACTGGCCTCTCAGTTCCTGGGCACTCTGTCCCGAAACCTGTTCCTACTGTTGCAAGCGTTAGTTACAACTGACTCTGCCTCAACAAGAGCAGCCCTGCAGCCAGACATCGGCAGAGCAAGGTCAGGAGCAAAAGCGAAGGATGACATTGCCATGGCAAGTGAGAAGCGCAATGGAGACATCTGCCTACCAGACAACCCACCAGCAGAAATCGCCCTGTTGGGTGCTGCTGCAAATCCCAGATGTTCACCTCAGCCCAGGTGTCCCAGCAGCTCCGGCCGCAGCTCCCCCGTGCAGCGGGTGCCCGCACCCCACCGTGCCCAGCGCCGCCCCGCAGCCTCGCACCCGCCGGCACCGCGGCCACGGCGGCGCCTCAGCAGCCTCTTCTCTCCGCAGGCGCCGCAAGCAGCAGCCATCGCCTGTGCCTGGAAAACTGGGGCAGCAATAAATACGGATCAGCAGCACAATGTCTGGGTCGTAATGGCAGCCAACCCAGGAATTCACCGATTCTGGGCCAAACCTCACATCGGGGCACGCAGGGAGGTGGGCGCCTGCGGTGCCGGCAGCCAGAGAGCTGGGCACGGGACCCGCCGACGGGCTGGGGGAGCCCAGCTTCCCTGCCGGGACCAGCCTGCCAAATTCTGAGCCACAGAGGAACAGACGGGACTCATTAACAGGTCATCATCCCCAGCTCTGCCCCCCGTGCCAGCTCGCTCTGCGGTGCACAGGACGGGGGGATGTGTACGGCAATACCAGCCCCAGCCCCTCTGCTGTCCGCACACCATAAGGCAAAGCCGTGGATAAAGCACAGAGTGGCACAACGCTGGTATCAGACATCTGTTCTGGTTGTGGCTGCGATGCGGTTAATTTTCTGCCCAGCAGCCCATGTGGTGCCGAGGGTTGGATTTGTGACCACAGGTGTCGCAGCTGCGAAAGCTGTTTGTGTTCGACTGCGTGGGCAGGAGACGGACCCAGCGTGCGGTGCCTGGGGCCGGGTGCTGAGCTGGGCTGTCCCTTGGGCACTGACAGCTGGAAGGCTCCTGGAAAAGGAACGTATTTTAAGGAGCATGTAAGGAACGTTTAATGAAGATCCGTTGTTTTTACATAACCGAGGACCTGCCGCCTGAGCCCAGCCTGGGGGAAGGACCGAGAGACATCGGACTGTGAAACCTTAATGTAAAACACAGTCTCTTCCCGGAACATGTACTGACACCTGTATACAAACCGACACCTGTATTGACAAGTTAATTTAGGGGGAACTGTAGCCAAAGTACCAAAAATCCATGTCTTAAATGGATTGATAAGGGGAAGGGTATTGTGTGCGTCGGGATAGTCTGTAAACCCTGCACTACCAACCAATGGGGAACAGGGGAGGGAAACTGCGGACGGGATTTTGGGGATACAAGCAGGGGCTTTTCGCCCTGTTATGTGTGCCGACCTTCAGGTAGAACACCCGGTCTTGCAAAATCGTTATTAAAATGTGCTTTGCCGAGAGATCCTGCCTGGGCCTATTACATTTGCAAAATAATCGTTTCCTACAAGCAGAAACACAACCTCCTCATGTTTTCCTCAGCATCTGCTCCAAACTGAGAGTCCGTGGGAGCCAGGAGGATCCGCCTGAATCCAAGTAGCAAGACAGAGGTGTTATAGATTGCCGAACTAAAGTAAATGTGCTAATCAAACCAAGAATATGTTAGCAGTTGATGATTCACTGATTTGTGTAAATGTTAAACCGCCATATTTTGCCACATTCTATTTCTTGCGGTAAAGATGTTGCATACTCTGCTTTGCAAGTTTTGGCGGGAAAGATGTTGCACACCCTTCTTTGCAAGTTTTGGCGGGAAAGATGATGTGTGCTTATGGGGAGGGGGGATGTGCTTTGCTGTGCGGGGAAGAGCGATTGACAGCATAGCAACCCGTCTGACCAATCAGGAAGAAGATCTGGGGTGTGCAGTTACAGTCGGTATATAAACACTTTGTTGCTGCAATTCAATTTGTGTGCCTTTGGGTGCAGCAGTGACCCCCCGGCCTCCCAGCGCTGTTTTGCTCATTTATCTTTAATAAAAATTATTCTAAATTCCTTTGAGTCATACTTGACTATAACAATTTGGTGCCGTGACTGGGATCCAGACCTCTGTGCTGCGGGATCCTATCTCCAGGAAGGACGCCTCCATCTAGTGATGGTCCTGGGGCTAGGGTCCTGTGTCATAGACCCTGGATATCTGAACCAAAGATAAGTGAGCAAAAGAATAAAACTGCAGTTCTTCATAATCTTTGCGCACGGAGACCCGGGCGAAGACTCAGCAGAGTGTAAGTGACTCCGTTTGGTCGGGAATTGAGAACCCATAATTTTCGCGTGCGAAGAGCCAAACGAAGGAGTGAGGAAAGTGAGTCCGTCCGGTCGGGGAAGGGACCCGAAGTGCAGAAAGGCACTTTGGGAAGGCGGGGCAGGAGTCCCCATAGGCGATCCTACATCCTACTCGGTTGGGTGGGAGTTGGTTGTTTGTGTGACAGTGAGAGTGTGACTGAGACGGAACCTGGTTCCGAAGCGAGCGCGGAGGTCTGCTAACCGCGGTTCCAATCTCCCGCGAGGGACTTGGCCGGTGAAGGACCGAAGCGATTCCTATAGGCTTTGTGGGTGGGTAATAGATCCAAAACCCCTTACAAAACACTTTTATACGAACAATCAGGAACGAGTTAAATGAGGTCAAGGACCCTAGGAGAATGGGGCAAAAGAAGAGTAAATCTTCAGACCCCATAAGGAACCCAAGTGTTAAATTACCTGAGATTCCACCAGATAGTCCTTTAGGTATCATGATAAAATTCTGGGACGACTACCCATCTAGAAGAGGGAAATCGAGAGAAAAGATGGTACACTATTGTATTGAGGTTTGGGGCGGAAAACAGATCAGGAGGGACCATTTATACTGGCCAGCATTTGGATCATTTGAGGACTGGATTTGCCAAGCCTTAAATATCTATGTGAATAGTAAAAAAACGTTTAGCCTGGAAGAAAGCGAACATGCTAGTTTATGGATTAGATCTGACACCAGAATTCATCTATTTACATTATAGGAGAACAAGAAAGAACAGAAGAAAAAGGGCTGGGAGTTAGACGATTCACAATTATCACCCCTGCCCTATATCCCACCTCCAGCTGCATCTGCCCCTATTCCCCCTTCAAATTTTGATCCTCCTACCCTTCGGTTCCCGAATCAATATACCCTAGCCTTGAGCGCCCCCCATCCACTCCATTAGCAAGTGAAAATAAGAAAGTGACCAGGAGCCAAACCAGAGAAAGACTAGAGAATGTGTTACATCCCTTAAGGGAAATTGCTATGGGAGGGCCACAGCCAGGGGTGGGTTTGTATCAGTCCCCCTGAACTCAGGAGATGTAAAAGAATGTGAAAAGGAAATGGGGAACCTACTAGAGGATCCTTTAGGGGTTTCTGAGAGATTTGATCAATTCCTGGGCCCAAACATATATACTTGGGATGAAACGCAAGCAATTTTAAGAATTTTATTACTATGGAGGAAAGGGATATGATTAGGAGAGCGGGAATGAGGAATTGGGGCCAGAGACATCAGCATGGTCCGGGCACAGACATAAAATGGCCGTTCCAGCGGCCTAATTGGGACAATCAGAATCAAGAACACAGAAATCATATGTCCGATTTACGAGATATGATAATTCAAGGTATTAGGGAATCCGTCCCTAGAGGACAAAATATAAATAAAGCCTGTAATGAACATCAGAAAAAGGATGAGACACCTACTGAGTGGCTGGAGAGATTGAGAAAGAGCTTACAATTACATGCAGGGTTAGACCCCGAATGCCCAGTGGGGCAAGCACTCCTTAAAACACAGTTCATAGCAAAATCTTGGACGGATATTAGAAAGAAATTAGAAAAGATCGAAGGTTGGCAAGAAAGGGGTCTAGATTAACTATTGAGGGAAGCACAAAAAGTATATGTACGGAGAGAAGAGGAGACTCAGAAAAGACAAGCTAGAATATTAGTTGCTGCTGTAAGAGAAGGACAAAAAGGAACCAGGGACCAAAGACCGTGGGCTTCCCAAGGGAATAGAGGACAGGGTACACTAGAGAAATGAGAACAGGCCTTTCCAAAAGAAATAGAGTGCTTCTACTGTAAAAAGAAGGGACATTTACAAAGGCATTGTAGGAAATGTCTGCTTGATGAAAAAGTATTTAGAGAAGATTAGGGGGGGTCAGGGGCTCTACTTGCTGGGGACCCAACGAAATTTTAAACCCTTACTAAACCAAAAACTAAACTAGGAATGGGTCCTCCGCAACAAGAACAATTTAAAGCTGTAAATAATCTTTTTCAGTGAGTATCTGTTTGAATGTGTTGCAGTTTTGTAAGTCTTTACCTGTTGTATGGGATAGTAAAATTTTGTGTGTAAAAGCCTTGCCCAGTCCAGCTTGCTGGAGCAGCGGGGGGGGCAGGTGCAGATGTGGCTCCAGCTGCGCTGACCTGATTTGTCAGGGAGACCCAGATGTGCCTTCACCCAGCTGAGCCGTGGGCTCAAAGGCGCAATGCTAAAATCAAGGTATTGTCTTGAATGAATGTAATTGTGATCTGTTTGTATGTTTGGACTTGGTATGTGGTCTGTGTGTCTGAGCTCAGTATTTTAGTTTGTATATATTTGGTACCAAAAGTATTTTGTTACAGACGTAATTACAAAATGGGAACAGGTTCTGAGACTAAAAATATCACCTTGCTCTCCCTTTTAAGATGCATCTGTAAATTAGTGGGGGAGAGTGATTTGAATATAGAGTTCTAGGATTCGCTGTATTTCAATTTAGTGTTGTTTCAGGGATACACTGATTCAGATCTAAATCTAATGTAAGAGATCGATGCTTAATATGCTGTTTATTAACATCCATAGGAAATTACACAAGATAGAGGCTGAGGGGTGTGACTTCCAGCCAGAGGATCAAGTATTAATAAAAACTTGGAGAGAGCTCACTGGTCCCTCGTTGGGAAGGGCCTTTTTGTTGTTCTTCTCACCACAGATACTGCGATTCGCACAGCAGAGCGAGGCTGGACTCACGCATTCTGGGTCAAAGGACCAGTAGAATCGACCTCCACCAGGTGGACTGTCACGTCTGAACCAGGAAATCTTTGAATGAAAATAAAGAGAAGCGGTCTGGCAAGCGAATCACCCTAAAAGGGCTGTAAGAAAAATTTTAGGACTAAAACTATAAAACAAATGCACTCAATATATTAAGATAAGGTGCTGTATTCATGATTGTAATTGTTTTCCTTTTGTCTGTTATCGTTATATACTGTAAAGAAAAGTGGTATTACCATTGCAGTTACAATAACATTTCCCGAGGGTTGTGTCCTAAATGTATGCAAGAAGAACTTAAAATAACTCGAACTAGTGGCCGTATTGCTGGCAAGCTAGGACAACTTAAACTAGACTTTGAGGGCCAAGACTATTGGGATTCAAAGGGTTTTTGGGAGCTCTTTGAAAAAGGAGTCAGAGGAGAACTACAAAGTCGTGGTCAACCACTCCGAATGGTGTGTCAGAGAGTAGTCAAGATTCCTTGTAATCTATCCCCGATAAAAGCTAAAGCGTGGGAATCTGTAGTTAAGAGATACGACAAACGAAAATTCCCACCTGGGGCTCCTGAAGAATATCCTTGCTGCCGAGAAGATGGACCACCTCGCTGCTGGAAGCGACCCAGTAGGCGAAGGAGGCAGAAAGGTAAAACGGTGGGGCATGTTAATCAGGTGGAATTCTATGTTGAGTTTACTACAGATGCTCAGTGGGATTATACATCCATTTTCCAAGAGCTTCCAAAGTGTGAAACGTGGCCATAATAAAGATTATCCTGTAGCTCGACAACAATACTGCACTGCTAAACAAATGTTAAAAATCGGCTTAATTCTTCTTATAAGAATAGATGCAGTATGTGGAATTAATTTTAATAATCCACAACAACCTTATGAATGGATCCTTCAAAGATGGGAAGATCAAACTGTAATTAAGCGAAATATAACCACAGGATCTCCCAGGTTTTTTTTTGTTTCCCTTTGTCAATTAGCACCTATACAACCCTGTTTAGACCAACAAGCTTGCTATTTTTGTCCTGCCTCTAATCCAGGAAAAAGTTATTGTAACTATCCTAATCATTATTATTGTGCCTATTGGGGTTGTGAAACTATTGCCTCTGACTAGGCACCTCCTATGAAGGATAGGTTTTTAACCGTAGCCTGGGAACCTGTGAGATCTACCCCCCTAGTAGTTAATTTATTTAGAGGCAAGTTGATAGGGCCTGCTAACTGTAAACATTTAACACTCACAGTTCTACAACCAGAAGATCAAGGATAGCTATTGGGAAAAGCTTGGGGAGTCAGGCTTTGGGAATCCAGGACAGATAGGGGGGGTTTGACACGAATTAATAAACAAGTAATTACCACACAGCCACAAGCTGTGGGGCCAAATATAATAATAAAGAAAGATAAGAAAAGCAAGAAAAATAGTACAGTTGCTCCTCTCCTTAAAGAAACCTTAGCCCCGACCAAGAATCCTAATGTAGATGAGGAAAGGACTCCCCTGTTCAAATTCACGCAGGCAGCACACACCACCTTGAATAATACTGACCTCAACATGACCAAGTCCTGCTGGTTGTGTTATGATGCTAAACCTACATTTTTATGAAGGAATAGCCCTGAATGGTATATATAATCTATCTGAGTCAAGAAACTACTGTAGATGGGAACAAAAGATGGTGGGAATCACTCTTCAAGATGTAAAGGGGTAGGGGACATGCCTAGGAAAACTGCCACCTATAAAAGAAAAACTTTGTAGTTATAAAATAAACACAACAGTGATAGCTTCACATAAATGGGTAATACCAGAAACAGGTGGGTGGTGGATATGTTCCAGAACAGGATTAACCCCATGTGTATCACTGAGAGTGGTTAATAGTAATACTGAATTTTGTATTCAAGTTTTAGTGGTCCCACGAATACTTTATCATTCTGAGGAAAGCATGTATATGCATTGGAGTACTGAAAATCATAAGATCCAGAAGAGAGAACCTATAACAGCTATTACTATAGCCACGTTAATAAGCTTGGGAGTAACTGGGGCTGCAACGGGGATATCATCTTTGGTTCACCAACAACAGGGTTTTGCCGCTCTCCGAGCAGCTGTGGATGAAGACTTAGAAAGGATTGAAAAACCTATTTCTTATCTTGAGAAATCCTTGACTTCCCTCTCTGAGGTAGTCTTACAAAATCAAAGAGGGTTAGATTTATTATTTCTGCAGCAAGGAGGGGTATGTGCAGCTCTAGGAGAAGAATGTTGTTTTTATGCTGACCACACAGGAGTCGTACGAGACTCCTTAGCCAAAGTAAGAGAAGGATTGGCACAAAGAAAGCGAGAGACAGAAGCTCAACAAGGATGGTTCTAATCCTGGTTTAATCAAGCACCCTGGCTAACAACCTTGATTTCCACTCTATTAGGGCCTTTGATAATGTTAATGTTAGTTTTAACGTTTGGACCATGTATTCTCAACAAGCTCTTAACCTTTGTTAAAAATAGAATCGATACAGTACAACTCATGGTAATAAGACAACAGTATTCGGAAAAAGATGAAAATGATCCTGTCTTAAATGCAGCACAAGAAGCTGTAACCCAGTTTGATCAGCAAATTAAAGGATAAAAAGAAAAAGGGGGGGTTGTTATAGATTGCCTAACTAAAGTAAATTTGCTAATCAAACCAAGAATATGTTAGTAGTTGATGATTCACTGAGTTGTTAAACTGCCATAGTTTTCCATATTCTGTTTTTGCAAGTTTTGGCGGGAAAGATGTTGTGTGCTTATGGGGAGGGGGGATGTGCTTTGCTGTGCGGGGAAGACTGATTGACAGCATAGCAACCCATCTGACCAATCAGGAAGAAGATCTGGGGTGTGCACTTACAGTCGGTATATAAACACTTTTTTGCTGCAATTCAATTTGTGTGCCTTTGGGTGCAGCAGTGACCCCCCGGCCTCCCAGCGCTGTTTTGCTCATTTATCTTTAATAAAAGTTATTTAAATTTCTTTGAGTCCTATTTGACTATAACAACGAGTTGCATACTTTGAACTGTGTGCTGAATGAGCTGAATGGAACGTGTTCTCATACAAAGTAAAAACACGAAGGCCACTATGGCACAGGAAGAAAAGAAGAACATTTGCTTAATCCGCGGTCCTCCAGGTAATCCTGTGTGTAAGCCAACCCAGGCACATCACAAGAAGAGCCAAAGGCCACGAATGCAATTGCAAAGAGCCGGTTTTATTTTAGTTACCTCAGATGTCCCTGTCCATAGCAGGCATTGGGAAATATTTCTGTGGGTGGTGGGCAGGGTGCAAGAGAAAGCCCACTGATGGCACAGCCAGGTCTCAGGCCTCCGGCCGAAGGGAGAGCAGCAGAGCTGGAACTCCTGCTCGCAGCAAGGGCAGCAAGCAGAGGGGCCAGAGGCTGCCGCCAGGGTCAGCAGTGGGGCAAATCCCCTGGGAGAGGCTGGGTCAAAGTGGCGGGGGCACGGGGGGCAGGGTAGAACAATGGGACCATTTGTGACCTGCCCTTGTGGCAGCGAGCGATGCACAGCACTGGCACGGCAGCCCCACAGTGTCCAAGACTCTCACGAGGAAAGGACGCGAGTTGTGTGGCTTGTTCAGGAGCCGCTGAACACAGAGGACGTGCTTCCTTGCAAACCCCGGCACACCACGCTCCCAGCGCCAGGGTGTTTCCCCAAAGCTCTGCCGCCTCCACCAGATAAGAACACTGGGGCTGGATCAGCTCCATAGGGACCCCAGGGGACCTGGGCCTGGCAGGCAGACCCTTCTGGAAGAGGCTGGGGGAAAAAGAACCGGCTCCAGGGCCAGGGTGGCTAGGTGGGGACTGACCACTGGAAAAGAGCATCCTGCAGGAGATGGCCCCACCGAGGTCTTGTCATTGTTCATTCCTCACAGGGTTTCCCCAGTTCAGGAAACCCTTTGAGTGCTTGGTGCACTGAACCTTGCACACACCTCAGAGGGCCCAAGGACTGAGCAGGGGAACTAGCGGCTGCAGTGGCAGAGGCCAGGGGCTGCGTGGCTGGGCAGCAGATCTGTGGAAATGGCTCTGGTGGTCCCTGAGTTTCATTAGGGAAAACATGAGCCAGCAGCAAAGGCAGCCAACAGCATCCTGGGCTGTATGAGCAGGAACACAGCCAGAAGTGGTGATTATCCACCCCTGCTTAGCACCTTTTACACCGCACCCTGCACAGTGACAGTGAGACATCGACAAACAGGAACCATTTTACTGGAGAGCCACTAAGGTGCTAATCTTCCAGCTATAGGCACAATAATAATGATTAGGATAGTTACAATAATAATGATTAGGATAGTTACAATAATAATGATTAGGATAGTTACAATAACTTTTAGTTACAATAACTTTTTCCTGGATTAGAGGCAGGACAAAAATAGCAAGCTTGTTGGTCTAAACAGGGTTGTATAGATGCTAATTGACAAAGGGAAACAAAAAAAAACCTGGGAGATCCTGTGGTTATATTTCGCTTAATTACAGTTTGATCTTCCCATCTTTGAAGGATCCATTCATAAGGTTGTTGTGGATTATTAAAGTGTTTGCATGATTTCCCTAAGGGTATCGGTATCTACAATGAGAACAAAAGCCTAAATGTAAATACAAATATAGATATGAACATAACTATAACTATAACTATAACTATAACTATAACTATAACTATAACTATAACTATAACTATAACTATAACTATAACTATAACTATAACAACTATAACTATAACTATAACTATAACTATAACTATAACTATAACTGTAGCTATAACTATAAATATCTGCAGCAGAGCCATCTGTACCTGTGGCAGGCCTTCTGGCAATGCCAATGCAATCCGTATTTGCAATACACAGTGTGATCCCAATCCACAAGTACAAACTGAAATGGTTGAGATGAAGAGTGCTCTTGCAAAAGTGTGTCCCCGAGGTGCATGGACACTGCCCATGTGCCTCTCCAGAGACTGGCAGGGGCTGGATCCCCTTCTGAGAAAAGACTCCTTGCCAGGGAGCCACATGCATGGGAGAGAGGGTGGAGGGATCACAGAATCAGAGAATGGTTGAGGCTGGAAGACACCTCTGGAGAACATCTGCTACAACCCACCTGGTAAAGCAGGTTCACCTTCAGTAGATGACACAGGAATTCGTCCAGGTGGGTTTTGAATGTCTCCAGAGAAGGAGACTCCACAACTTCTTTGGGAAGGCTGTTCCAGTGCTCTGGCAGCCTCAAAGCAAAGAAGTGGATATCAGTGGGAAACAAAGGGATGGCTGGTGGCTTTAGTGAAACCTTGAAACCATGTCTGAAACCAGCAATGGAAAACAGTTGATGTCTGTGGGTTGACAAAGATGAAGAGGATTAACCTGAGAATGCAGCAGGAAGGAAGGCCCCTCCTGTGCAAATCAGGGATGATAAAGATGTTTCGATCTTGTGTGCATGCCTCAGCCTGGCAGATTGGAATGCCCCCTGCTGGGGGTGGCTGTGCTCAGTCATCCACGTGAGCTCACCTTGCTGACCTGCACCGTTGGTTGAAATCTCTCCAGTCCCATGGATGGGTAAGAGTGTAATTTGCCCAAGTAAGCCCTGGCTTGGTCCCCATCCACCATGGGTTCTTCTGCTCCAGAGTCCCAAGAGTCCTGCCTCAAAGCTCACAGGCCTGGGAGCCCTTGCTGGTGGTAACTGAGGCAAAGAGGTCATAGGCCATCTCAGATTTTTCTACTCCTACTGTTACTAAATTCAGCCATGGTCCCACATTCTCTGTTTCTTCTTTCAATGTTCCTGATGTAGCAACAGCTCATCTTGGTTCCCATTGCATTCCCTTTCCATTTTCAACTGAGTGTTTATAACGATAACTGTTGTGTCAGAAATATGTTCACCTTGAAGACAAAGTCTATCCAGGCACACTGTGAAAACGATTGGTGTGTTTCTTGACTGTATCATCCTGGGTGTGAGTAAAGACCCCAGTGTGATGAGCTTCGTGTTCACACAATGCCTGCAACTGTTTGATAGAGGAGGGGCAGACCTTGCCTCTCTGATGGTATCTGATGACTGATGGCACCAGTCAATGACACACAGGCAGCAAATCGCAACCCCTGTGTTGTCATCTGGGGTGTCTGTCACACACCTGCCCCAAATGCGAATTGCTTTCCTCTAAGTCCTCTGCTGTTCCTGCAAGCCCTGGCATCCCATGTAGCTCTGTGGGTCTGGATTTTATGTGAAACTGAGTAGGTACCTGAGTTCTGTAAGTCAATGTGGGGATGAACATGAGGGAACTGCCAATGTAGTCAGCTGTGATCTTGTAAGTGCAGCAGAAAAAGAGAGACACTGAGCTCTCTCAGTGCCGCATGGCTCATACAATTAGGGTTAATAGCTGCATAGGCTGCCCTGAACATGATGAGTAGGAGTTAAAGAAATGTAGGAACAGGTTCGGTTGCCCTTATTTTGGGCATCAGCTGCCGCTTCAGTTGGCCAAAGAATATTCTCAGCATCCTCCAAGAGGATGCCCAGAGGTGTTGCCCTGTCTCTATGAACTGCTGCATTTGAGTTTGGAGGTACCTGTGCATATCTTAGACCTCCTCTGGCGTGTCACAGCTCCATCCACAGTCCTCCATCTTCATTAATCAGCATGGGAGTTTAGAAAAGGAGCTCACATGCAGATGCCTATTTTGTGAATATCTGAAAACCAAATGAAAGAGGAATCCCACCTCCTGTGGGTTTGTGGAAGGGGTGGGAGGGAGCTGAATGCCCTTTGAGCCCCAGGACTACAAACCCGGTATGAGATGCATCAGTTGACTCAGATAAATTCCTTCTCTCAACAAGGGTAAAGAGATGGCCAAGAGAAAGTGATTCTTGGACCTAATGCATTTCCTGATAGGAGAAATTTCACTGCAGAAACTAGAAGTTTCCCTCCCACTAAGGGAAGAAACATCAGTGATGACTTCAGTCATTTTCACAGCGGGTTCCCCCGGAGCCCCAGAGACACCTGGAGGGAGCCCAGAGGGGACAGAGAAAGGGACATCATGTGCTGCTCCTGTGCTGCTGAGCTGGGCTGGGCTCCTGGCACAGAGGGAGCTCATGGAAGCGGCAGCGCTGCAGAGAGACAGCTCTGCCCAGGAGCAGCTCCTCTGCACACGCAGCAGGGAGGGGAGAGGAGCCAGGCAGAGAGAGGTTAAAGGCAATTTAGCTTGGTAGGTTGCTGAGGGCTCACTGAGAGAAATTTCTTCACGGTTCTAACATGGTAAGTCTCTGGCTGCAGGAAAATGCAGATGTGGTTCCTGGAGGGATCTCCTAAAGCTGGTGCATCCCCCAGTTTACAGGATCTGTCAGGTTCTCTCACAGTATTTCTGTTGAAGAGAAGAACGTGCTCCAGAGCAGGGCTTCCCTGCTGCCCTCTCACAGGGACAGGGCATGATGGCATCTTCTGCTGAGGGTGATTGCAGGGTGAGCACCCAGGGGTGCCCAGGGCTGTCCTGCAGAGCAGGGTCCCTGCACCCCAGGGCTGTGCCGGGACAGGGACTCTGCCACCTGCCAGGGTCAGCGCTCAGCCTGCCCGGGGAGATCCCCACGGTGCTGTGGGGAGAAGCTCACACTTCCAGCTCAGGTGCAGAACGTTTACAACAGGAGGTTTCAAGGAGAAGATTAAGACAAGGAGTACTATAAAGATTAGGAACTTCCCTGAGTCTGTGTTTTCAGACTCCTACTCCTGGGGAATGGGTGGAGAGAAATGGAAAGGGAGCTCTTAATTTTAAACAAATGCTTGAGACTCACCAACTGCAACTGAGTGGTCAGCAGGTCTTTCAAGTGAACCCTGACGTGCCTTCAGCCTCTCCTTTGCCTATGCAGAACCAGCATCAACTTTGCTGCACCCGTTATGCTTCATCTGACCCATCTGGTTTTCCAGCCTGCAAACAGGAAGATGCTGCCAGGCAGTGCCCTGTAGGGCAGGTTTCTGTAGGGCCAGGGTGAGTGCACAGAGGGTGGGATGGGGTCAGCGAGCACTGAGAGGGAAAAGACATGGGACAGGGAAACACCTCCCAGGAGGAAAATCTCCAGGAATCAGGGATGTGATCTGGGAAGGAGAAGAAACCAAAACCAGAAATGCTGTTGCATGGAAAACACTGAAAACTCCATATGGGCAACGAAGATGATTAAGGGAGTGGAGCATCTCCCTTATGAAGAAAGGCTGAGGGAGCTGGGTCTCTTTAGTTTGGAGAAGAGGAGACTAAGGGGGGACCTCATTAATGTTTATAAATATATAAAGGGTGAGTGCTATGAGGATGGAGCCAGGCTCTTCTCGGTGGCAACCAATGATAGGACAAGGGGTAATGGGATCAAGCTGAAACACAAGAGGTTCCGCTTAAATTTGAGAAAAACTTCTTCTCAGTGAGGGTGGCAGAGCCTGGACCAGGCTGCCCAGGGGGGTTGTGGAGTCTCCTTCTCTGGAGACATTCAAAACCCGCCTGGACATGTTCCTGTGCGACCTCACCTGGGTGTTCCTGCTCCAGCAGGGGGATTGGACTGGATGATCTTTTGAGGTCCCTTCCAATCCCAAACATACTGAGATACTGTGATACTGTGATATGCTCCCCTGCAGTGCAGATCCCTCCTCTGAGCAGCCCCCTCACCCCCTCTCCCCCCAGCAAAGCCTCTGCCCTCAGGGCCGGGGGCTCCAAGGCATGAAGCAGCTCCTGTGCAGCCAGAGCTCCAGTTCCTCTGCAGAGCACAGGGGCTGAGAGCAGCTGCCCGGCAGTGTTGGTGTCTGGGAGGTGGCTGCACAGCTGGGGAAGGGTGACGCTGTCTGAGTGCCCGGCTGCCTCTGCCCTGGCCTCTCTCACACCCACCCTCACCGCATTTTCCTTCTTGCTCCACTGCTCTGTGTTCTGTTGCTGTGATCCTGTTCTTGCTGTCAGGCTCCCTGGGGATGGGAGTTTCAGCTGCAGAGTCACAGCCTGATCTTGTGGGTCCTTTCCTGCAAGTGTGTCCATGGGAACAAGTGTCCCAGCTTTTCTCTGACCTGTGGGGCTGTGGGCAATGCAGTCTGTGGGGCTGGGAAATGAGCTGGGTCTCCCTTAATCAAATGTCATTATTAGAACACTTGGCTCTGTCCTTGAAGTTTCCTTCCAAGCCGTAAGCTTCCCTCCAGGATGCAAACCTGTCCTACAGCATCTTCGTGTTATCTGAAACTCCCATGGAGAAGCACCGAGATGCTACGACAGAGAAAATGCTGTTGGGTTTGTTTGATGAGCCATGTGTGTCGAGGGCTATACGTAGGATGCTGAGATCTTAGGAAAGGGTGAGACTTGTCATGGTCTGAGGTGGATCCCTCTGCTCTCAGCAGTGCCTGGTGGCTTTGCAGGGTAACATGGGGGTGTGATCAGCCTCCATCTCAGAAAGGTGCCAGCCCAGGGCAGCTGGAGCAAGACAGAGGGACAGACCAGCTCCCCTCATTCTGCACTAGGTCACAGACCATGCTCCTGCCTCTTAGGACCTGCTCTGTTCTCCCTGAGTGCAGCAGAAATGCTGATGGTTTCTGACATCCAAGAACACTCTCCAGGATCAGGGAGAAGAAGCTGCTGCAACAAAAACCAAAACAAACTCTCAAGCTGTATTCTGCCATCTCAGTTCCTTATGACTGGGACTGCAGATGCTGACAGGCCCTTCTGCACCAGGAGTGGTCCCATCTGACAAGGTTGAACCCCAGGACCGGCCCCTGCCCCCCGTTCCCATGCCCCCTGCTGCAGAGCAGGGCTGACTCCTCGGCAGCCAGCGGGCACAGGCCCTGCTCCTCATGGCACCTCCAGCCAGCACCACCCAGGGCTCAGACACGGAGCTGAAGGAAGGTCTGGAAAAGGACAAGGGGGTGTGGAGCAGGGGGAGGGTGCATGAGAAATGGCTTTGATTTTGTTCAGAGAAGTATCCCGTAACTTGTCACTGTCTTTTCCTCCTGTGACAGTGCCATATATCCAGAGGCAGCAAATGTCCAACAGCAGCTCCATCACCCAGTTCCTCCTCCTGGCATTCACAGACACACGGGAGCTGCAGCTCTTGCACTTCTGGCTCTTCCTGGGCATCTACCTGGCTGCCCTCCTGGGCAACGGCCTCATCATCACCACCATAGCCTGTGACCAGCACCTCCACACCCCCATGTACTTCTTCCTCCTCAACCTCTCCCTCCTTGACTTAGGCACCATTTCCAACATTCTTCTTAAAGCCATGGCCAATTCCCTCTGGGACACCAGGTCCATCTCCTACACAGGATGTGCTATACAGGTATTTTTTTTATTTTTCTATGCTGCAGCAGAGTTTTATCTTCTCGCCATCATGTCCTACGACCGCTACGTTGCCATCTGCAAACTCCTGCACTACGGGACCCTCTTGGGCAGCAGAGCTTGTGTCCACATGGCAGCAGCTGCCTGGGCCAGTGGGTTTCTCATTGCTCTGCTGCACACAGCCAATACGTTTTCACTGCCACTGTGCAAGGGCAATGCTGTGGACCAGTTCTTCTGTGAAATCCCCTCAGTCCTTAAGCTCTCCTGCTCACATTCTTGCTTCAGAGAAGTTTGACTTAGTGTGTTTAGTCTTTTCATAGAATTTGGATTTGTTATGTTCATCATACTGTCCTATGTGCAGATCTTCAGGGCCGTGCTGAGGATCCCCTCTGAGCAGGGACGGCACAAAGCCTTTTCCACGTGCCTCCCTCACCTGGCTGTGGTCTTTGTGTTCACCAGCACTGCTGTGTTTGCCTACCTGAAGCCCTCGTTCTTCTCCTCCCTATCCCTGAACCTGGTGCTGGCAGTTCTGTACTCAGTAGTTCCTCCAGCAGTGAACCCCCTCATCTGCAGCATGAGGAACCAGGAGCTCAAGGATGCCCTGTGGAAAGTGATGACTGGATCTTTTTTCTGAAGCTTTAAACTGCCCATCATCTTCTGCATAACAGTTGTAGTGTAAATCATTGCAGACCCAGCCTTTTTTTGTTGTAGTAGTTTTTATTCTTTTAATTGGAATAATGTTATCATCCCATTTGTTACTCACTTCCCGCTTTTATTTTCTGACTGAATGTCTGCAGAAATGAGGAGGGGTGCTCTCTGTGTATTGAAATAAGTTCAAGAGCCCTACAGATACTTTTTTAATTTTTTTTTTTTAATTCTATGATGCTTCCTCTAAGGTTTTTTTTTTTTTCACAGCCACAGTTCCTGTGTGCATGAGAGGAGGGGAAAAGAGTCCCGCATGTCAGCACTGCCAAGGAGCACCAATGCTTGGTCTTAAGGACTATTCTCTTTCCACTCCCACGCTCTCCTTCTAATCCCTTGTGTTGGTGTAAGACCTGAGTGCTCTGGCAGCTTGGTCAATGTCCTGCTGCGTGTCAGCCCTGTGACTGCAGGCAGGGACAGGCAATGGGCACTTGTGTGACAGAGCTGGCCTCCAGAACAGAATTTCTATGGAGACAGCTGATCTCCTCAGTGCAGTGCCTGAAGGTTTAGGTCTTCTGCCAAAGTTTTCCTCAAGAACATGCCAAATAAATTGACCCACAGATATAAATACCGGTGAAGATCTAATAGTGTGAGTATGCAGGGTTGGGACACACAGCAGTGTGTGGATCTCACTGCCAGGCCTCCTGCCAGAGACCTGAAGGACCAGCAGAGCAGGGTCTGGTTTGTGCCCCTCTGTGTTGGGCACCCTGTGGAAGCTGCCCCAGGACAATCTTAGAATCATAGAATGTCCTGAGCTGGAAAGATCATCGAGTTCAACTCCTGTCCCTGCACAGGACACCCCACAGTTCACACCATGTGTCTGAGGATGCTGTCCAGTCTCTTGAACACTGTCAGGTTAGGGCTGTGACACCTCCCTGAGGAGCCTGTTCAGTGTCCAGCACCCTCTGGGTGAAGAACCTTTTCCTCACGTCCAACCTAAACCTTCCTGGCACATCTTCTTGCCATTCCTTCAGGTCCAATCATTAGTTGCCAGAGAAAATAGCTCAGTGCCTGCCCTTCCTCCTCCCCTTTGAGGAAGAGGTAGCCGCCAGTTTCCTCTTCTTCAGGCTGAACACTTCAGCCGCTTCCCTCCAAACCCTTCACCAACTTCATGGCCCTCTTCCGTAGTAGCTTAATATCCTTTTTATCCTGTGGTGCCCAGAACTGCACACAGTGCTCCAGGGTGCTCCAGGTGAGGCCGCACCAGTGCAGAGTGGAGCAGGACAATCCCCTCCTTGACAGCCATCAGTGCTTTGCTTCCCTCTTGGCTGCTTGGGCACACTGGTGGCTCATGTCCAACTTGCCGTCCACCAGAACCCCCAGATCCCTCTCCATGGAGCTGCTCTCCAGCGTCTTGTCCCCCGGACTGTATGTACAGCCAGGGTTGCCATGTCCCAGGTGCAAAATCCAGCACTTGCCCTTGTTGAATTTCATGCAGTTGGTGATTGCCCAGTTCTCCAATTTGTCCAGGAGGGCCTCTCTGCCCTCCAGAGTGTTGACAGCTCCCCCCAGTTTTGTGTCATTTATGAACTTAGTATTCCCACAAGATGAGTCTAAGCCATTTATAAAGACATTGAAGAGTGCTGGCCCTGGGATGGATGCCTGCAGAACCCGCTAGTGACTGGTCACCAGTCCGACATGACCCCATTTACTAGAACCCTTTGAGCCTGGCCCGTCAGCCAATTGCAGACCTGCTGTATTGTGTGTTTACTCAGCTGTGTGCTGGACACAGCTTTGCTGGAATCCCAAAAGATCACATTGACAGGTTTCCCTTGGTCAACTAGATGGGTAACCTTGTCATAGAAAGAAATTAAGTTGGTCAAGCATCACTTTCCCTTCATAAACCTGTGCTGATTGGGACCAATGCCTGTGGTATTGTGCAGGTGTTTTTCAGTAACTCCCAGAACAATCTTCTCCATGATTTTGTGAGGAACAGAAGTGAGGCTGACAGGTCTATAGTTGCCGCAGTCATCCCTGTTGCCCTTCTTGTAGATTGGGACAATGTTTGTCAGCTTTCAGTCAACTGGGACCTCTCCAGATTCCCAGGAGCATTGAAAAATCACAGAGAGGTGTCTCGCTATGATGTCAGCCAGCTCTTCAGGCAACCTTGGATGAATCCCATCAGTCCCCATCGATTTGTAGGGATCTAACTGGAGTAGCAAATCCCATACAAGTTCCAGATTGATTAGGAGTTTATCATTCTCTCAGCCATGGTTTTATAGCCCAGAGTTACATGGGCCCCCAAGCCCATCTTTGGTGTTGAAGGCCGAGGCAAAGGAAACATTAAATGTCTCAGCTTTGTCTATCTCCTTGTTAATATGGTGAACATACTCATCAAGTAATGGGCCAATGTTATTTCTAGTTTGCCTTTCACCATTAACATATATTAAATTTCCTTTTTTATTGTCCTTCACAGTACTGGCCAGCTTCAATTCTAATTGAGCTTTGGCAGCACACATTTCCTCCCTGCAGTGGTGAGCAGCATCTCTGTAGCCCTCCCGCATTGTGTGACCTTGCTTCCACTGACCGTGTAATTTCTTTTTTCGCTGTATTTCAAGAAGAAGATCCCTGCTCAATCAAGCTGGCTTTTTGCCTTGCCTGACATATTTTCGGCATTTTGGAATTGCCTGGTCCTGTGCTCTTAGTAGGCAGTACTTAAAAAGTGACCAACACTGATGGACCCCAACACCTTCAAAAGCTTCTTCCCAGGGAATCTTACTACGTAGTTCTTTGAGCAGCCTGAAGTCTGCTCTTCTCATATCTACTGTTAAGGTCTTGCTAGCAGTTTTCCTCCCGTTAGCAAAGATTTTGAACCTGGCTGCTCCGTGGTCGCTGCGGCCAAGGGAGCCACCAGTCGCCACTGACCTTTCCTGGTTGGTTCCCTTAGTACCTGCACCAAGAAGTTATCATCCAGATGCTTTAGGAATCTTCTGGACCTGTTGGTGCCAGCTGTGTGATATTCCCAGTTGACATCTGGCAAGTTGAAGTCCCCCATAAGGATAAGGGCAGATGACTCAGAGGCTTCACTTAGTTCCTTAAAGAATAAGTCATTAGTGTCACCATCCTGGCTGGGTGGCCTTTAGTGACACCCACGACAGCATGCACTTTATTTATGTGTCTCTTAATCCTTACCCAGAGGTTCTCAACTTTGCCATCACCAACTGCCAGCTCCATGCACTCCAGCCTCTCAGCTACATGCAGTGTTGCCCCCCACCTCTCCTACCCTGCCTATCCCTTCTGAATAGCCTGTAGCATCCATCATGGTGCACCAATCACAGGATTCATCCCACCAGGTTTCATTAATGCCAATTATATCCCTGGGACCAGGTCAAGGCTTCTAGTTCATCTTACTTGTTCCTCATGCTGCACACGTCAGTGTAGAAACACTTCAAGTGTGGTTGGTTGTGGCGCAGTCTGAGAAGTATCACTGCCAAGCACCTCCTCAGGTTTTGGTGTCCATCCCACTGCTCATCACTGACTGGCCTGGTACTGCCCCCTTCCCCCTTCCAACTGAGTTTAAAGCCCTGACAATCAGTCCTGTTAACTCCTGAGAAAAGGACCCTTTTCTCCCTCTGTGAGAGGTGCATTCCATTGAGTATCAGAAGATCTGGCAAAGGACTGACTATCCCATGGTTGAAAAACCTGAACTTCCATCGATCACACCAGTCACTTAGTCATGTGTTGAATAGTTGGGCCTGCCTGTTCCTTTCTGTATTCCTGCCCACTACTGAAGGGATGGAGGAGAAAAGTGCTTGAGCACCTGAGCCATTGACGAGCCACCCCAAAACTCTGAAATCCCTTTTGATTTGCTTAATACTACTTTTTCCTATCTCTTCCCTGGCAACATTAAAAACCAATAGCAGGTAATAGTCAGGGGACCTTACCAGCCTGGGGAGTTGTTGAGCCACACCTCTTACCCTGGTCTCAGGAAGGCAGCGACTTCCCTGTGGGTTGGGTCAGGCTGGGACATGGGGTCCTCTGCTCCCTTCAGAAGGGAGTCACCTGTGACAGTTACCCTTCTTTTTCTCTTTACATGTGAAGTTTTAATGGGTTTTCCAGGTTTCATGTGGGTTTCTTAGAGGACCCCTCCTTCCCAGAAGGGTCTTCATCAGTGAAAGCACAGGGTAGTTGAGTAAAGTCCTGATGGACACTGCTGCTTTTCTGACTCTGCACTAAGTCACTGGAAGCTCAGACTTTTCCACTGTTCTCTCTCAAGACTATTCACATTTTCACTCATAAAAATTAGGAATTCTACCCCTAAAACCGTGAGTCACCAGATGTGAGGGTAGAAAATAAAAAGCACAGAAAAAGTTATTATGAAGACATGCTAAACCTTTCCTCTGCAGCCCAAGCTCTTGACAGTCATGAACTTTTCCATTAACAGTGGATGATATTTGACATTCGCTGTGAATGTCAGAGCTGCCACAACCCAGCTCCCGTGTCCCCACTGCAGCAGAGCAGAGCTGGCTGCTTGGCAGCACACGGGCAGAGGTTCTGCTGCTCACAGCACACTCAGCCAGCACAGACCAGAGAAAGGAAATGCACTTAAATTGGGGCAATTTTTCAAAAAATTGAGTGGCTTTGGTTACTGGAGTCTGTCCTAATTTTAAGCTGTTTTTTTCTTTTTTAAACAGAGCCCACATGCCCATCAGCAGCAAATGTCCAACAGCAGCTCCATCACCCAGTTCCTCCTCCTGGCGTTCGCAGACACACGGGAGCTGCAGCTCTTGCACTTCTGGCTCTTCCTGGGCATCTACCTGGCTGCCCTCCTGGGCAACGGCCTCATCATCACCACCATAGCCTGGGACCAGCACCTCCACACCCCCATGTACTTCTTCCTCCTCAACCTCGCCCTCCTTGACCTGGGCTTTATCTCAACCACTGTCCCCAACTCCATGGCCAATTCCCTCTGGGACACCAGGTCCATCTCCTACACAGGATGTGCTGCACAGGTATTTTTTTTCTTTTTCTGTGCTATAGTAGAGTTATATCTTCTCACCATCATGTCCTACGACCGCTACGTTGCCATCTGCAAACCCCTGCACTACTGGACCCTCCTGGGCAGCAGAGCTTGTGTGCACATGGCAGCAGCTGCCTGGGCCAGTGGGTTTCTCGTTGCTCTGCTGCACACGGCCAATACATTTTCACTGCCACTGTGCAAGGGCAATGCTGTGGACCAGTTCTTCTGTGAAATCCCTTCAGTCCTAAAGCTCTCCTGCTCATGGTCCTACCTCAGGGAAGTCAGGCTTCTTGTGGTTAGTGTATTAGTAACATTTGGGTGTTTTGTTTTCATCATACTGTCCTGTGTGCAGATCTTCAGGGCCGTGCTGAGGATCCCCTCTGAGCAGGGACGGCACAAAGCCTTTTCCACGTGTCTCCCTCACCTGGCTGTGGTCTCCCTGTTTTTCATCACTGGCACATTTGCCTACCTGAAGCCGCCCTCTATTTCCTCCCCATCCCTGGACCTGCTGGTGGCAGTTCTGTACTCAGTGGTGCCTCCAGCAGTGAACCCCCTCATCTACAGCATGAGGAACCAGGAGCTCAAGGATGCTGTTTGGAAACAGACAACTGGATTTCTTCGGAAGATATAAACTGTCTCTATCTTCTTCTACATATAAGTTGTAGTCTAACTCATTGCACGTTCTTCCTCTCTGCAGTATTTTTTGTGTCCAGTTGTGGTTTTTTTATTGTGATAATGTTGCAATTCCTTTTGTAATGCATTGCCTGCTTTTCTCACTGAGTGGCTGTGTCAATGAGGAGCCCTGCTCTTTGTGTTTAAGCAAAATAAAGGGCCCTTTAGTGAACTTTTTTCTGCTGACATCCTTCCTTCACAGCCTTTTTGGACCTGCAGGGTCAGTTCCTGTGTGCACGGGTGGAAGGGTAAAGAGCCTTCACATGGCAACACTGACAGGGAGCACCAGTGCTTGGTCTTCCAAAGCTGTTCTCTTTCCTCTTCAACACTCTCCTTCTGATCCCTTGTGTTGGTGCAAGGCCTGAGTGCTCTGGCAGCTTGGTCACTACGACTGCAGGCGGGGACAGGCAACGGGCACTTCTGTGACAGAACAGTCCAAATCAGAACTCCAAATCAGAACTCCAAATCAGTCTTTTCATAAAGAAAGGTGATCTCTTCAAGGTAGTACCTGATGGTTTATATCTTCTTACAATGTTTCTCTCAAGCATATGCCTACAAAAGTGTCCTGCAGATGAAAACACCAGTGTACAGCTGAACAGCGTGTGTGTGCAGGGCTGGCACACAGCAGTGTCCTCTCACAGCCAGGCTCCTGCCAGAGACCTGCAGGACCAGCAGAGCAGCGTCTGGGCTGTGCCCAGGTTTACTGGACACCCTGGGGAAGCTGCACCAAGGGCATTGTCATGGACTGACCCATTACAACCTCCTGCTGGGCTCAGGGCCTGTCTCAGGGAATGGCCAGCCCTGCCCAGCCTCTCTCCTGGCCCAGACCCTGGCAGAGCCTGGGGCAGCGCTGTCTGTGACCCCACAGCTGACACGGCCTCTCCAGCAGCTTGGAGAGGCTGCACAACAGGAGAGCAATGGGGTGACAAAGCACCAAGGACTGATGTGGGCATCACACTGGGAGACCGTTCCCCACCCCGAATGTACCCTGTCCTGTGCTGAGCCTGAACCATGGGGCTGTGGGACCATATGTGGGACAGCAGGGCTGGGCTGTCACAGCACAAGGTGCAGACAGGGGCCACAAAGCAGCTGCCAGGGGAGACAGCAAGAACAGGTACAGGCAAGGAGTTCATGTGCATCGCTTTTGCTGAGCAGGGACGACTTTCCGACACTCACCTGGAGTTGGTGGCTAAGAGAAAATTCAAGAGCAAACCAAAAGCTTCAACAGCTGCGTTAGAGACAAAGGCTGAACAAGGGAAATGTGGGGCTGCTGCTGGGTGGGGAGGGAAATTTGGTAACAGCAGAAAGTGATGCTGGGTCTGAGGGACTCAACGTCTTCTGTGCCTGGGTCTGTACTGAAAGACACTCCCAGGCCTCTGTGCTTGATGAAGGGGTTCAAGGAGGAGAAAAACACATCTTGGCAGGAACCTCAGGAAACCCCAGCAGGACAAACACCAGTGACTGCCCCTGCAGGGGACTCACCCGGCAATGGCACAGGCTGGGGCTGCCTGGCTGGGAGCAGCTGTGGGAAAGGTTGGGGTGGGCAGGGATCTGGACAGGAGGCAGCGTGAGCCCTGGTGCAACGGAGGCCAGGAGCACCCTGGGCTGTGCCACCAGGAGCACGGCCAGGAGATCGAGGGAAGGGATCCTCTGGAATTCTCCATCCAGATCTCAGATCCCAATTCAGGAAAGGTACTGACAAGCTGGAGTGTGTTGAGCAAAGGGCCTCAGGCCAGCCAGGGACTGGAGCACTTTGCCTGTGAGGAGAGGCTGAGGGAGCCGGGCTTGTCCAGCCCAGGGAAGGGAAGGCTGACAGGGACCTCTACAACTAATTGGAGAGATGTCAGTGGGACACTTCACGATGAAGATTTCAAAGAAGATTTCATAAGGGAGGGTTTTTTTCTTTCAACAGTACTTTCTATAATTTTTTATTTTATAGAAGAGGTGATAGCAGCATTCTACACTGGGCATTGATCCAGAGGGTCACCTGAAGACACCTGGGCAGGCAGGAGAACAGTCCCTTAAGGTCAGACACTGTATGGACAACCTCGCTCCTCATCCCTCCACCCCCAGTCTGCCAGTTCTTTCCTTGGCCACCTGGGACTTGCATCACTTCTCCTCACATCAGACTTCACCACTGAGCTCTGCGGGTGGATGGTGCAGCTCCTGTACACCAGCTCCCACCTGCTCTCCTTGGAGACCTGGCTGCACACAGGCACTGAAAGGTTTCTGTTCAATGCCAACAAATAAGCACAACACAGTTTAATAGAGTAAAACACCTTCCTCAACTCTATGTCTAAGCTGGATCTGGTGAGGTCCACCTTCCACAAGGGACATCCACACAAGAACTGTTTTAGACAGAGTTAGGAAAGGGTAGATATAAACACAATTAAGGTGTTGACTAACATGTTAATTAGAGCTGTGAAGACTGGGGCAAGTTTGTAACTCCCTGAAGCTCAGAGCAGAAACCAGACAGTTGAGAGGCCACTGAATAACCAAAGAGGAAGCGGAGGAGAAAACCTGAGAGTGCTGGGAAGGGTGTGTGTCCAGACAGTCTGCTGGAAAGTTTTCCTTGGACATGGACCTTTAATCAGGAGAGCTGGCAACTCCTGAATGATGAGGGAGACGAAATAATAGAGTGTTGGTAATAGAAGTACAGGGGAAGACCAATATTTGTTCTCTTCCCCTTAGTACGCTTCCCGGTAATTCACTTTTTGACATTTTTTTTAATATGTAAAAAAGTAACATGTAAAAAGCTTGTCTGTGTAGCTGAAGACATGTGTGTCTTACATCCATTTCTATTTCTGGAAAACACTTTCCTTTTTGAAGAAAAGAAAAGCCCCCAAAGACTTTATGTTGACATCTTTCTTTGCTTTGAGACTTTGTCTTCAGTTCTTATTTTAATTTTCCTTCACATCAGCTGACATCCAATGGTCCTACAGGCATTAAGCCAAGATCATTTTGTGTCTTGCATAGCGCCCCATGCCCTCTAAACCTTCACTGCCCAGGACTCCTCACACTTTGCCCAGAGCAAGTCACACTGAGGTGTTGGCTGGTTCACTGGTTGAGATGTTGGTTTAGATGGTCACCTACAGCACAGCTGGATTCATGTCCCATAATGGTCTGCTCTGACCAGTTAGAAACAGAGCCCAACATCACAACGGGATCATAAGACAAGTGAGGTTGAAGGGACCTCAGGAGTCTGCAGTCCAACCTGTCACAGACTGGGCCAGACCAAGGTGTTGAAGCCTTGATTCAATCAGAGATTGAAAACCTGCAAGGACAGAGGCTGCCCAGCCTCTCTGGGTGACCTGAGACAGCACTTGGCTGAGCTTCTACGGCCTCACAGTTGCCTTCAAAGGGCCGAATGCAATTTTCGGACTGTATAAATGTAAATACTAATACGTGGCCCCTGGTGAAAATGAATTTGACACCCCTGATCCAGGGAAAAAAGTTTTCCTTATGTCCTGGCTGAACCTCACCTCTTTTGTCCTTCTGCCATGCACTATAGTGAAGAGCCTGGCTCTGCATTCTCCATCACCTCCTCGTTGGCACCAATTAGAGTCCCGCAGACTTGAAGAAAATTACAGGAAAAGATATGGCTCCTTAGGGCTTTTTATATTTTAATGAGCCCCATGGTGTATTTGGTGCTGAGTCCTTGAACCTCAGATACCAAGAGCAGACTGAAGAATCTCCTCAAGAAGTCCAAGTCAGGAGCAAACTCCAAAGTACCTTGAAGCATTAACAGGTTCCACTGAGGCCATTGCTGACAAAGCCTCCCCAAGGACTCGTTAGAACAGACAATTGGAGGCTGTGATTGCATCAGGCAAAGTGCAGCAGCTCTGATGCTGAGAAGACCCTTGGTTTGTTTGATGAGGGAGGATGGTCAAACCCTGACCCCCTGCCCCTAGGAAGGGAGATCCTGTCCCTCACATGTGTCTCAGGGCTCTTGCTGGGGATGTGGGGAGTGCGACGCCAAGTGAGGGACAACGATGTGACACCTCCCAACCTCCCTCAGGGAGGTGCAAGGAGCAATGAGGCCCCATGGCCATGACAACGATGTGTTCAGGGCTCAGTGGCAGGGATATCAGCCATAGCCAGGGGATAAAGACCTTGGGTCATCATTCAGCCTCACCCTTGGCCATCTCTACCACGGTCCATCCTACACTGTGCCAGGCCTGTGGCTGTTTCCCCACAGGCTGCAGACACCCATGCACTTCCCCACCTTGTTCTCACCCCAGTACGTCCCCACCTGTGCTGCTGTCTCTCCATCCTCACCAGCTGTTCCTTGAAACACAAAGTCATGGCTGATCCAGACTCCCTCTGAATGACCACAGCACTGCGCTCAGAATGACATTTCTTCATCCGGAGCTCCACTCTGGACCTCCAGAGCTGCAGGTTTTTACAGCTTTCCTTTCTCATACTGTTTCCCACTACCAAAAAAAGTGTCAGCATCTTGGAAAGTGCTTTTCAGATTTCTCTAGCTACTGCTATTCTTCCCTGTCATGGTTTTACCCCAGCCAGCAACTCAGACCATGATAGTTGCTCACATAGTTCCTCCACTCCCCCAAGCGGGACAGGGGAGAGAACTGAAAGGGAAGGGACAAACCTGTGGGTCGAGAAAAAACAGTTCAATAAGACAACAATGTAATAATAATATACTACTACTACTAATATACTAATACTAGAGCACATTTCTTATGAGAAGGGACTGAGAGACCTGGGTCTGTTTGGCCTGGAGAAGGCTGAGAGGTGATCTCATCAATGTTTATAAATATCTTAAGGATGGATGTCGAGAGGATGGGACCAGACTCCTTTCAGTGGTGCCCAGCGATAGGATGACAGGCAACAGGCACTGAAGCACAGGAGGTTCCATGAGGAAAAACGTCTTTACTTTGAGGGAGGCAGAGCCTGGCCCAGGCTGCCCAGGGAGGTTGTGGAGTCTCCTTCTCTGGAGACATTCCAACCCGCCTGGACACCTTCCTGTGAAATCTACTGTAGGTGATCCTGCTTTAGCAGGTGGGTTGGATTAGATGATCTCCAGAGCTCCCTTCCAACTGCAACCATTCTGTGACTCTGAGTATAAACCTGGAGTGTGATGCCCCAGTTTACTCAGCTGGATGCCTTCCCTTGGCAGGAGTAAAGGAGATCCGTTCCTGACCCTCCCTGGGTGTCCTGAGTAACGACGGGACAATGAAACGGTGATTTCTGGACCTAACTCTAGTTTTGACAGGAGAAATGACACAGCTGGGAAGAAGTGGAATGCCGTCTTTGCCTCAGTCTTTTATAGTGAGACCAGTTGTGCTCCAGCTACACACCCCTGAGCCAGAAGACAGGGACGGGGAGCAGAATGTAGCCCAATAATCCAAGGGGAAAGGGTTGGTGACCTGCTACACCACTTGGACACACACAGGTCTATGGGGTCAGATGGGATTATGCGGGCTTCTCCAAAACCAGGTTTCCCACTGACCCAAAACATGTCAGTGACTCACGCACCTGAATAAAAGGGATTTGGGGCAGAGACAACACGGGGTTCAATCCCTTTCAAAACACAGCGCTCCAGTGTTTGAGGGTCTGGAACGGGACGCGGGGCCCGGCGCTCTGCAGCCGCTCCCTGACCCCCGGGGGCTCCTCTGCCGCACCAGCCCCGGCCCGACGTGGCTCCGCCCGGCCCGGGGCTGGATGCGGGAAGAGCCCGGAGCTCCCAGCCCAGCTCCTCCTGGCCCGCCCCGGCACCGCGCTCGGGAATCCAGGGGCCGAGAGCTGATCCCGGGAACCGGGGAACCGACCGGCGCTCTGCCCGACCGCCCGCACACAGCGCGCCGCCCTCGGCGAAGGACCCGTTACCATAGCGACAGGGGCTGCGCCGCGCAGGGCCGGCCTCGGAAAGCCCCCGCTTCCATAGCAACGGGGTGTCTGCTGCACCGCCTGACTACAAGTGTCCCCAGAGCCCAGCGTTGGGCTCTCCCCGCGGCCCGGCTGCTCCCGCCCGGTCCCCTCGCTGCTCTGTCCCCAGAGCACATCCCGCTGAAGGGACCAGAGCGGCCCGGCTGTCACTCCGGGGCTGGAGCAGCCTTGCAGCACCTCTGCAAGTCGTTTTCATACAGCCCCGCAGAGCTGAACAATGTTCAGCCCCGTCTGCGCAAAGGGGTGAAATAAATAACTTACGCTTTTTCTATGGATAAACAACATTTAATCCGATTCCTTGTGTTCCTTAAACACGTGTTCATGAGAGCATAAGCAAAACAGCGCTGGGGGCGCGGGGGATTCGCTCCTCCCAACACGCACACCTTCTAACAATAAGAAGTGTGCTTAAATACAGTAAGGTGTTACATATTCATAATAACCCCAGGAATGACTATACATATTCATAACTTTTCCCGCTTCTTATTAAAATGAGTCTCAGGTAACCATTTCCATATTCCCCTCCCTGACCCTCCCCTGTTGCACCTGTGCAGGGTCACTTGGTGAATTTGAGGAGGGGTCTTTGGATGAAGCTCCTTCAGTCACAGTGGACTTTGTACCTTTGGCTCATTATGATGAACTGGCTGGAACCCAAGCTGCCAAGTCGACCAAAACCAGACTGGCACCCCCCTTTTTGCTGTAAATCTTGGCTATCTTGTCTCCTCAAGGTTGCAGCTGGTGCTGTAAAACTTCTTATCTCAGCATTCGATCAAGTCCTGCTTTTTTCTTAGCACAATTGGTTACATATTGCTCTAAACTAGATATTCATTATGTGGCTTAAAGTGTTAGCTTGTTAGTAGGCCCTTATTATATAGTTGCTTAACCCTTAAAATGTTAGTTCCCTCTATCAATATGACTTCATAAACAAGTTTCATTACTTTTCACATAGAACTTAACCACCTTTCCCATTTTCCAGGTTCAGAGGCCGTGCCTCATTTGGCTATACCTGTAAACATTAAACATCTTAGCACGAATCACAGCTGCATTTCTCACAGGGGCGTCTCTCACTGGTGTCTCTGTCTTGCTACTTGGATTCAGGCGGATCCTCCTGGTTCCCATGGACTCTCAGTTTGGAGCAGATGCTGAGGAAAACATGAGGAGGTTGTGTTTCTGCTTGTAGGAAACGATTATTTTGCAAATATAATAGGCCCAGGCAGGATCTCTCGGCAAAGCACATTTTAATAACGATTTTGCAAGACCGGGTGTTCTACCTGAAGGTCGGCACACATAACAGGGTGAAAAGCCCCTGCTTGTATCCCCAAAATCCCGGCCGCAGTTTCCCTCCCCTGTTCCCCATTGGTTGGTAGTGCAGGGTTTACAGACTATCCCGACGCACACAATACCCTTCCCCTTATCAATCCATTTAAGATATGGATTCCTGGTACTTTGGCTACAGTTCCCCCTAAATTAACTTGTCAATACAGGTGTCGGTTTGTATACAGGTGTCAGTACATGTTCCGGGAAGAGACTGTGTTTTACATTAAGGTTTCACAGTCCGATGTCTCTCGGTCCTTCCCCCAGGCTGGGCTCAGGCGGCAGGTCCTCGGTTATGTAAAAACAACGGATCTTCATTAAACGTTCCTTACATGCTCCTTAAAATACGTTCCTTTTCCAGGAGCCTTCCAGCTGTCAGTGCCCAAGGGACAGCCCAGCTCAGCACCCGGCCGCAGGCACCGCACGCTGGGTCCGTCTCCTGCCCACGCAGTCGAACACAAACAGCTTTCGCAGCTGCGACACCTGTGGTCACAAATCCAACCCTCGGCACCACATGGGCTGCTGGGCAGAAAATTAACCGCATCGCAGCCACAACCAGAACAGATGTCTGATACCAGCGTTGTGCCACTCTGTGCTTTATCCACGGCTTTGCCTTATGGTGTGCGGACAGCAGAGGGGCTGGGGCTGGTATTGCCGTACACATCCCCCCCGTCCTGTGCACCGCAGAGCGAGCTGGCACGGGGGGCAGAGCTGGGGATGATGACCTGTTAATGAGTCCCGTCTGTTCCTCTGTGGCTCAGAATTTGGCAGGCTGGTCCCAGCAGGGAAGCTGGGATCCCCCAGCCCGTCGGCGGGTCCCGTGCCCAGCTCTCTGGCTGCCGGCACCGCAGGCGCCCACCTCCCTGCGTGCCCCGATGTGAGGTTTGGCCCAGAATCGGTGAATTCCTGGGTTGGCTGCCATTACGACCCAGACATTGTGCTGCTGATCCGTATTTATTGCTGCCCCAGTTTTCCAGGCACAGGCGATGGCTGCTGCTTGCGGCGCCTGCGGAGAGAAGAGGCTGCTGAGGCGCCGCCGTGGCCGCGGTGCCGGCGGGTGCGAGGCTGCGGGGCGGCGCTGGGCACGGTGGGGTGCGGGCACCCGCTGCACGGGGGAGCTGCGGCCGGAGCTGCTGGGACACCTGGGCTGAGGTGAACATCTGGGATTTGCAGCAGCACCCAACAGGGCGATTTCTGCTGGTGGGTTGTCTGGTAGGCAGATGTCTCCATTGCGCTTCTCACTTGCCATGGCAATGTCATCCTTCGCTTTTGCTCCTGACCTTGCTCTGCCGATGTCTGGCTGCAGGGCTGCTCTTGTTGAGGCAGAGTCAGTTGTAACTAACGCTTGCAACAGTAGGAACAGGTTTCGGGACAGAGTGCCCAGGAACTGAGAGGCCAGTTAAAACATCTTTCAGCGGAACTCTCAGTGGAGTTTGGTCAGTAACTGACTCGGCACTTCAGAATACCCTACCTCTAAATGCTCATGGCTAACATGAGCCATCTGATATAGAAGCTGGGCAACACCAACCCCAACAACTCACTTTTTTCTCCTGATCCAGAACCAGAACACACAACACACTATCACCCCAAACAGCACGCAGAGGAAGATCACCAGGAAGCCTTCTCCACAGTACGTCGGGGAAACGTAACGTTCCACAATTTTTCTGTTGTCATCCCGACCTGGAGGAACAATTCCATATGTTAGTGTGCCCGTACACTACGGGTAATCTCACAGGAGTCTGACACTGCCGGGAAATGTGCTTTCTCACTTTGTCAGCATCTCTGAACCAGTGAACATACTGGGGCTGCAACGGTTCCTTGGTTTCAGAAGAAGCAAATGAAACTCCCAAAGCTGACGCAAACTGATGCACTCTGGAGTTTCTCTTTCTCCTCTCAGCTTTGCTTACACTCTGGCATGGCCATAATCCAGTTTTCCCAGAGTGCGGGCTTTGTTCCCCCTTCTTGGTGATCCTTCCCATTTGCACACCATTTCTTTTGCGCTCGCCCACCTTCCCTTTCCAAGGCTCACTTGTGCTGTTGCACGAAGGCTCCTCCGACCCTTTGGGAGAAGTTGTCCCACTGGACAGACCGCGCGAGGCAGAGGGAGAGCAGGTGGGGGAGCGCAGCTGTTTGACCAGCTGTCCCTTTGAGCGAGACAGACAAAACCCATCCCTGTGTCAGGGAATGCCGCCCCCAGCTCTCCCTCCCCAGGGGACCCACAGCCCAGGAGGACAGAGTTGGGCCCTCTCGGGGGGCACCTGAACCTCGCTCTCCCTCTTTGCCTTTGCTCCAGCTTTGCACCGCTTGCATGCCCCCAGCCTTCAGGACTTGTCTCCCACTGGTGGCTCCCTGCAAGGCTGCTCAGTGCCTGGAAATTTGAAAAAAGTCATGTATCTCGGTGTTTCAGGCTTCCCTGGGGCTGGACAGCACTGCCAAGAATCAAAGAAAGGTAAAGCCTTTCTCAGCATGGCTCAGGCACAGAGGATGCGGGAGGATGGTGCAGGTTCCCTCTAACCCATGCTCGATCTCTCAGCACATCCCTTTGGACCTCAGCTGACAGGAGGGATCCCCCTCTGTTGTGCCTGGGGGGACTCATGGCAAGCTCTGGGATGCAGGGATTGCGGGAGGTACCGTCGATAAGAGTCGTGTTCCCCATCATGTGCTGAGCGTGGTTCAGATGGGCTCATTCCCAAATTGTCAGAGTTACGTTGGTTTATGACACTGCGTGACTGAAGGTCAGCAATTACCTAGCGTGCCTGGTGATTGAATTGCCCGCGGTTTTTCATCAGAGACTGGTACTGCATGGCCGCCTCCTTTCCGAAATGCCTCCTTCTCCACAGTCTCATGGTCCAGCTCTTTAGAAAGGAATTGGGTTGGTTTAATTAGAAGCAACCATTTCTCATCAGAGACACAATATCTTCAGATGGCAATACTTCTCAGAATACATTAATAACACTTAGAAACAAAGCCTGGACATTTGAGGCTGCATCCAGTCAGTAGTCCAAACAACGTGTCATTCATGGAGAAAAATTTAAGTGCTCGACACTTTCCAGTTTACCAGCAGACAGCAAATCCTGACCTGCTGAGGGACTAGGAGACTGCATGTGATCTTGTTCATATTCCACCCAGTGAGCTTTTGGCAAACTGCAAGATGATGGTAAATGACTTCCCTCCCCGAGGACAGGAAGGTGCTGCAGCCAGTTCAGCCAGGGAAAGAGCCCTAGTGAGCAGCACTTCCCATCACGCCAACTCCATCCCATGGGAAGAGTGACAGACACACAGGGTGGACTGGACTGCGAGCTCTGCTATTGTATTCTGGGCACTTTCACAAGTGGCAGTTAGGAGCCCACTGTCCCCCAAAAGAAGAGGAAAACTACCACCAGGTTATCTAAGACACAACTAGACAGGGAGAGCTGAACCGCCTGGGTCTGAACTCAGAGCCCTTCATTCTTAGCTGCCTTTAAGTCTGGTGTCTGGCCTCAGGCTGGGTGTCCAGCCTGCCCTGTCCCTGTCCCCAGGGTGTCACTGAGAGTCCTCAGACATCAAGAACAGCCGGGCTGGACCAGGCCGGGGAGCTGGGGCTGCTCTGCTCCTGGCCAGGCCGGGCCTGCAGCCCAGGAAAAGTCTGCTCTGATCGATCCCTTCCTGCCGTGTAGGCTACAGCTTGTCCAGGCGTGCACCTAAGCTCAGCTTCCCAAATCTTCTGCTTAGGAGCGATATATACCCACCATGTTCCGCTTTGTCCAATTCCTTCAGGATTTCCACTAGGACTTCTGATGAGCGCCGGGAAGATTTTCCTATTTCTGCCTTATACTTTGCTCTTTGGGGACCTTAACAGAAAGTGTAAAGGTAAATTCCTCACAAATAAAACCCTGAAAACGAGAGCTTAGCCTGTCAAAGCAGACTGCTCACCCCTGCGATGCCAGGCGAGCTGTGGCACAGGATCCAGCTGAGGAGCTGGAAGAGCCCTCCCTGTACCCACACCTGCAACTGAACACCCACCGCGAGTTTCCATCATACATTGTGATACTGGTAAGAGGAACAAAAATCTTTTAGAAACCCCAAGGCATGATGTAGCAAGACCAGGCATAATGTAAGAGAAACCTAACAGAGAAACAACAGCTCTATAGAGACTGGGCATGAGGCAAAGCGGGATGTCCCTGGCTTGCAAGCCGGGAAAGTGGAATGTTCCACTCAATGGAGAAAGAGCTACATGACTTTTGCTGGGTAGCAGCACAAAATGACAATGTGCATGCTCAAGAAATCAGGTCAAGAAGCCAACACCGTGGGTGGGCACCAGCTGTGAAGACACCGGGGACCACTAGAGACCCCTGATGCAGACTCTGGAATACCAAAGATGGAATTCCAGCAGAGGGCGGCTTATGGAAATAACTTACGTTTAACGCATTAACTAAGCGGTAGAAACAAATGAATATGCCACAGGTATTTGTAATAAATACCAAGAAATGTGAATCAAGTGCACGCTCGATTAAAGAGCAATCGTCTGAGTGTCCGGCACACTGTAATGAAAGTGCTGCTATTTAACACTTTAAAACTGCATTAAAGAGTATCACATAAGGGTATCACATAAGGACACGGCACAATGCAGGTCCGTATTCTCACACTCACAAGAGATGTCTCACCCAGCTTCGGGTTTTGACCTGGCAGCTCTCGAAGTAAAAACCCATGACGTACCCATGCGGTGGTCCCAAGTTTCAGCCCTGGAACCCAGCCCAGGAGTTGGATACGCATCACGTCCAGCCATGTCTGCAAACAGACAGAACAGAGAAGCTCCCATGAAATATTTCAATGCACTTCTTTAGATCTGAACAACAGTGAATGCAGTTCAAGCACGGGATTGCTCCATGGCATTGGTGTCCACCTTCCACTCTGGAGCGCTGTGAGGTTACCAGGTGCCCGGACCATGCTGGTCTAAAGCAAACTGGGCACGGAGCTGCTGGGAGAAAGGACTCCCTGGAGCCCACACCACGTCTCAACTCAAGCCCAACAAGCCCACTGGCTTTGCAGCCGGCACTGGAAACAGCGCAGGGTCAGAGAGGCTGGGAAAGAGCTTTGCCTGGCAGAGGGCACATCACTGGGCTTCACCCATTCCCTCTCTGCTCTTCCGCACATTTGAGCGTAGGCCAAGAAAATATTAAGTTAAATTTCATATGAACAGAATAGTAAAACCTGAATGCTCACTCATTCAAGCGACAGACCTGGGGCATTGCCCTGAGGCTCCCAGACAAGATCCGTCTGGGAAGTCGGGTGGCCATCAGCCACAGGCGCAACTGTAATCAAGCACATTTCCATTAGATCTTGTCATCTACTTCTTTCTCAGTGACCTGCAGTGACTGGAGGGGGGTTCAGGTAATGACATGGCACCCAGACGTGGGTGGAGACTCCCAAAGCTGCAGAGGAGCTGGGGTGACATGTTTGCTGGCACCTGGCAGCTCTCAAAATACTGTTTCCAGGCCATGTGCAACACCCGTCAAGGACAATCATATGACCCCACAGGGATTTCCTGCTGGGAGATTTCTACTGTGCACAGAAGAAGCCCCCACAAAAGCACTGGAGGTAAAAAACGATCATTCCCACATCTCATGGAGAAGAACCCGCTGGGCAGTGAGAGGCTGCACCAGCGCTGCCCCCTCTGTTCCCCAGGCTGTGCGTCCCATGAGGACCTGGGTTCCCCAAGGAGAGCACTGCAGGGCAAGAGCAGGAGTGCTCCTGTTTTCCTAAGCAGACATCTCCCAAGGACAGACATCCCGGGGCTGAAAGGCAGGATCCAGCTGGGAAGCATCAGAGCCCCAGCCGCGAGCACGGCCATGACCAGCCGGGGATGAAGTGCTCCCACAGGCTCTTGTTTGCCCTGCAGTGCCGCTCCGGCCCCAACATGCGGGCTGGGGGAAGCTGCCCCAGGGCAGGGTGGCACAGGGACAGCTCTAGGGACAGTGTCTCTCCTGGCAGCATTGCTCCCGGCCCCACCTTTCAGCTGGAAAATGCTCCCACAGCAGCTGCAGCCCCCCGGACCTCTCTGTGGGGCCTCTGCCTCCCACTGCCCATGGAGCTGCCACGGCTCACCTGGCCCAACCCGGCCCCATGTTCTCCCAGCCCTGCCCCACCACAGCCCAGCCCCACTGTCACCCCCAGGTGCTGCCAGGGCTGGGTGCTGGCCCTTGCTGACCCCTACCTAATCCCCATCCTTGCCACGGAGCAGCCCCGACGTCCTGGACTTGCAGGGCCACCAGGAGGAGGAAAAACAGGAGAGTGGGGGCTACGGCCCCCTGCATCTGGACCACGGCACTGCTGCTCCTGTTGCTGGTGCTGCCACCAACGTTTCAGCCACTGCCACCACTGCTGCTGCTGGCAATGCCACCACTGCTGCTGCTGCTACCGCCGCTGCCAGCACTGCCGGAACGGCACAGCGCTGCACATCAGGACGTTGCACAGCACAGCTCTGTGACCTCATAGCCCAAGGTGCAGCCCAAGATACAATGGGCCTTCTGGCCTGCAAGCGCACATGTCGGGCTCATGTCCCATCTTTCATCCCCCAAGGCTATTCCCTGGCTTAAGAATTTATCCTCCATGCGCTCCAGGATGCTCCTGGATTGCCAACAGCTCATCATGCTACTTTTCCAGCAGGTGGCAGGTGGTTGAAGTCCCCCAGCAGGACAAGAGCCCGCAAACACAATGCCTCCTGCAGCTGGGGTAAGAGGCTTCATCACTAGTCTCGCCCTGACCAGGCAGCCTGTCACAGACACCATCCACATGGTTTCCTTTGTTGACTTGTCTCCGATTGTTACCCACAAGAAGCTTTAACCTGCTCGTGGCTGTTCTTCAGACACCGGCACCAGCGCTGATCTGCTGGGCAGCAGCATGGGGCGCCTTGGCCCGGGGTAGAGTCCATGCTCCAGTGCCAGCTCTGCTGGCCAAAGGTGTCATTAGCTCCCCGACATTGCAGCGCAGCTACAGGACAAGGAGAACTGCTGAGCTTCTCACTTCGCCAGCCAGGGAAACCTCCCTCCCTGACATGGAGCCCTTCTGCCTCTGCCATTCCTGCTTCCAGCCTGCTTGACCCCTTCTCATCCTCCATGAGGAGAGCTGAGGTGCTTCAGTTGCTGCTGCTAAAAGGTAGAGAAGCAGAGCTTCCCTGGTCACAAATTACCACTGCCGAGCGGTTACAACTGGAATTTCTTCTTCACATCAGAGCAAACACGCAGCTGAGCAGAGCAGCCTGGACTGAGTGCCAGGACAGTGGAGGGGAGTGGAGCAGAGCTGCTTTGTCCAGGACAGAGTCCTTACGCCCTTCTTTCCTTGGCTGTTTGGACCAGGCTTTTCCACGCAGCTCAGCTACCGCAGGGAAGGGAAACAGCCTTCAGCATCTGGATGTGTTGGTCTGGGCTCTGAACAGTTTCCCCCTTCATCCAGGCTTGAGTGGCCTTTGCCCTTTCTTTGCAAAGGCAGCCTTCAGGAATCCTTTTCCAATTTGTAATTCTTCTTTTTCCCTGATCACCTGAATTCCTCCAGGTCTTAAATATATATTATATAAAAACATGTTTAAATATTTCCTATTAAGCCCTGGAGTTTAAAACTGAAACATGGAAGCCACAGGCTCTTCAACCTCAGGTAAGATGTCTCTACCCCAGAGGTGCCTGAGGCAGCGGATGTTCTCAAATGTCTTGAGCTTGGACCCAGACTTTGCTCTTGCCTTGGTCTGTGAGTGCTGCCCTGTCCGATGGCCACCCCTGCCCTGTGGCCACCAGCAGAAGCCTGTGGGCACCGAGCACCCTCCTCCTGCTCCAGGCAGCTCTCCACGCTCATGTCTTGGGTTTCTGCGGCCCGTGTTTCCAGCTCGTGCCTGTGTTTCCAGGTTGTTCCTGTGTTTCCACATTGTTCCTGTGTTTCCAGCTCATGCCTGTGTTTCCAGCTTGTGCCTGTGTTTCCAGCTCGTGCCTGTGTTTCCAGGTTGTTCCTGTGTTTCCACGTTGTTCCTGTGTTTCCAGCTCATGCCTGTGTTTCCAGCTTGTGCCTGTGTTTCCAGCTCATGCCTGTGTTTCCAGGTTGTTCCTGTGTTTCCACGTTGTTCCTGTGTTTCCAGCTCATGCCTGTGTTCCGAGGTTGTTCCTGTGTTTCCGGGTTGTTTCTGTGTTTCCAGGTTGTTCCTGTGTTTCCAGCTCATGCCTGTGTTTCCACGTTGTTCCTGTGTTTCGATGTTGTTCCTGTATTTCCAGCTCATGCCTGTGTTCCAAGGTTGTTTCTGTGTTTCCAGGTTGTGCCTGTGTTTCCAGCTCGTGCCTGTGTTTCCAGGTTGTTCCTGTGTTTCCACGTTGTTCCTGTGTTTCCAGCTCATGCCTGTGTTTCCAGCTCGTGCCTGTGTTTCCAGGTTGTTCCTGTGTTTCTACGTTGTTCCTGTGTTTCCAGCTTGTGCCTGTGTTTCCAGCTCGTGCCTGTGTTTCCAGCTCGTGCCTGTGTTTCCAGGTTGTTCCTGTGTTTCCACGTTGTTCCTGTGTTTCCAGCTCATGCCTGTGTTCCGAGGTTGTTCCTGTGTTTCCGGGTTGTTTCTGTGTTTCCAGGTTGTTCCTGTGTTTCCAGCTCATGCCTGTGTTTCCACGTTGTTCCTGTGTTTCGATGTTGTTCCTGTATTTCCAGCTCATGCCTGTGTTCCAAGGTTGTTTCTGTGTTTCCAGGTTGTGCCTGTGTTTCCGGGTTGTTCCTTTGTCCCCAGCTCGTGCCTGTGTTTCCAGGTTGTTCCTGTGTTTCCACGTTGTTCCTGTGTTTGCAGGTTGTTCCCATGTTTCCAGGTTGTGCCTGTGTTTCCACGTTGTTCCTGTGTTTCCACATTGTTCCTGTGTTTGCAGGTCGTTCCTGTGTTTCCAGGTTGTGCCTGTGTTCCCACATTGTGCCGGTGTTTCCAGGTTTGTGCAGGGTTTGCTGGCGTTAGATGTTCTCGTGGGGCTGGAACAAAGGCTCTAATCCACAAATCACCAATTTCTCCTGCAGACACTTGTCTGCGTCTCTCAGCATGTGTCCCAAGGGAAAGGTCTAACGCATGCAAACATGCTGCTTTTACGAGCTGGTTCAGAGCAAGAGTACTTTGGGCAGTGTGTTAATTGACCCTGGTCTGACATCTGAAACGTGGTGAAATGCCAAAGAACATCCTAAAACTGTCCCCAGGACTCTCTGGTCTCTGCTGAGAGCGTGCTGGCAAGGACCCATCTGCTTTCACGGTGCAGCGTTCAGCTCCGATTGCTCTGTGGGCATTTTATCTGTCCTCAGCCAGGTGCGCAGTACGTTTCAGACAAGGAACAAGACAACTCCAGGGAAAAGTGAGCAATCAGGATCCCAAGCTGGTGTTTCTTAAGGCAATTGGGAGAAAATGTGCAGGTAGAGCTGTCTGCGTTGCTTCACCTTACGATTTCAGTGCTCTCCTCTAGTCTGAATCTTGTAGGGATTTTGCCGAGGCATAAAGACTAAACAGAGAAAGCAGATCTTCCTCACACACAGAAACCCCCTCCCCATGTCTCAAGGGGAAGAGAAAAAATCTTCGGGAACACCTTGTTTTATTAAATGTGTATCAGACATCCAGTATCAGTGGAGTGGTGTACAGTGAACAGCGCAGTCCAAACGTGGCTGCACACGCCTCAGGCTTGATCAGCATCACCTGTGAGAGATAAAGGAGAAAACAGTGATCACAGGCACTTGTTATCACTTGTCTGGGTGCCTGTTCCCTGCATGTCCCCTGGGGCCCAGTGCTGTTTCAGGACAGTCGCTCTGCGTCCCTCTCTGTCCCCTTTAGGTCAGGGCTGACTGTGGGTGCAGCGCAGTTCAGCGTCCTGGCCCAGCAGACGTGTCCTCAGCGACAGCATCTGCCAGAACAAGATGCCGATGTGCGCCAGCCGCTCCTCATCACGCAATGCTGTACGTGTGCCCTGCAGCCTCCAGCTCGCTGCACCTGTTACCGTGGCACGCTGTTGGAAACCTCAATTAGCAGAGCATTCAAGATGTCCTGATGCTGTTATTTATTGGCATTTCCTTCTCGTTTTGGGGAGGAATGTGAACAAAAGAGAATAACAGTTTAGCAAGAGGTAAAAGACATCACTTAAGTTTATTGTTTTTTGGAGGTTTTTTGAGGACAGTAAATAAAAAATCTGAAAAGCTCATCACAACTGGTGTGAACAGCTTGTCGCTCCAGTCCAACCCTCCTGCAGCTCAGCAGGCCCAGCAGAAGAGGAGATGATTCGGGGTGGCTTTGGCAAAGCAGCGCAGGGGCAGAACACGGCTGCCTTACCCATCCTGTGCCGTATCTGCCGGGCCCGGTTTGACAGGCTGGTCTGCAAGGTGAATTCAGGTCCCCATGGAGCACCTGGGAGTTCTGGTTTTGAAAACATCCAATTCTGTCTTTGAAAACTGTGATGGCCTTGAGGCCTCCCTATTCTTTGCAAAACAAAGGCCTCATTAATGGCATGTGTTATGCCTTAAACAGCTGTTTTTTTGCAACTTCTGACAGGAATAGATAAATGCTGCAGTAACAGAACTTCTGTTTGCTCCTCAACGTTTTTGCAAAAAGAAGGTATAAATTTTTGAGATACGAATGGTGTTTCTTCCCAATCCTCATTCCTGATTGAGCAGGAATCAAGGCAGGGTCATTCAGCGATCACTGAGAAATAACAAATCAACAGCTACCTGTAGAGGACAAAATTACTCGCTTCCAGGCACTTTTGAGACCACCAACCTTTTTTCTGAGACACCCAACCTATTTCGGGAAAAATCTTAATTAGCACGAAGAGCAAGCAGAGGGACGAGCTGCCCTCTCCTATCTCACAAGCAAACGAACTAGAGCCTAACAGCTCCTCACTCGGGACTCTGGTGTGTGTGCGGCATTATCGAAGTTTCATTGCACCCACCATCAAGAGAATTGCAGAGACCATTGATGGATCAACTGACCTTTGGAGTGCTGAAATCTTACTTTTCCTCTGTTATCTTAACCTATCACTCTTTTCCTCTCTTTCTAACTTTATTATGGGCACACAACAGTAACGCTCTTGTGTGCTTTGTTGTTGAAGTCTCGCTAAGTTTTATGATAGAGTTACAAACTTTTGCCAAGCCACTATTTGCTGTAATTTTTAGTAAATTTGTGATTTAATTGAATGCCTCCAGTAATTGTCATTATTCCGAGTTACTGCACAGCTTATTGAAACGTTAACTCTGCTCTCACCTCACTGATTCAGATGGGACGAGAGGCAGAGCCTGTTTGGGAGTTGTCACAGTCTGCGGACAGAGGCCAGCTGGGGGCTGGGGCCCCAGGGGTGGGGCTGTTCCTGCCCTGGTGCTCACAGCTTGGAAGGGGCTTTCCAAAATCCTGCTGGGAGGAGCCAGATGTGGCCACCCCCAGCACAGCCTCAAGGTCTGCTGCCGACCTGCCCTCAAATCATCTCTGCCCAGCTGGACATTGCCCAGGAGTCACTGCCAGTGTTGCTGTTCTTCTTGGGGCCAGAGCTGTTCCTGTGCCAGGAGAAGACTTCACACAGAGCCTTGGCTGATGGGAACAGTTCCCACCAGCTGTCCAGCTCTGGAAGGTCCAGATGCCACAGAGGGGACGCTGACTGGTTGTCACTTCTCTTGCAGGAACAGGATTTAGCAGCAGGAGGGAGGCAGGACAAGAGGGTCCATGAGGTCAGAAAGCACAGCAGATGGCTGGTACAGCCATGATGACAGCAGAGGGAGAAGAGAAAGAGATGCAGTGACCTGGCTGGAACAGTGCTTCTGATGTAACACCTGCCACACGAACACAGAGACAGAGGCATTGGTGGGATCGAGCTGCTGAGATTAAAGTGGCTGAGGTAGATTTGCACTGGCAAGATGAAGGTGATTTATTTATGACCTTTTGGGCCCATGATGCCTCAGGTCATTGAGGAAGGAATGCAACATGTGGATGGGCTCGTGATCGAGGGGTGGACTCGACCATGGACGCTGTTGCACAGGTTATTCACCATTGTGAAACATGCGCTACAATCAAGCAAGCCAAGTGGTCAAAGCTTGTGTGGTATCTGGGGTGATGACTGAAGTGTAAATATGGCGACGTCTGGCAAATTGACTATATCACACTGCCACAAACCCGCCACGGCAAGAGCTCTGTGCTTACAATGGTGGAGCCACCACTGGATGACTGGAAACATACGCCGTGCCTCACGGCACTGCCTGCAACACTGTCCTGGGCCTTGAAAAGCAAGTCCTGTGGTGACACAGCAGCCCAGACAAAACTGAGCCAGACAATGGGACTCATTTCCAGAACGTCCTCATAGACACCTGGCCCAAGGAGCATGGCAGTGAGTGGGTCTGTCACATCCCCCATCGTGCACCAGCCTCCAGGAAAACTGAGCTGTGCAATGGACTGTTAAAGACTGTGCTCAGAGCAATGGGTGGTGGAACTTTTAGAAACTGGGATTCAAATTTAGCACCCGGGTGCCCAGGGCTGAGTTGAGCCTCCCAAGGGGACAACCTGCCCTGCCCTGCATGTGCTCAGCGCAGCTGCGGCCCTAGCCCGCACTGTCCAGCAGGACAGTGACGGGACAGGGCACGAGCACAGAGCTGGTGAGAGCCCCAAGCGTAGCCCACGTCTTTCACAGATTCATAGAATCATTTTTGTTGGAAGAGACACTTAAGATCATTGAGTGCAACCACAGCCTAACTCTAGCTGCCCCTGGCAGACCTGTGGCAAGTTGCTCCTGAGCGCAGCTCACATCTCTCCCTGGCGAGGAGCACATGAGTGCAGCTCATATCTTTCCCCATTGCTACTGGCAGACCCGCAGTGTCAAGGCGTTTCACCAGAGCTTCCACCTTCCCGAAAATGGCAGAGAGACTCCACAGGAAGGCCCAGCAGGAAACACCCCCAGCTGTCCCAGGGTGGCCTTGCAGGAGGAGGTTAGGGCTCCCCAGGAGGTCAGTGCTCCACCGCAGCCCAACCAGGTGGATGTGGTCCAGCCACCACAGATGGGTGAGTGAGGGGCCCTGATTGTCTGGGCAGTGTGGGGACCAGCGAGTGCTCCCTGCTCAACACCAAGATCACATTTCCCCACACGCTGGCAGGGAGTTCCCACAGGTGGTGGGCATGATGCTGCCTGAAGTCCAGGGCTGCTCCGAGCTGGGAGCCAGCCCCAGCACAGCCTCTGCAGGGAGAGGGGACCCAGCTCCTGCTCCAGGGCATGGATAGCGAGAGGCAGCTGGGTGGGCAGGAGGCAGCCGTGCTGTGGGACAGGGACCTTTTCTGCCCGTCTGAAGCGAGTTCCTCACCCGCTGCACTGGGGGTTTCCCTGTCCTGCCTGGCTCCAGCATTGCAGCCCATCTGCTTGGCACCTTCCAGCCCTGACACGCACGGGGAGACTGTGCCGGGAGAGCAGGCGCTGGGCTGGACAGAGGGCAGAGCTCCTTCCTCTGCTCTTCCTGCCGCCAGACCCTCTCTGCAGTCCTCCCTGCTCTCCTCCTTTATTAGATGCTGATTTGTTACCAGTGAAGGATACACGAACTTCATCATGGCCTTTCTCAGCGGTGCAGAAAAGGTAACCACGGCCATTTCAAAGGCAGCTGTGCCGGCATCTGCTGACAGGGGCTCTGCTGTGGGGCTGTTGGAGGGTGCTGGCTGGGCAGAGCTGCTTCTCCCAGGTCTTCACATGGCACTGCACCCCCCGTGCTGCGGTGCTGCTGGGTGTGTGTTCCCCATCTCACACTCACTGTTTGTCTCTCTGCTCCCTGGCTGCCAGGAGGAAACAAGCTGGCAGAGAATATCAAGGTGAGGGGATACCCAGTGACTCTGGGGAAGGGATCAAGGCCCCCGGCACCAGCACCGTGTGAGGACAATGCTTGGGCAGGGTCAGGGGCTGGTGGCACTGGGTGCGGGCAGCTGCTGGGTACAATCCTGGCTGTGCTCTGCAGGTGCTGCTGGAAAAGGAGCCCAGGGACCAGCTGCGCACGGGGATTTGTTTCATTGCCCTGGAGAAGTCACTGAGACCACAGTTCTTGCTAGAATTTGTCTGAGCTGCTCCTGAGCCCCTGCACACACAGAGATGCTACTGGGACAGGTCTGCAGGGCAGAGCTGAGCACACAGTGGGTGGGATGGGGTCCGTGACACTGACAGGGAACAGACTCAGGGACAGAGACACAGCTGCAGACAGGGACAGCTCCAGGCAGGAGAGACATGGGCAGGGAGAGGAAGCTGTTACCAGAAATGCTGGGGGGGGATTCCAGAACCCCCCTGCCATCCCCTGCAGTGCAGACACATTCCCAGTGCAACCCTCTGGCCTCTGCTCCTCCCCAGCAGAGCCTCTGCCCCAAAGCCATGGGGTCCAGGTCAAGAGTCTCCACCTCAGTGTCTGGACCTCCAGGCGAAGGGTTCCTGGAATGTGGTACGCAATAATGGGGCCAAAAGAACTTGTGAGTGCCATGTGAGTGGCAGCAGCACAGCCAGGTAAGGAGAAAGTTTCACAGCATGCCCGTCTGCCTTTCTGTCCTTGCTTTATTTTCCAGGAGCACTGCAGTGTCCTTCCCTGTTTCTCCACCTGTCCCTGGTGCTCTTGCTCTCTGGGGTTGGGGTGGGAAAGTGGGTCCATATTAGTTCTGACACCAACACAGGGCGTTTTGTCCCAGTGGTGTGTTCGTGGAAACTAGGTGCCCAAGCTGCATTTTAAGCTGTGATGAACCGTGTTTCTCGGTTGGTAGGAGGGCATTTTTCATGAGAAATGGCATGTTTATTTTGCTCAGAGAAGTCTCCCCTAACTTGTCACTGTCTTTTCCTCCTATGACATGTCCCCACCTTTACATGCAAAGGAAATATCCAACAGCAGCTCCACCAACCAGTTCCTCCTCCTGGCATTCACAGACACACAGGAGCTGCAGCGCTTGCACTTCTGGCTCTTCCTGGGCATCTACCTGGCTGCCCTCCTGGGCAACGGCCTCATCATCACCACCATAGCCTGTGACCAGCACCTCCACACCCCCATGTACTTCTTCCTCCTCAGTCTCTCCATCCTCGACCTGGGTTGGGACAAATGACTGAGTAGTTCAACAAGGGCAAATGTAAGGTCCTGCACCTGGGCAGGAATAACCCCAGGCACCAGTACAGGTTGGGGTGGAACTGCTGGAAAGCAGCTCTGCAGAGAAGGACTTGGGAGTTCTGGTGGACAATAGGTTGACCACAAGTCAACAATGTGCCCTTGTGGCCAAGAAGGCCAATGGTATCTGGGGTGTGTTAAGAAGAGTGTGACCAGCAGGTCAAGGGAGGTGAATCCTGCCCCTCTGCTCTGCCCTGGTGAGGCCACATCTGGAGTTACTGGGTTTAGTTCTGGGCTCCCCAGTTTAAGAAGGACAAGGAATTATTGGAGGGGGTCCAGTGGAGGGACACAAAGATACTGAGGGGTCTGGAGCATCTTTCTGATGAGAGACTGAGAGAGCTGGGGCTGTTCACCTGGAGAGGAAAAGCTGAGAGGGGAACTCATAAATGTTTATAAATATCTCATTCCTGCCGGCGTTCAAGCAGTTGGCCCGTCAAGAACCGGTGACCTTGACCTGGCTGGTGGCCAGTTTCCACCTGGCGGACATCTTGGTGACCTGGACCCACGGGGACGTCCTGCTGGCACCTGAAAGCATAGCCTCAAAGCTGGGGAGAGGCCTACACCGTCTACAGCCTCTTGGAGGTGCCAGCCAGCCAATGGCAATGTGGCTACACCTTCTCCCATGTCATTTGCCATGACGGGATCCCCATGAACTTCATCCAGAAGAATGTGGACAAGAGCTCAGGTAAACCCGCTGCTGTCAACATCTCGGTGTTTTAGGCCAATACTGATATCACCTGCTACTGGGTGTCACCAGGGGGTGGTGGGGGACATGGGGGTCAAAATGAAGAAAAAACTCCAGAGAAAACCTGCCCTGAAAAACTTGTATTTTGAACAAAAGGCCCAAAGCTTGGGTGGGCCTCATCCGCTGTTCCTATAAGCACGTTGCTGTGCAGGGGCTTTCCCTGGGCTCAGGGCAGGACATGCAGCGATGCTTTAGGAGTGGGCCTGGGCTGAGCCTTCCTGTGGGGGTGCACAGTGCCGGTGGAAATGGTGAATGGTCAACAGGGACCTGCCTAGGACTATCTCTGTGAGAGTTTTGGGCACCATGTCCCAGCAGACCGGCACCGCCAGCTTGCGGCCATACCTGAGATGACATCCCCGGAGAAGGGAGAGAGTCTGGTAAGGTGGCCAAGGACCTTCGTCATCCCCAGCTTCTCCCACCAGCCATTTCCAGCACTGGTTGCCCCCACGCAGGAGACAGCTGGCACTGGGAACGGGTCTGGCTCTGGGGGAGGCTGCCAGTGTTTTGTTATGGGGTGATGCTTTTTGTTGGGGTTATGGGGGGGACAGTGATCTGAGGGCTGTTGTTTGGGTCACAATGAGGGGAGCTTTCCCCATGCCTGACTATGCATTGTCCCATACTGTGCCTGCACAGAGGGGCTGTGGGACCATGTGCAGGGCAATGGGGCTGGGCTAGCACAAGGAGAGGGTTCTGACAGGGACCACAAAGCACCCGCTCAAGGTGACAGCAGGGACAGGCTACCAGAAGCAATTTCTCGATGTTGCCTTTGTTGTGGAGCCATGTTTGAAAATGTTCTGGGTTCTGCTGGGATGGATTTCATTTTCTTTATAGCAGCTGGCAGAGTGCTGTGTTTTGGGTTTGATATGAGAATAATGCTGATAACACACTGATGTTTTCGTTGCTGCTCAGCAGTCAGCTTCTACTGGTCTGCCAGTGAGAAGGTGGGGAGTGCACAAAAAGCAAGGGGGATACACAGCTGGCACAGCTGACCCCAACTGACCAAAGGGATATTCCATACAATACGACATCATGCTGAGAATATAAAGCTGGGGAAAGAAGAATGAAGGTGGGCATGTTTGGAGTTATGGTGTTTGTCTTCTCAAGTAACTGGCTTTCCTGGAGATGGCTGAACACCTACTGGCCAATGGGAAGCAGTGACTCAATTCCATGTTTTGCTTTGCTTGCATGCACAGCTTTTGCTTTACTTATTAAACTGTCTTTATCTCAACCCATGAGTTTTCTCACTTTTACTCTTCTGATACTCTCCCTCATCCCACCAGGGGGAAGTGAGTGAGCAGCTGTGTGGGGATATGTTTCCAGCTGTTGTTAAACCATGACAGAAGGAAAAGCAAAGCTCTCTTGTGTTGGAACGATAAAGGACTCAGCACTCCGATTCAATGTGAATCACTCAAAGCCCTTTATTACAGAAACAAGCCTCCTTATATATGCAACTATTCTCTGATCACGCGTCCACACTCCAAGCATGCATTCACTAATTGGATATCATCTATGTCCACGAGCTGTCCACGCGCTGGAATCTCACTGCTGATAGGTCCATTGATTTACATCATGTTGAGGCCTTGTTATTGTAGAACTGCTTCTCTCCCACGGCAGGTCCTGTTTTCAGCTTTTCGAGGTGACCTTGTAATTCCTTTGGGCCTGGCCGGTTCAACAACAAATCTCCATCTAACAGAAACCCATCCACACTCTTGGACTTGGTAGTTACAAGGAAAACCAAGAGCAAAAAGAATTGATTGCTGCATTAGAAACCAAGGCTGAACAAGGAAAACACAGGGCTGCTGATGAATGAGGAAGGGAATTTAGTAACAGCAGACACAGGTGGCACCGAGGGACTCAAGGCCTCTGTGTTTGTGTCTTTACTGACATGGTCTCTAGACCTCTGTGCTCAGGGAAAGGCTTCAAGAAGCAGAAGAGAACAAATTGGCAGAAACTTCAGGAAATGCAGCAGGACAAGCACCACTGTCTGTCCCTGCAGGGGACTCACCCGGCAGTGGCACAGGCTGAGTCTGCTGTGGGATCAGCCCTGTGGGAAAGGTCTGGGTGGGAAGGGAGCTGGACAGGAGGCAGCGTGAGCCCTGGTGCAAGGGAGGCCAGGAGCACCTGGACTGTGTGACCCAGAGGCTGGGGGAGGGGATTGCCCATGTCACTGCATCCAAATTTCAGATCCCAACACAGGAAAGATGTCAGCAAGCTGGAGTGGGTTGAACAAAGAGCCCCCAGGATCAGGGGCTGGAGCACTTTGCCTGTGAGGAGAGGCTGAGGGAGCTGCGCTTGCCCAGCCCAGAGAAGGTAAGATCTTTAGGGAACATGCAGCAGCATGGCCTTTGCCCAGGGAGACTGAGCCAGGGTCATGTCTGTGATACAAGACACAAGGATGAGAGGTATTGGGCTGGAACAAGGATCGGGCTACACAGAGGGAGAAACTTTTTCAACGTGAGGACAGTCAAGCACTGGGAGCTGTTTCCCAGGGAGTGAGCACCAGCTCTGTCCCAGAGAGTGACCAAGATATGGTTGGATAAAGCCCTGAGAAATCTGGTCTGACTCCGCTTTGAGCAGGAGGTTTGTCAAGACACCTCCTTCCTTCCTTCCTTCCTTCCTTCCTTCTTTCCTTCCTTCCTTCCTTCCTTCCTTCCTTCCTTCCTTCCTTCCTCCCTTCCTCCCTTCCTCCCTTCCTCCCTTCCTCCTTTACTTCCTCCCTTCCTTCCTTCCTTCCTTGGTGGTGTGGCTGTTGCTTGGAGGTCACCTCATGACGGTGCTGTGGTTGGCCAGGAGCAGGCTGGCATCATGACATTATCAACAACACCAGCTGTGAAGACTGGAGACACATAACTGAGCCCCTGGGCAGGCCATGTTCTGGGGTGAAGACACCTGAACATCACATGGAAGCACATGGGACATAACGTGAGGAACTGGGATGGGAAAGAGAACATGAGAGAAGGGACTTGTCCCAGCTTGGTCTCACCAGTAGCTGAAGAGCAGAGACATGAGAAGAGGCCAAAGTACCGGGAGACCTGGAGGGAAGTACTGGGGACCTTCTGGGTCATCGAGTCTTGCAAGGGCACAGTGCCAGGGGAACCCCTCAGAGATGCCATTGAAGGCCCAGATGACCTTGACGATGGCATCCCAACTACCAAGTGGTGGTACAAATGGAACAAACCTGAGACCAATGGGGAAAAAGTAATTGGTGACAGTTGTTAATTGGGGAGGGGCCTGGGGCACAGACAGGGAGGAACCCATCTGAGCTGGCAGGAAGAGGGGAGGGATGCAAGGGGTCAGCTGCAGCCGGGAAGGGGTTACTCAGTGCTGATCTGTCCGAACCCTAGGCCTGATCACATGGTGTGTCCTGCCCCCTTATTAAACACTGCTTCTGGCTATTTGCTCTGTGAGCTCATTAGTGTGTGTGTGACTGTATGTCTGTGCTTTGCTGGCCGGCTGCAAGGGGGGCTGGCTGGAAGAGAAGGACACCAGGATGGGGAGACACCCAAGGCTGGAGTTGCCAAGTGGGTAACCTCTCCAAGAGTGGATAGGACACCTGGGCAGACCCAAAATTCAGGCCCACACTGCAGAGAATGTGGGTAAGTGCTGCAGAGGATCAACAGACCATTCACGACTTTCACACCAGATCAGCCTGAGAAAGGAACCAGATGGGGACGGTTGTGTTGTCCATGGGGTGTGTGTGTTCTGTGGTTGGTGTGTTGGCTGCAAAGGTGCTGTTCTCTTTTGGTCTGTGGATGGTTTATTTTCCTTGCAACTACCAGTATTTAGCATTTCCCATTTGGGTGACTCTACCTTGGGTGATCTCTCACTTAGAGAGGCTTCAGTCACCGCTTACCCCAGGTACAGCCTGTCCCTGTAGCTCTCCAGAAAGCTCCAGGTTACCACCCTGGAGAAGTTCTTCTGCACTGTCAGAGCTCAGAAAGCCCTGGGTATCTACCTCACTGACCGCTCACGATCTTCATAGTCACCACACACCAATGAGTGAGTCCAAAATTCAACCCCCTTAGTCTCTGACAGCTATCAATGGGACCATGAACTTTTCTCTTCCAAATCCAAGGAGAGGAGGCCCTTCTGGGGAGAAATTCCTTGGGTTTGTTGTTGACATCAGCTTTGGAAGAAGAGACAAAATGTCAGTCAGTACACTGGGGGATCCCATTTTATTTCAGAGATGCTATGAGAGTGTCAGCTCTGCCCAGTGAGAGGCACACTTTTATATCAGTTAGAGAGAGTAGGTTCGTACGTCAAGAGAAGTATGATGGATTCAAACATCTATGTAGGAAAATAATAAAAACTAATAACTATAAAGAAAATTATTAAGAAAATAGAAAACACCAAACAAAGGACAAGCCTTCAATGGGGCTCTGTGGGAGTCATCCATGAAGAGTGATGGAAAATTTACTACCACTGAGAACCACATCTGCAAGAACTTTCCTGATAGACCCCTTGAGCTCCTGGTTCCTCATGCTGTAGATCAAGGGGTTCACTGCTGGAGGCACCACTGAGTACAGAACTGCCACCAGCAGGTCTAGGGAAGGAGAGGAGATGGAAGGGGGCTTCAGGTAGGCAAAGGAACCTGTACTGATAAACAGGGAGACCACGGCCAGGTGAGGGAGGCACGTGGAAAAGGCTTTGTGCCGTCCCTGCTCAGAGGGGATCCTCAGCACGGCCCTGAAGATCTGCACATAGGACAGTATGATTAATAGAAAACACCACCAAAATACAGAAGCATTAAACATGACAAACCCAGCTTCCCTGAGATAGGAGAATGAGCAGGAGAGCTTGAGGATCTGGGGGATTTCACAGAAGAACTGGTCCACAGCATTGCCCTTGCACAGGGGTACTGAAAATGTGTTTGCTGTGTGCAGGACAGCAATGAGAAACCCACTGGCCCAGGCAGCTGCTGCCATGTGCACACAAGCTCTGCTGCCCAGGAGGGTCCCGTAGTGCAGGGGTTTGCAGATGGCAACGTAGCGGTCGTAGGACATGATGGTGAGAGCAAAAAATTCTGCTGACATTAAAAACAAAAATAAAAACACCTGGACAGAACATCCTGAATAGGAAATGGCCCTGGTGTCATAGAGTGAATTGGCCATTGATTTGGGGACAGTGGTAGAGATGAATCCAAGGTCAAGAATAGAGAGGTTGAGGAGGAAGAAGTACATGGGGGTGTGGAGGTGCTGGTCACATGCTATGGTGGTGATGATGAGGCCGTTACCCAGGAGGGCAGCCAGGTAGATGCCCAGGAAGAGCCAGAAGTGCAAGAGCTGCAGCTCCCGTGTGTCTGCGAACTCCAGGAGGAGGAACTGGGTGATGGAGCTGCTGTTGGACATTTGCTGCCGATGGGCATGAGGACCTGTCATGGGAGGTAAAGACAGTGGCATTTCAAGGGAGACTTCCCTTAGGAAAAAAACTAGCTGTTTGTCATACAAAACCCCCTTCCTGAATGAGGGATGTGTCAGCTCATTCTCTGTTTCTACCAACTGAGAAACATGGTTCATCACAGTTTAAAATGCAGCTTGAGTACCTAGTTTCCATGAACTAGGACAAGATGTCCTGTGTTGGTGTCAGAACAAAAATGGACCCAATTTCCCACCCCAGCCCCAGAGAGCAAGAGCACCAGGGACAGGTGGAGAAACAGGGAAGAACACTGCAGTGCTCCTGGAAAATAAAGCAAGGACAGAAAGGCAGACGGCTGTGCTGCGAAACCTTCTCCTTACCTGACTGTGCTGCTGCCACTCACATAATGACACTGTAGGGCAAGTTCTTTCAGCCGCATTTTTGCATACCATGTTCCAGGAACCCTTCACCTGGAGGTCCAGGCACTGAGGTGGAGACTCTGGACCTGGACCTCATGGCTTTGGGGCAGAGGCTCTGCTGGGGAGGAGAGGAGACCAAGGAGTTGCATTGGGAATGTGTGTGCACTGCAGGGGATGGCAGGGGGGTTCCAGAATCCCCTCCCCAGCATTTCTGGTAGCAGCTCCCTCTTCCTGCCCATGTCTCTGCTGCCTGGAGCTGTCCTTGCTGGGAGCTGTTTCTCTGTCCCTGTGTCTGTTCCCTGTCACTGCCACAGACACCATCCCACCCACTGTCTTCCCTCTTCACACCTCCTGGCACCAGGCACTGCCCAGTGGCATCTCTGTGTGTGCAGGGGCTCAGGAGCAGCTCAGACAAGTCCTAACAAACACTGAGGTCTCCAGGCAGAGAAATAAATTCCTGTCACCCACTGCCAACCCAGCCAACCAAGAGTGGAAAAACTCAAAGCACATAATCTGGGAAAATGCTGCCTCAGTGTCCTTCACAAGGACTCTTCAAGTGTCCTCATAGTGAACTGGAGCTGTGAGCAGTTCCCTCTCAACAGCAGAAGGACCCTGCCCTGCCGGAGGTTGCTCCTTCCACCCACAGCTTCTCCCCTCAGTGTTGTTGGGATCTCCCCGGGCAGGCTGAGCGCTGACCCTGGCAGGCAGCAGAGTCCCTGTCCCGGCACAGCCCTGGGGTGCAGGGACCCTGCTCTGCAGGACAGCCCTGGGCACCCCTGGATGCTGTCCCGGTTCACACCCTGCAGCTGGGAGAAGGCAGCTGTCATGCCCTCTCCATGCAGGGAATCCCTTCTGAGGAGCAGATCCTTCTCCTCCACACCAACCAGGGGATGTGCCAGCTCTGGGAGATAATTGCAGGATCTTCATCTGCACCACCCTGCACCCAGAGACTTACTGTGTTAAGAGCTGTGATGATTTCTCCTCCAGTGAGCTCTCAGCTGTCTCACAACCTCAGACTGCCCTTCCCCTCTCTCTGCCTGGCTCCTCTGCCCTCGGTGCTGCAGGCAGAGCCCTCAGCCCTGCTGCGTGTGCAGAGGAGCTGCTCCTGGGCAGAGCTGTCTCTCTGCAGCGCTGCCGCTGCCATGAGCTCCCTCTGTGCCAGGAGCCCAGCCCAAGGCAGCACTTTACTATCCCCCCACTCCCACCCCTGTGCTCTGTCCAGGTGTCCCAGGGGCTCCAGAGGACCCTACTTGGAAAGAGTAGGTAATCACTGCTAGCAATCACTGTAAGTAATCACTGGTGTCCCCTCTCTCACCTCTACAGAGACTCTTCTTTCCAGCAGTGTCCTTTCTCTTCTCAGAGACACCGTTAGGTCTGTGACTCACCTTTCCTTGTCCCATCATTAGACAGGACAGCTGGACAGTGACAGGGAGGGATCTCCTTTCTGTGTGCTGAGAGAAGTGAGTCATCTTAGTTGATGACTCTTCCCAGCCCTGAGTCTAGAAGGGGACTCAGACCCCTCCATGCACATAGGAAACCCAGAGAGGGTGGGATTCCTCTTGACTCAGTTCATGTCTGTGTTGAAAATAAGCACCTCCATGTGAACACTTTGTCTAAGTCCCACTGTAATTAATGGAGATGGAAACCAGGAGATCAGAAACAAACAGCTAGTGACATTTGAGGTGCCAGAGGTGGTCCACAGTATAAGAAGATACCCACAAGCTGTAATGGAGCCCCCTTGATGATACAGTCATCGAAGTCCAATGACTTCAGAGTATACCTGGACCACAGGATGTCCACAGGAAAAACATGGTTAGAAGCACCTTGTTCTTCCAGGAGACCAGTACCCCCTCCACTACAGGCAAAAACTGGCCTCAGCCCATCAATCTAGCTGGTCCAAATCCCTCTGTATATGGCCTTCCTACCCCCCAGCCGACCAACACTTGGTATCTGCAAACTGACCAAGGATGCACTTGATCCCCTTGTTCAGATAACTTATAAAGACATTTTAAAAAACTGGCTGCAGCACTGAGCCCTGGGAACACACTCATGACCGGCCACCAACTGGATTTGGCTCCATTCACCACAACTCTTCGGGTGCAGCCCTCCAGCCAGTTCTTTACCCAGCAAAGAGTACACACATCCAAACCATGGGCAGCCAGCGTTCTTGCCTTGTCTTGCCCTTGCCCTTGCCCTTACCCTTGCCCTTGCCCTTGCCCTTGCCCTTGCCCTTCCCTATTTCCTCTCTTCTACTTTCCTCTACTTTCCTTTCCATAGCATTTTAAATGTATATATACCTCTAAACATGTGTATATATATATATATAATTGTATACAACCCAGTGAAATTACACATATATAACCATTATACATATAACATGGATAAAACCTTCTTTAATAAGAGCTAATTGAATGAACAATTAGAGTTTAAATGTGAATAGAAAGAGAAGGTCAATGATGGGTCGGTGTCCCCCACTCTACCTGGCACAGATGCACCCCCAGTTGTCTGGGGTGGGAGGAATTTCAACATGGTGGGGAAGACACAGACAAGCTGGATCATGCCCAAGGGCTTTGGCCGTGCCCAGGAGGCCACCAAAGGGTCCTGCACTTGGGTCACAATAACCCCATGAATGCTACAGGCTCCAGGAAGAGTGGCTGGAAAGTTGACTGGCAGAGAAGGATCTGGGGGTGTTGATTGACAGGTGGCTGAACGTGAGCCAGCAGTGTGCTCAGGCAGCCAAAAAGGCCAATAGCATCCAGGCTTGTATCAGGAATAGTGTGGCCAGCAGGACTGGAGAAGTGATCATGCCACTGTATGTGGCACTGGTGAGGCCCCACCTTCAATCCTGTGGTCAGTTTTGGGCGCCTCATCATAAGAAGGGCATTGAGGTGCTGGAAAGAGTGCAGAGGAGGTGACAAAGCTGGTGGAGGTCTTGGAGCACAAGTCTGATGAGGAGTGGTTGAGGGACCTGGGGCTGTTCAGCCCAGAGAGAAGGAGGCTGAGGGGAGACTTTATCACTGCCTATAGCTACCTGAAAGGAGGTTGTAGCATGGAGGGTGTTGGTCTCTTCTGCCAAGTAGCAAGTGATAGGACAAGAGGAAATGGCCTCAAGTTTCACCAGAGGATATTACGAAAAAATTCTTCATAGAAAGGGTTGTCAGGCATTGAAACATGCTGTCCGGGGAAGTGGTGGAGTCACCATGCCTGGAGGTGTTTAAAAGGCATTTAGACAAGGTTCTTAGGGACATGGTTTAGTGCCAGAGTTGGGTTATGGTTGGACTCAATGATCCTGAGGTTCTCTTCCAACCGAAATGATTCTATGATTCTGTTATTTCATCTGAGATACTAGATGATACAGATGTGAAGCAGAATATATCCTCTTTGAATCACTGGAACTCCTGGAACAGCTTCTCAGCTGTCATGACTTGTAGTTTCTCCACAGCCAAGATGAGTGAGTAGGAGAGATTTTCTTTGACTCACTGGAGTTGGCCAGTGAATTCTTCCACCATTGGTCCCTCTCCATCTTTCCTGTTCAGTACTGCCAATGGCATATGACAATGGTTTGCTCTGTACAACCTTCCAACACATGGGTCATGAGCGTTGACTTAACATGGAACTTCTGGTAACTGTGTGTTGTCCAGGTCACTATAAATCACCTCTATTATGGCCAGTTCCCTCATGTACTGGATACCTCTCTCCACGATAGCCCACTTGCCTGTGTTACATATAAGATCTTCCTTGAAGGGACATCTTTCCTGTATGCCTGACAGAAGTCACCTCCAGAAGCTGAGGGCCTGTGCCCCTTTTCCAATTGCTCCGTCAATACGTCTTTCCCTACAATTGGATCACTACCTGCCAATTCCAGGTTTTGGCCCCATTACCCTAGCGCTGGAGCAACCAACCAACAGTGTGCTCATCTGGACGATGCCCAAAATCTTTTTGCTTACCTCACAGCTCATTCAGGGATAGGGTTCAGGAGGCTGCCATCTCTTTCCTCCTCCTCTTCTCGTGATGGCTCTACTTCTTTACCATTCCTTAATAAATGAGCTGACTCTCACTTCCAAACTTTCTTCTTTTGTATAGGTGAGGCTGATGCTGGCATGGGTTTGTCCTCTTGCCCATCTGCAGTGCCTGTCACTGAGGTGTGAATAGCTGCAGTGCTTGTTGCTGGGGATTGAGTAGCAGCAGTGCCCATCGTGGGGGTTGGAGTAGCCACAGTGATGGTTGTGTTGTTGTCAGATCCAGAGACCTTCTTTTCCCCTCAGGGGTACTGCACAGTGTTGATCAGAGCTCCACAGTCACGGGTCAGGCCCCAGTATGTTGCGGTGATCTGTGGCTCCCTCGGATTGCCAGGTGACAACACACCTTTTACAAATATTCTGCTAGTTTTTTGGGATTCTGCACTTGTTCAGGGGTGCAGTTCCAAAGCACTGGAGGTGCCCACCATCCCAGGAATTTGTTGATGCTGTTCCACACACCCTGCCACTCACAACTATGCAACCTCGGGGCAGATCTCTGGGTGGTATTCTTAAATTACTTGCTACAAAAACAATACTCCCAAGAGACACAAATTGATGTATTTTAGCTACCAAGGATATTCAAGGTACTGATAAGCTATTGTAATGAAGGAGGAAGCATCACAGAAGAAGGTAGCAAAGGTACCATTCTCTATTTCCTCCAGAAAAAAACTTCTCAGACAAAGAAGTGTAATCACTAACTGTCTCCACAAGATGGTGCTTGAAGTACAGTAATAGCTTCAGTACAAAGCTCAAATACCAGATTAAGCTCAAGGTCAGTGTTCTAATAACCAGTTTCTAATAATCATTGCAGAGCACAGCAAACTGCAAAAGTCAACACCTATCTTTAAAATAATATAAAAACAGATGAATCAATATTGTGACCCACAACTACAACAGATATAAGTCCCTTAATACACTCTAGTCAATCTGTTATTATCTCAAGTTCTTCTTGTACCATGCCGTGCACCAAAAAGAACTGTTGTGGTTTAATCCAAGGTGTCACCTGGGACCACACTTCCTCTCACTCACTCCACCTCCCCAAGTGGGATGGCAGAGAGAATTGCAAATGAAAAAAACTCATGGATTGAGATAGAAACATTTTACTTGAACAGCAAAAAAAAGAGAAAACAGTAATAATAGTAATAGTAGTAGTAACGGAATATACAAAACAATTGATGCACAGTGCAATTGCTTAGTGCCTGCAATACCAATAGTCCATGTGTTCCCAAGCAGCAGTATTTGCCTCCTGGTCAGCTCTAATTTATGTATGGAAAATGACATCATATGGTAAGGAATACCCTTTGGCCAGCTTGGGTCAGTTGCCCTGGCTTTGCTCCCTCCCAGATTCTTGTGCATCTGGTAGAGCATGGGAAGAACCAAAACTTCAGTGTATTACCAACATGCTTCTCATACCAAATCCAAAACACAGCTACCAGAAAGAAAATTAACTCTATCCCAACCAAAACCAGGACAGTATCCACAAGTAAACAACACCTCTGCTATCCCAGGGGAAGATGTGGGGACCCAGCAAGATTGTGAAATGGAGACTGGAGGATGATTAACATCTCCTTCAGTAAAAGACCATGGATGATTCAATGTGGGCACTGAAAAACTCAACAAATCACAAGAAATTCTCTGAGCCCCTTCCACAGCTTCAGACCCCTGGGAAAGAGCTCAGTAACAGTGTGGCCCATCCAGTTGCATCTGCGTCTATCACTGAGCTGCACAGCCAGTGTTGAGTCACCCCATGGTCCTGCAGCCAACATGCTCTGCAGAGCATCACTGCCAGGTTGGGGCCCTGTGAGGAGCACAGGGAAGGGGCCAGGAGCACCAGGCCAGAGCAGAGAAGGGATGGGGGCAGATCAGACAGGAGTTGACCTGGGCTGGCAATGCCTTGGAGAGAAAAATGATGGTGTTCATCTACTCCAAGACAATCCCAGAGTTTAGAGTGCAGAGCCAGGAGTCCTTGCTGTCCTGGTGCTTCGCCAGGCCGGGGAAGTGGCTGGAGAAAGATTGGTGTCCACCTGTGATCATCCCTTATTGCCATCGTCCCTCCTGATAGGTGGCATGGAAAGGAAGTTTGAAACTGAAGAAAACATTCACCCAGAAACAACACCATTTTGCTCTGCTACTTCAGTCCTGGTGCCCAGCACATGTCCTTAAGACAAAATTCCCCACCCCTTGTGTATCACCTTTACCCCAAAAGTCACCCTAAAAAAGGCTCCTCCGCTGGGGCTGAGCTGAAGAATTGGGGTCCACCTGTGACCACAGGAAAGACAAGGCCTCTCCTGGGTCCTCTGTGGGGCTGGCAGCCTCCTGTGATCTCCACCAGAAAAGGCAGTATGCAGAGGAGAACTTAGGAAACTGTAGATCATCCACATGCCCATTGGAGGTCCTTAGGAAGAGTCACTCAGTCCAAATATCCAGCCCGGATTGTTGCTGCATGAACAGGCAGGAGAAACTGCCCCAGGTCCCTCATTCCAGACCCCATCTCCTCCACCCCAGACAGGCAGTGCTCTCCCCATTGTCACTGTGATGGTTCCAGGGACCCAAGAGACACCTGGGGGTAGATGTTGGGTAGGCGGTGTCAACCCAGTGCTCCCAGCAGGTCCTCTGCAGCCAGAGCAGCTCTACCTGATCAGAAGAGGGCTCACTGCTGCCTTTGGGGCCAGAGACTCTGTTTTGGGCTGGAGCCACTCGCAATGCCTGCTGGTGACTCCTAGACTGAGGGTCAAGATTTGGTGCCCTTCACCACTTCTCATGGTACCTCCTGCTGGGCTTTGTGCTACTGGTCACAACCCTCTGAGCCTGGATGTTCAGCCATTTCTCAGTGTTGCTAAACAGGAATATGGTCATGAGCATATTGGGCTGCACTGGGAGAAGTGTGGCCACCCAAGCAAGGGCACTTATTGTCCATCTTGACTGAGCACTGGTGTGGTCACATCTGGAGTGGTGTGTCCCAGTGTGAGGCTCCCCATTCTGGAGGAGCTTGGAGAAGCTGTCACTTGGCCAGAGGAAGTCTGCCAAGATAGGGTTAAGGGTTGTGTGAGCCAATGCAGGCAGGACACAAGAATAGCCACAAGCCACTAATGCAATCACAAAGAGCAAATTTATTTTAGTTAACTTGCTACTGGAGGAACAGCACCTAAACTCCCAGGCAGAGGTGACACAAGCGGGGACATCCCACTAACATAGCTTCATCTTTCCGCATGGCCTACATAATGTCCTTAAATGTAACTGAGTACAAGTAGCACAAAGATGTGTGCATGTTTTCCAAGAATATAACAGCAAAGGGGGTTGATTGTTAGCCATGTCCTATGCACGTGCAGTTTAAGCTGATGGAGGTCCGCAATTTATATGTACATTTAGAGCTGGAGCATGCAGCTCGGCAGAGGCCATATTATTTTCTTCCCTATTCTTATGATTTATGACTTAAGTGTATCAACTTTATTTTGCTCTTCTGTTAAGGCTTCACAAGGGGAATCTGTCTCCACTGAAGATGCAGGGATAAAAGTTTTGCCATGCCCTAAAAATCCCCAGACAGACAATTGTTTTACTGTGGCTGGTACAGAAAACTACTAGGCTGTTTGCTGTACCTTATCTGGTCTATTTCTAGTGTGTCCATGCCAAACTATTCCTAAAAATAGTACAGTCAATGTCACCTGATAGTTGAGAAGTCAGCATGAGAGGGCAGAAAAGCATGGGCAATGTTGTGGTGCATGGACATCAGTTACTGGCTCACTGATCAGGAAGATGAATTACATAAGGCCTCCTTCAGACAGATGGAACCAAATATGTCACCAGGTGTCTGTGTCTGAACATGTTCTTCCTGCCCTCCATCTCCGTTAATTAGCAAGAGAGCTGAGACAAGGAGGTCCTGTGCAGGAGCCTGTTTTGCACACATCTGATCTGAGGAAAGATGAATCCCACCTCCTGTGGGTTTGTGGTGTGCATGGGATAGAGCTAGCTCCTCTTTTGGCTCTAAGGACTACAAACTCAGCATGAGAAGACTTCATTGACTCAGCTGAATCCCTTCCCTCAGAACAGATAAAGGAGAGTCCTCCCTGCACTCTCTGGTGTCCTGTCTAACAATAATAAAACAAAAAGGGTGTTCCTGGAGCTAAAGCTGTCTCTGATTGAGAAAATCAACTACTGGGAAGAAGTTTTTCTCCCCAGCTGAAGGTCAGAAAATAAGTAGTTATGTCAGCCTGTTTCAAAGGAGGCTCCCCTGGAGCCCCAGTGACACCTGGAGGGAGCCCAGAGGGGACAGAGAAAGTGCCCCCTTGTGCTGCTCCTGTGCTGCTGAGCTGGGCTGGGCTCCTGGCACAGAGGGAGCTCATGGAAGCGGCAGCGCTGCAGAGAGACAGCTCTGCCCAGGAGCAGCTCCTCTGCACACGCAGCAGGGATGAGGGCTCTGCCTGCAGCACCGAGGGCAGAGGAGCCAGGCAGAGAGAGGGTAAAAACCATGTAGGGTGGTAGGTTGCTGAGTGCTCAATGAGAGGCAAATCTTCACAGTCCTAACATGGTAAGTCTCTGCATGTAGGACAATGCAGCTGCATTTCCTGGAGAGATCTCCAAAAGCTGAAACATTACATGACTGGTGGGACTTGTAAGAACGGTTCTCCTTTGTTTTCTGGCGTGGAGAAGGAGGACATTCTCTACAAGAGGTGTTCCCTGCTGCAGCATCAGTGGAGAGGCCATGAAAGCTGCTTTCTCCCAGGGGTGGCTGCAGGGGTGTGAAGCTGGGTGAGCACCCAGGCATACCGAGGGCTGTCCTGCAGAGCTCAGCACTCAGCCTGCCCGGGGAGATCCCAGGAACACTGAGGGGAGAAGCTCTGGGTGGAAGGAGCGACCTCTAACAGGACAGGGTCCTTCTGCTCTCAAAAGGGTGCTGCGTGTGCCCGGGCTGCTCCAGATCACCCACAGGGCACTTCTGACAGTTCCTTCCTCCTTCTGAGGACCTTCCACTTGAGAGCAAGGCCCAGGCAGGAGTTACCTGGAAAGGAAGGTTTTTGCTTTAGCCTTCAGTTCATGCTTGGGGGGTGTAAAGGGGAAAGGAGCTGGTGACTTCAGAGAAGTGACTGGGACTCTTGAACCATTAAGCGGTGTGATCATTAGGTCTGCTAGGAACATGATAAACTGCTGCACCTATCTCTCAGCCTACAGACAGTACCAGCATCCACTTTGCTGTCAACACCACAGTTTGTCTGACCTGCTCTTTACCACCTACAAGCAGGGAGGTGTCTTTAGACAGTAGCCTCCCAGGGGGAGTTTTGAACACATAGATGGTGGGATAGGATCCCTCAGAAATTACTGTGAGGAAAAGGATGTAGAACAGAGAAGCAGGTGGAAATGGTCCATGAAGCAGAGAGGTGGGCAGGAAAGAAGGCAGTACAACATGGTAAAGTCATGGAAATGAGAACTGGGAAAACTGCCTGTCATCCCCTCCCATGCAGAGCCCTTCCTCTGAGCAAGCCCCAGGGCCTCTTGTCTGACCCACCTGCCGCAAGTCAGTCGGGTGGCTGCAATAGAAATGGCATCAAAACCTACCTCCAGTCATGTCATCTTAAATAGTCTGGACATCCATAAATCCATGGGTCCAGATGGGATGCATCCGCGGGTGCTGAGGGAGCTGGCTGAAGTCATTGCTGGACCACTCTCCATCATCTTTGCCAAGTCTTGGGAAACGGGGGAGGTGCCCGAGGATTGGAGGAAAGCAAATTTCACTCCAGTCTTCAAAAAGGGCAAGAAGGAGGACCCGGGTAATTATAGACCGGTCAGCCTCACCTCTGTTCCTGGGAAAGTAATGGAACAGCTTATCCTTGGTGCCATCTCAAGGCATACCAAGGATAAGAGGGTTATTAGGGGCAGTCAGCATGGCTTTACCAAGGGTAAGTCATGCTTGACCAACCTCATAGCCTTTTATGAGAATGTAACAAGGTGGATGGATGATGGCAGAGCGGTGGATGTGGTCTACCTTGACTTCAGTAAAGCCTTTGACACAGTCTCCCACAGCATCCTCACAGCTAAGTTGAGGAGGTGTGGTGTAGACAATAGAGTAGTGAGGTGGGTTGCAAACTGGATTAAGGAGAGAAGCCAGAGAGTGGTAGTCAATGGTGCAGAGTCTAGTTGGAGGCCAGTATCTAGTGGAGCGCCTCAGGGGTCAGTACTGGGGCCAATATTATTCAATATATTCATTAACGATTTGGATGAGGGAATAGAGTGTACTATCAGCAAGTTTGCTGATGACACTAAGCTGGGAGGTGTGGCTGACACACCAGAGGCTGTGCTGCCATCCAGCGGGACCTGGACAGGCTGGAGAGTTGGGTGGGGAATAACCTGATGAAATTTAACAAGGGCAAGTGTAGAGTCCTGCATCTGGGCAGGAACAACCCCAGGTTCCAGTATAGGTTGGGAAATTACATATTAGAGAGCAGTGTAGGGGAAAGGGACCTGGGGGTCCTGGTGGACAACAGGATGACCATGAGCCAGCACTGTGCCCTTGTGGCCAGGAAGGCCAATGGTACCTGGGGTGTATTAGAAGGTGGGTGGTTAGTAGATCGAGCGAGGTCCTCCTTCCCCTCTACTCCGCCCTGGTGAGACCACATCTGGAATATTGTGTCCAGTTGTGGCCCCTCAGTTCAAGAAGGACAGGGAACTGCTGGAGAGGGTCCAGCGTAGGGCAACGAAGATGATTAAGGGAGTGGAGCACCTCCCTTATGAAGAAAGGCTGAGGGAGCTGGGTCTCTTTAGTTTGGAGGAGACTAAGGGGGGACCTTATTAGTGTTTATAAATATATAAAGGGTGAGTGCCATGAGGATGGAGCCAGGCTCTTCTCGGTGGCAAACAATGATAGGACAAGGGGTAATGGGATCAAGCTGGAACACAAGAGGTTCCGCTTAAATTTGAGAAAAAACTTCTTCTCAGTGAGGGTGACAGAGCCTGGCCCAGGCTGCCCAGGGAGGTTGTGGAGTCTCCTTCTCTGGAGACATTCAAAACCCGCCTGGACATGTTCCTGTGCGACCTCACCTGGGCGTTCCTGCTCCAGCAGGGGGATTGGACTGGATGATCTTTTGAGGTCCCTTCCAATCCCAAACATACTGTGATACTGTGATACTGTGATCTTCATCTTCTCCTGCATCTCCTGTCTCCAAGCTCTCAGCACTTTCTTAATGCTGTAAGCTTCATTATGATAGAAATGCAGAGAACATTTTTTAAAAATGAAGGAATAAGGAAACCAAATGAAATGTAGAGTGAAGGAAATGTCTTATTGCAACTTTAAGCATCAAACATTGTTGGTTTTGTTATTCTCCTTTCTTTGTTTTGAATACTTTAAATAAAATAGCAATGTTTTTCCATGAGATCAAAATGAGACTTTTCAGGATGGGCATTTGTGGCAAGAGGAGAACCACTGATCTTCCACTAGACTGGCCCTGTGTCGAGGGTTTAGATTGCGGGGTGACAATAAAATGCTGGCAGATGTATTGTTAAGTTCCTCTCCTCCCCCTACCTCCCCCTTTTGCCCCTTCCTCTCCCCCCTTCCCGCTAAGGACAGGCGATCAGGAGGAAAAGAAGGACAGAGAGAGAAGAGCTGGAAAAATTAAATAGTTTTACTAATGCTACTAATAAGAATCGAGAAAATAATACACACTATACAAAACCAATCTTGAAAGTCTCAGCAACTGCAGAGCCGGCACCTGAAGTCCTGGACTGGACTCTGCAACCAACCGGAGCTGGATTCAGTCTGTCACTAGACCTCGGTTCGCAGGGACGACTAGCAAGAACCTCTCCTCATGTCGGCCATAAGCAGAAAGGAAAAGAAGGGACGAGATCCTCGTGATCTCCCACTTTTATGTGAAGTATTCACGTGAATGGGATGTTATACACAGTTGGTCAGTTTCTTGGTCACCTGTTTCTCGTTGCCCCTCTCGCAAGGTGTCCATCCATGCTTATCAATAAGTTTGCATTCCATTGCTATGTCTACCAAAACATGTATCTGGTTCTCCAGGAAAATGCAGCTGATATGAAGCTTTAGCTGACAGGCAAATTCACTAAAAGAGAAACTTGTTTTTTAACAAAACCAGGACACCCTGTCAGCATTCTCTCTGTTAGGCTGTCCATCTGATCTCCCTCATCCTTCGTGTATTTCCTCCTGCCCTAACTAAACTGACCATGTCTGAAGCCCCATTTCCAGCAGCCACTATACACACAAGCAGGTGTGATTTCTTTCTGGATCTTCCTTCCCCTTGCTCTTTGATCATTCAGACACCTTTCAGCAATACAGTTGCCGCTTTCAGCTTCAAGGAGTTAAATCTTGCCTGTATTTCAGTAGTCTGTCTTTGGCCAACTCTTTAATTGCTTTTATTGTATAATTCATTTCTGTATAAAACATTTATTGTATGGTTATGCCTTGTGGGATTTGAACCTCATTGGTGGCAGCTTGTACTTGGCATACACTTGAGGAGTGTGTTTTCTTTTAATCATTAATCTTATCAGTTTTATTTTGTTTGTTCAAAAATAAGAGAAATCCCTCTTTGCCTGTGTGCAGCCAGGTCTCTAAGGAGAGCAGGTGGGAGCTGGTGCAAAGCTGGAACATCCAGCTGCAGACTGCCGTGCGGAAGTGTGATGTAAAGAAAAGGGATGCAAGTCCCAGGTGGCCAATGAGAGAAATGATGGGGTTGGGGAGGTGAGGAGCAAGCTGGTCCACACTGTGTCAGACCTCGAGGGACAGTTTCTCCTACCAGTCCAGACCTCCTTAGGAGACACCCTGGATCAACATCAATCAGATTTTATCTCTAAACTGAAATATAATAAAATGTACCCTTTACAAGAGAAAGACATTTTTATTAGAAGCTCTTTGAAATCTTTCTCCATAATTCCACCAAGAAAACTCTCTAAGTCACTGTACAAGACTAGAAGAAAAAATACAAGAGAGACACAGTTTCTTAGGGCTTTCTTCACTGTAATGAGCCCCATGGTGCATCTGGTGCTGAGTCCTTGAAGCTCAGGTCCTGAGAGGAGATTGCACAAACCTCTCCAGAAGTCAAAGTCAGAAGAAAGAAGTTTTAAGTACCTTGAAGTATTCATGAGTTCCACTGAGAGTCAATACCAGCAAAGCCTTCCCAGGGGCTCGTTAGGGCAGATAATTGGAGGCCATGATGGCAGATAAACAAAGGGTAGTGTGCAGGCAGTTGAGATACTGAGAACACCCTGGGTTTGTTTGGTGAAGCAGAGCGGCCAAGGCCTGACCCCCAGCCCCTGGGAAGGCAGATCTTGTCTCTCACACATTTCTCAGGGCTCTTCCTGGGTCATGGGCATGTGGGTTGTGTGATGGTGAGTGAAGGATTATGGTGTGACAGTTCCCAGCCTTACTGGACGTGTGCAAGGAGGCCATGAGGTGCCCCCAGTGCCTGAGGACAACATGTCTCTTCATAGGCCTTGGTGGCAGAGACAATTGCCATAGCCAAGAGGAAAAAGGCTTTGGTTCTCTTGGCAACTTCTTGCCCGGTTGTCAGGGAGTCCTCCCAGTCTCCATGACTTTTTCTAGATGTTGGAGACTGGCCTCACTGTGGCATGATCCTGCTTTCTCAGCACCCTCCGTTGCAAACCTTCTGGTCCCATGGACTGGTAAGGGTTTAGTTTGGTCAAGTAACCTGAGATTCCTGTCCACCATTGGCTGCTCTCCAGAGCCCTGACTTGAGGCACAAAGGCTTGAGAGACTTTGCTGATGAAAACTGAGGCAATGATGACATAGACTATCTCACTATCTCACCTCATCTACCTACACCTGGTCTTAACAAATGTTGAGGAAGATAGTTGGAGGTGCTGCAGAGGATAAGTTGATCTGCACCCTCCATCAAGGGTATAAAGAAAAAAAGTAGGTCATTGTCCTAGGAGACTCCCTTCTAAAGGGAGCAGAAGGCTCAGTATGCAGACCAGACCCACTTCTTAGGGAAGTCCGCTGCCTCTCTGGGGCCAGGGTTAAAGACATGAAGAGAAAATTTCCTACTCTGGCAAGGCCCTCAGATTATTATCTATTACTAATTATTCAGGTGGGCAGCAATGAGACTGCAATGGGAAATCCAAAGGCAGTCAAAAGGGACATCAGGGCCTTGGGAAAACCAGTTAAGGGATCAGGAGCACAAGTTGTGTTCTCTTCTGTCCCCCCAGTAGCAGGGAACGATGAGGAAAGATGCAAAATGATCCAGCAGATCTATACCTGATTGAGGGACTGGTGTCACCAGCAGAATTTTGGGGTTTTTGATCATGGGTCAGTTTACATGACACCTGGATGGCTGGTGACATATGGGATTCACCTGTGTCCAAGGGGAAAAGGATCCTGCGGCAGGAGTTAGCAGAGCTCATTGAAAGTGCTTTAAACTAGATTTGAACGGGGAGAAAACCCTGTGGCAGAGGCAAACCCAAGGGTGGGATGCCAGCATTTGAAAGAAGGGATGCTAAAGAGGCCCTTCAGTCTGCAATCCCAGTAGAGGCAGGGGATAGAGAGCTGTGCAATACAAGAGATACAAGGGTTATTTATGTGTTAGAAAATGTGGAAGCACCTGAGGATGCCTGAAAAGTAATCAGGGCTTCTTCCCAGAAAAAGGTGGTGGGATCAGTGGTCCAGCTGAAGTGCATCTGTATGAATGCAGGCAGCATGGGCAACAAACAGGAGGAGCTGGACGGCATTGTGCAGCACAAAAACTACCATGTAGTTGCCATTGCAGAAACATGGTGGGATGACTGTCATGACTGGAGTGCTCTCACAACTGGATGGCTGTAAACTCTTCAGAAGGGATAGGTGAGGAAGGAGAGGAGGTGGAGTAGCCATGTATGTTAGGGAGAGTTTTGATTGTCTGCAGCTTCATGAGGGTGATAATAGGGTTGAGTGTTTATGGGCGAGAATCAAGAGGAATGGCAACAAGGCAGTTATGCTGGAGGGGGTCTGTTACAGATCACCCAACAAGGATGAAGAGGCAGATGAAATATTCTGCAGGCAGCTGGGAGAAATCTGTCGATCACTAGACCTTGTTCTTATGGGAGACTTCAACCTACCAGATGTGTGCTGGAAATCAAGCATGGCAGAGAGGAAGGAGTTCAGGAGACTCCTGGAGTGTGTGGAAGACAACTGCCAGAGCTGGTCAGTAAGCCAAACGTGTGTAACATGTTGGTTGCAGGTTGCCTTGGGCATAAGGATCCTGAAATGATTGAGTTTTCTGTTATTGGAGAATCACAGAATGGTTAGGGTTGGAAGGGACATCTGGACATCATCTAAGTCCAACTCACCTGCTAACAACAGGTACACCCAGAGCAGATCGCACAAGAATGTGTCCAGGTGGGTCTTGAATGTCTCCAGAGACGGAGACTCCACAACCTCTCCGGGAAGCCTGTTCCAGTGCTCTGTCACCATCAAAGTAAAGAAGATTCTCTTCATATTCAGATGGAACCTCCTGTGCTTCAGTCTGTGCCCATTGCACCTCATCCTATCATTGGGCACCACTGAAAGGAATCTGGTCCATCCTCTTGACATCTACCCTTGAGATATTTATAAACGTTGATGAGATTACCTCTCAGCCTTTTCTTCCCCAGGCTGAACAGACTCAGCTCTCTGTCTCTTCCTCATCAGAATGATGTTCTACGCTCCTAACCATCTCTGTAGCCCTCTACTGGACTTCCTCCAGTAATTCCTTGTCCTTCTTAAACTGGGGAGCACAGAACTGGACACAGTACTCCACATGTTGCCTCACCAGTAGAGGGGATAACAACCTCCCTTGACCTGCTGGTCACACTCTTCCCAGTGCACCCCAGGACACGGTTGGCTTCTTGGCCACAAGGGCACATTGTTGACTCGTGGTCAACCTGTTGTCCACCAGATCTCCCAAGTCCTTCTCTGCAGTGCTGCTTTCCAGCAGGTCTGCCCCTCAACTGTACTGGTGCCTGGGGTTATTCCTCCCCAGGTGCAGGACCCTACTCTTACCCTTGTGTAGTTAGAAGGGTGATCAGCAGAACTGCTGCTTTGGACTTCCGAAGGGCAGATTTTGATCTGTTTAGGAGGTTGGCTGTCAGAGGCCCTTGGGAGGCAGTCCTGAGGGAGAAAGGAGTCCAGGAAGGCTGGTGGCTATTCAAGGAGGAAATCTTAGAGGCACAGGAGCAGCTGTCCTCATGTGGCAAAAGACGAGCCAGCAGAGAAGACTGACCTAGTAGAACAGAGAGCTGTGGCTGGAACTTAGGAATAAAAGGAGAGTTTATAACCTATGGAAGGAGGGGCAGAAGACTCAGGATGACTACAAGGATGTTGTGAAGTTATGCAGGGAGAAAATCAGAAGGGCCAAAGCTCAAGTAGAGCTGTGCCTGGCTAGTGCCGAAAAAAAAGAAAAAAATGCTTTAATAAATCCATCAGCAACAAAACGTGTGATAGGAAGAATCTCCACCTTTGGGTGGATGAGGGAAGAAACAAAGTGACAGGGGATGAGGGAAAGGTTGAAGTGCTAAATGCCTTCTTTGCCTCAGTCTTTAATAGTAAGACAAGCTGTGCTCCAGGTACACACCCCCTGACCTGAAAGACAGGGACAGGGGGCAGAATGAAGCTCCAATAATCTGAGGGGAATAGATGGCGATCTGCTACACCATGTGGACACACACAAGTCTATGGGATACACCGAAGGGTGTTGAGGGAGCTGGCAGAGGTGATCACTAAGCCACTTTCATTATCTATCACCAATCTTGGCTATCTAGGGAGGTCCCATTTGACTGGAAGCTGGTGAATGTGATGCCTAGCTATGAGAAGGGCTGGAAGGAGGATCCAGAAAATTACAGGCCTTTTCCTTGGTACTGGTTAAGGTCATGGAGCAGATCATCCAGAGTGACATCACATAGCACATACAAGACAACCAGGTGATCAGGCGCAGTCAGCATGAGTTTATGAAAGGCAGGTCCTGCTTGAGCAACCTGATCCCATTTCATGACAAGGTGACCCACTTAGTGGATGAACAAAAGGCTGTGGATGTTGTGTACTTAGACTTCAGTAACGTCTTTGACACCGTATCCCACAGCATTCTCCTGGAGGAGCTGCAGCTCATGGCCTGGATGGTGTATCTGGGATGGATAAAGAACTGTCTGGAGGGCTGGGCCCAAAGAGTTCTGGTGAATGGAGTCAAATCGAGTTGGCAGCCAGTCACAAGTCTTGTTCCCCAAGGTTCAGTACTGGGGACAATTCTGTTTAATATCTTTATCAATGAACTGGATGAGGGGATTGAGTGTACCCTCAGTAAGTTTGCACATGACACCAGATTAGGTGGGAGTGTTGATCTGCTGGAGGGTAGGAAAGCCATACAGAGGGATCAGGACAGTCTGGATCCTTGAGCTGAGGCCAATTGTATTAACTAGGCCAAGTGCCAGGTCTTGTACTTGGGTCACAACAACCCCATGAACGCTACAGGCTCGAGGAAGAGTGGTTAGAAAGCTGCTTGTCAGAGAGGGATCTGAGGGTGTTGATTGACAGCAGCTGAATAGGAGCCAGTGTGTGTGCAGGTGGCCAGTATGCTAATGACATCCTGGCTTGTAGCAGGAATAGTGTGGACCAGCAGGACTAGAGAACTGATCGTCCCTTTATACTTGGCACTGGTGAGGCCGCACCTTGAATCCTGGTGTCAGATTTGGGGCCCTCATGACAAGGAAGACATCAAGGTGCTAGAGAGAGTGCAGAGGAGGGTGACAAGTCTGGTGAAGGGGCTGGAGTACAAGTGTGATGGGGAGCAGCTGAGGGACCTTGGAGGGTTCAGCCTGGAGAGGAGGGGAGGCTGAGGGGAGACCTTCTCACTCTCTACAACTACCTGAAAGGAGGTTGTATCATGGAAGGTGGTGCCTTTTTCTTCCAAGTAGCAAGTGATAGGACAAGAGACAATGGCCTCAAGTTGCACCAGAGGAGGCTCAGTTTGGATATTAGGAAACATTTCTTCACAGAAAGTGTTATGAAGCAACGGAACAGGCTGCCCAGGGAAGTGGTTGACCACCATACCTGGAGGTGGTGAAAAGTCATATAGATGAGGCTCTTAGGGACATGGTTTAGTGCCAGATTTAGGTTATGGTTGGACTTGATGGTCCTAAGGGTCTCTTCCGACCAAAATTATTCTATGATTCTATGAAAAGTCATTTTTGATATTTTCTTTCTTAGAGAAACACGCAACCTCCCTGAGAACCGTGACTTTTTTGAGAGATGTCGCACAGTGACACCAGCCAGTTCCACCAGTACCTGTCTATCCCTTACCACATCAAAAGCTTTCTCCATATCCCGACCTTCCAGGTGAGTTTCTGGGACACAGCGAATGTTGTCCAGGTCCTCTGGGCCTGTTCAGAAGAGAACAGCAGGCCAACATGTTGATGGGCTCTCTGTTCACCTCAGATCTTTACTGACCATTTTTCTCAATGCACCACTTGTACCCAACTTTTCTGGTCCTTAAGCTGTGGATGAGGGGATTAAGCAGGGATGTGAGGATGGTGTAGAAAAAAAGGTTTTGTCAAACTGTTAAACTGTCTCGGGAGGGCTGTTCTGGGCATCCGGTAGTCAAGGATGAGGGTGTTGTAGAGAATAGTGGCACAGGTGAGGTGAGAGGAGCAGGTGGAGAAGGCCTTGTGCCTGTCTACACTGGAGTAGGGAGCAGTGGTGCATTAATGTGACTCCCATGTGAACAGGAAGGGGAGAAATGTCTCTGAAATGCAGGTTATGAAAGCATGAGTGTCACAGTGTTACTGCAGGAGATCTCCAGCAATGGGGCAAAATCACAGAAGTCATCAACTACACTGAGGCCACAAAACTGTATCTGGGCCAAGAATGAAGTGATGACTGTAGGGTATAGAAATCCACATAGCCAAGGTCCAACCCATGAATCTTTCAAAATGAAGTGGCTGGCATACAGCCCAGTGCTGGTCACAGGATGTGGCCAACAGAAAACAAAAACAAACAACCAAACAACAACAACAACAAAAATCCCCACAAAACCAATACTTAGTACATGCAAGATTTGTAGGAAATAGTCCTAACACGTCTGCGTGCAGTGATGCTTCTTTCACCAGACACAAAGCTGGGCAGTATCTGAGTCTGGGTGGGGGAGCCGTATCAGGTCTCCAGGGAGGACACTGGGACCTCAGTTCAAGGAATCACATCCCAGTGCTTCATTCAGGTAGTTTCTTGAGGAGGTTCATCTCAACATGAAGTGACCTTGATACGCTGTCCCACAGGCCTCCATGGTCTTCACAGGAATAGCTGATTGTATTTGTGCTCATTTGGGTTCATCTTCCCTCACACACACTATGTGCATGTTCACATCTCCCCTCAGTGCTCACCTGGACTTCTGACCATCTGGTGTCCTTCCATGGGGGGAAGAACAAGCTCTCCCAGCTGTGGTGAGAGGACAATGATCAAAATGGTGGTTGCAAGAGACAGTAACCCCAAGCTGTCATCCAGTAGCATGACAGGCTGTTTTCATGTCTCTCATTCACACACACAATGCCTTGCTCTTCTCCTGGGACATCCCGGTCCCCACAGAACTTTTACCCGAGGAGAGTGTGCCTGCACTGGCCTGGCCAGCTATTCCTGCACCCTGTCCCCATGGTCCCCACAGCCCCAAGTGGGGAGTTTTGCTTTGTAAAGCAGGTTTGCCTTGGTGACTTAGCTGTGGTGACTCTGAAGGGTCAGACTGGTCAGACTGGGAGGCAGACTCAGCTGATGGTTGGCCACTGCCACTGACCGCCTCCCACACAAGCTCTTAGGTGGCCATGGAGGGTGCTCAGAGGAACCCTGCCTTATTTACCATCTGTGTGGGTGCTGACCACCAACAAGCAAGAACTGAACCAGCCCTAAGTGTCACAAGAAGTGCACTGGGACCCTGATGTCATCACACTGAGCCCACAGAGAAACAAGCAAAGCAACGAGCCTCTTCTGAGTCTATTCCTTAGGCATGTTCTTGAGAGCAACTTTGGAAGAAGACTTAAACCTCCAGCCACTGCTCTAAGGAGATCCCCTTGCTGATGGAGATGCTGTTCCATGGCCAGCTCTGTCACAGAAGTGCCCATTGCCTGTCCCTGCCTGCGATTACAGGACTGCCACACCACAGGACTGTGACCAAACCTCAGGAGTGGTCAGGCCTTACACCAACACAAGTGCTGAGAAGGATAGTGAGGGAGTGGAAAGAGAACAACCCTGGAGTGAACAAGGCTGGTGCTCCCTGGCAGAGCTTCTGTGCTGAGATAGTGATTAAACACTGGAGCAGGCTTCCTGGAGAAGTGGTCAATGCCCCAAACCTGTCAGTGTTTAATAGGCATTTGGACAATGCCCTTGATAACATGATTTATCCTTTGGTAAGCCGTGAATGGGTCAGGTATTTGAACTAGGTGATCGTTGTAGGCCCCTACCAACTGAACTATTCCAGTGTAGTTTAGTCTAGTCTATTTTATACATACACCTTTACAGGGTCGATCCTGGGCTCAAACATTCAATCTGCTCAGTAGCCTCCCCATGATATTAGCCTGGCCAGGCGCAGACACCAGCACACGTGAGCCCCCAGGGCCACAGCCACATTCCAGATACTGGTACAGACAACCCCAGTCACACACATGCCCACAGACACACTATGTCCACTCACTCTGGTCTCTCGGTCGCTGGCACCAATGACATACAGGCTGTCTGACCCCCTGGCCCTGCTCCAGTTGCTACACTTACACGTTTGTGCAGAGAAGAGATTTGCTCACATAGCAAAGACTTAGAAATTAAGTTTAATGAGAAGACAGGACAGACTGCACTGGATGGGGTCCTTCCCCAAGCTTCCCATGAAAAGTCCTGTGTAACCCAAAAATGCTCTTCCCCTCCATCCCATAATGTGTCCTGCACCGCCAGGCAACAATTCCCTTAGTCCAAATGGTGATCCAGAGAGCTTCGGTCAGTGATTCCTCTTGATGGGCTTCACACCTGGACAACGAGGCTGATGGCTTTCCCAGAACAACCTTGGGACAAGATGTTTCATCCTTAGTAGCCTGTAATTTGGGTTCTGACTTGCCATTGAGCCTTTGTGCTCTTCTTGGTTTTGGAGATGGGCTCGTGGTGAGCTGGTGGCTCCCCAGCGATGGTGCTGGGAGCAGCTGGGGCAGGATATAAACTGACTTAGTCCTCCTGCCATTGTTAATGCCTTCTTTGTGTGTGCAGAGGAGCTCCTTATCACTTAATACAATCCAACGAGATAGAACAAGAGGAAATATCATCAAGTTGTACCAGGGTAGGTTTAGGTTGGATAGTAGGAAGAAATTATTCACAGAAAGGTTTGTCAGGTGTTGGAACAGGCTGCCCAGCGAAGTGCTGGAGTCACCACCCCTGAAGGTGTTTAAAAGGCATTTAGACGAGGTTTTTAGATGCATAGTTTAGTGCTAAAATTAGGTTAGGTTAGGTTATGGTTGGACTCAATGATCCCGAGGTTCTGTTCCAACTGAAATGATTCTATGATCCTGTAAATCTCCTGAGGTATCTCTGTCTTGAGGTTACATCCATATACATTGGTATTATTTAACATATGATAGAAGATCACTGGACTTGCTGTCCAGAAATGCCTCATGATCAGGGGAAAAGCTGAGTTATTGTACGGGCAATGGCTTCTTTCAGGGCCAGTATCACAGTCTTGTTTCTAAGACTGTAGATGAATGGATTTAAGAATGGGTACAGGACAGTATTCAGCAAAGCTATGATTCTGTTGTTCTCCAAGGAAACATCTTCTGAAGGACACACGTAGAGAGCAATGCAGCTCCCATATCCAATTGCCAAGGTGGTGAGATGGGAAGAACATGTAGAAAAAGCTTTTTTCCTCCCAGAGGCTGCTGGAAGATGTAGAATACAGAAAATGATGCACATGTAAAATACCAGAGTTAAACATAAGGAACCTAGAATGAAAAAGGAAAGGAAAACAGAGTCCATTTTCCAAAGCAGTCTGGTGTCAGAGCAGGACAGTTTGAGTAAAGGGGAGCTGTCACAAAAGAAATGATTAATTTTGTTTGAGCCACAAAACGTCAGCTTGTAGGGGAGGACCAGGCGGTAACTCAAGAGTGTGAAGCCTGTGACCCAAGCAGCAACAACGAGGTGGATGCAGAGCTGAGACTTCATGATGGCAGCATAATGCAAAGGTTGGCAGATGGCAACATAGCGGTCAAAGGACATGACAACAAGTAGAACAAGCTCTGTACAGCCCAGTGCTGAATAGAAATAGGATTGAGCAAAGCAGCTGCTTAGTGAGATTGTTCTCCTGCCAGAACTCAGGATTATAAACAGTTGGATGCTTGTAGAGGATATAAAACAGATTTCCAGGAAGGCCAGATTGCTGATGAAAAAGTACATGGGGGTTTGTAGGCGGTGATCCACACACACCAGGAGAATGATGGTAGCGTTCCCCACCACTGTTGTCAGGTATATGAGCAGAGAGACCAGAGAGAGAAAGAGCTGTAGTCTTTGATCAAGCCCTGAGAAACCTTCTAGGATGAACTCAGTAACTGTGGTTGTATTTTCTGGTCCCATGCTGAATTTCAGTTTATCCTGTTGAGACAGGAGCATAGCAAAAAGCAAGCGTGATAACTGCACAGCAGGATGAAAGGTTCTACACTTCCTTCTCTGCTTCTTTCCTTTCTTGTTGTCTTCCTATATTACACAAATACAGATAGTTCTTCAAGCATTTCTTACACCCTGATTTTTCTGTATCACATTTCGGTTAGAGTCTCAGAGAATTTGTTGTCTTCTTTCTACCTTCTTCAAACACTCATGAAGAATTCTTTCTCCAGAACAGAGGATTTTAAACAGCCTGTTAGCTGTTCCTTGCAAACTCCAAATTCACGCAGACCTGTTCCAAATATGTCACACCTATGTGCCTAAGTAATCTCTTGTCTTGCACAAACACTAAACTATCCAAAGCAAAGCAAAGCAAAGCAAACCAAACCAAATATGTATGTATGTTGAAAGCTCTTCTTGCTACTTTTCAGTACTTGCCTTTTTGGACCCTGAGTATCCACTGATTTCAGAATAAGTAGTATCAAGCATCTCTTTGGTAATCCTCTGCTTTCCTCCACAGCTTCTTTCTGTTTCTTCAGGAAAGGGAAAGGGAGGGTGGAATAGGGAATAAGTATAACTTGTCTTCTTTGTTACTCCAAATAATGACTGAAATTTGTTATGGTTCCATACAGTCTTATCTCTACATCCATCTGCTCCGAAATGCAGTTGCTTCCAGTTGCTCATTGCTATTGGTATCAAGTGCCCTGACCTAAATGCAGAGCAAGAGAAGAGTGACTGGAAGAGACTCGTAACTTTTCTTTTGTGTGCCAGTTGTAGGCTGGGAGGACTCAGCCTTGAGAGTTTTCTCCTGTCTCCACTGAATATAGAGGGAGCCTTGGGAAAACAAATTCTTACAGGCACCTGTTACAAAGTCTCAAATCTCTGATTTCTGAAGTTATTAAGTTGTTTTTTTTTTTAAATCAAACTACACATCTAGCAGAAGGGAGCACAAAAAATCACACATATACAATAAAGACTGGTGTTTTTCGCTTTGTCTTTGCATTTGTTTTTAGACATAGAAAGGAGTAGAGCAGACAGCTCCAAAACCAGGATGATTCAAAATGCAAGGGGAGGAGAGGAAGAGGAGGAGATGGTGGGTTTGAGGTGGTGAAACAAAGCTGTGTTGTTGTGCAACCAGAGCACTTCAGTCATTAGTCCCCTGGGTGGTCCAAGGACTTTCCCATCTCACCATCCGCAGAGACAATAGGAGAGACTGGTCTGAGACAATGGATCAGCCTGAAACCAAGTGATTGGGTTCAGTCAACCTCCTTCAATATCAGCCACCTCCAAAATAAGCAAAATTCAGTCACCTTAAAAATTAACTGTTGGCCTGAATTATTATGAATTATTCCTAACTCTCCAGGTGGGATTTCAGACAGTCCTGGAGCCAGGCAGATCCTGACTGACCAGCAGCGGGAAGGCAAATACTCAGAAGTCATGAAGGTCATCAGAAAGATGGTCCCAAGATGATGACAGATTTGGGAAGGTCAAGGGGAACTGGGACAAGAGAGACTGGAGATTTGGAAGAAAAAAGAATGGCTTGGCCAACAAAGATGAAAGATTTTGAGGGGTTCAGGTAACAGTGAAGCTGCTGTGACACTGACTGTGAAAACATTCATGTTAGGCCCTTATCTGGGTTCTAAGCAGTAATCTTAAACCCTAACCTTACCTCTAAATGCTAGTCCTCACCCTGACAGTAATCCACTACACTAAGCTCTAACCCCAAAATGTACCTCTAAACCAAATCCCAAACCCATAACCCCTTATTCTTCCTCTTATCCTTTTACTCACTTTAATCCCCACCCTGTATCCCTAGCCTTAAAATACCAGTCTTAAACTTAGCCCTCACCACAACCTTAAAAAAAACCCTAACTCATGAAGCTAGCCCGTAACCTTAACACTAACCACACACCTAAGCAGATCGCAAGATGCCTAAATCCTAACCCTGAAGAGTGAGTTCTAATCCCTAATCCCTAAATTGAACACCTAGCACCCATAGATCTCATTCTCATGCTCAACCCACATCACCTTCAACCCCTGTCCCTACCGTACACAGCAGTTTGACCCCTTGGGGGCAGAGCAGAGTTATTCTGGAGTAGCCATGGGGCACCTTGCAGGACTGGCATGTCAGAGAAGCTGAAAGACCACCAGCAGGTGCATGGGCTTGGAGGGCGACAATCATTTTACTTTTATCTGCAGCAGGCGCATGTCTTTAGTCTTGTCTGAGAAGCTGAAAGGCCAACAGCAGGCATGTGGCTTGGAAGGTCATGGTGAAGATACTTCTTTCTGGCCAGCTGGTAGGCCACAAGCAGGCTGATGGGAAGGGTCATATACTTTAAGGATGGATTCTGAGATGATGGAGCTTTGCTTGGTAGCAGGAAACAGCAGAAGAGAGAGAAAAACTGCTGCAAAGTGCTTCTTGGAATGCGGAGACAGGGAATGAGGAGATAAAAATCGCTTTGTGTTTCACAGAACAGCCAAGGACACATCAGTGAAGGTACAGAAATGCTGGGGGGAGAGCAGGGTAGGGAAGAGAGATGGGTGTCTGCAGCCTGCAGGGAAGACAGGGCTGTGACAGTGTAAGCCAGTCTGTGGCAGAGATGGCCAAGGGCTCTGGTAGGGCTGGAAGGCAACCACAGAACAGAGATCTTCATCCACTTGGCCATGGCAGTGGTCTCTGCCACTTAGACCTGTGAGGATACATGTTTTCCTCATGGAACGGGGGCCCTATTGCCTCATTGCAGCCCCATAGGGAGGTGTCAGGCTGTTGTCCTTCACGCCTCACATCCCACTGCCCCAGGAAGAGCCACGCATGAGGGACAGGATCTGCCTTCCCAGGGGCTGGGGTGAGGGCTTGGCCTTTCTGCCTCATAAATCAAACCAAATCTTTTCTCAGCATCAGAATTGTCTGTAAGTTACCTTTGCCTATCTACCATCATGGCCTCCAAGGATCTGCTCTAATGAGTCCACAAGGAGAGTTTGTCAGCAATTTCCCTCAGTTGGGCCAGTTAACACACTGAGATACTTTGGCATTTGCTTCTGACTTTATGTCCTTGAGAGGTTTTTTTCAGTCTCCTCTCAGTATCTGAGGTTCATGGACTCAGCACCAAATGCACCATGGGGTTCATAAAAGTTGAGAAAGCTCTAAGGATCCGTGTCTCTACCATGTTTTTCTTAAAGTCTTCAGGACTTGTACAGTTAATTAGAGAGGTTTTAGGAGTCTAGTTATAGAGGAAGAGTTCTGTAAGCATTTAATAATTTTTATTTTCATTTTCATTTTCATATTTAAGGACTTTTTTCATTTTCAGTTTATGGATGAGGTGATAGCAGTATTTTCTGATTGGTATTGATCCAGAGTGTCTCCTAAGGAGGTCTGGACAGATTGGAAAAGCAGTCCCTTGAGGTCTGATACAGTGTGGGCAACCTTGCTCCTCACCTGCCAACCCCACCCTTTCTGTCATTGCACATCTGGAACTTACATCACTTTTCCTTACATCTGGGTTCTCCACTGAAGTCTGCAAATGGATGTTAAAGCCCCTTTCCACTAATTTCCAGCTGCTCTCATTAGAGAACTGGCTGCAAACAGGCACAAAAAGGGTTTTCTTATTTTTGAACACACAAATTAAAAGGTGATAAGATGAAACAAAAAGATAAAACAGACGCCTCAGCTCTATGTCAAGTCTAAACTGACTCCAATGAGGTCCACCTTCCAAAAGGGAGAACTATACAAGAAATATTTTTGGCAGATAGATAGGAAATTATAAACATAAACACAATTAAAAGACATGGTGAATTTATCAGGCCAGGAGAAAATAACTGGAATGTGAGGGAGATGAAACACACAGAGTAAGAGATAGACTATCACAGAATCCCAGAATGTGAGGGGTTGGAAGGGACCTGGAAAGCTCATCCAGTGCAATCCCCCCATGGAGCAGGAACACCCAGATGAGGTTACACAGGAAGGTGTCCAGGCGGGTTGGAATGTCTGCAGAGAAGGAGACTCCACAACCTCCCTGGGCAGCCTGGGCCAGGCTCTGCCACCCTCACCGGGAAGAAGTTTCTTCTCAGATTTAAGTGGAAGCTCTTGTGTTCCAGCTTGATCCCATTACCCCTTGTCCTATCATTGGTTGTCACCGAGAAGAGCCTGGCTCCATCCTCATGACATTCACCCTTTATATATCTGTAAACATTAATGAGGTCACCCCTCAGTCTCCTCTTGTCCAGCTCCAGAGCCCCAGCTCCCTCAGCCTTTCCTGACACGGGAGATGCTCCACTCCCTTCAGTATCTTGGTGGCTGCGCTGGACTCTCTCCAGCAGTTCCCTGTCCTTCTGGAACTGAGGGGCCACAACTGGACACATTATTCCAGATGTGGTCTCACCAGGGCAGGGTAGAGGGGCAGGATAACCTCTCTGACCTACTGACCACCCCCCTTCTAATCCACCCCAGGTACCATTGGCCTTCCTGGCCAAAAGGGCCCAGTGCTGGCTCATGGTCATCCTGCTTTCCACCAGGACCCCCGATCCCTTTCCCCTATGCTGCTCTTTAACAGGTTGTTCCACAAATTATACTGGAACCTGGGGTTGTTCCTGCCCAGATGCATTACTCTACACTTTCCCTTGTTATATTCCATTTAATTTTTCCCCGCCCAACTCTCCAGCCTGTCCAGGTCTCTGATGGCAGCACAGCCTCTGGTGTATCAGCCACTCCTCCCAGCTTGGTGTCATCAGCAAACTTGCTGACAGTCACTCTATTCCCTCGTCTAAATTGCTGATGAATATATTGAATAATACAGGCCCCAGCACTGACCCCTGAGGCACTGCACTAGATACAGGCCTCAACTGGACTCTGCCCCGTTGACCACGACTCTCTGGCTTCTTCCCTTCAGCCAGTTCGCAGTCCACCTCACTACTTGGTTGTCCAGACTGTACTCCCTCAACTTAGCTGTGAGGATGCTGTGGGAGACTGTGTCAAATGCTTTACTGAAATCAAGGTAGACCACATCCACCACTCTGCCATCATCCATCCATCTTGTTATGTCCTCATAAAAGTCAATGAGGTTGGTCAAGCACGACTTCCCCCTGGTGAAGACATGTTGACTGCCCCTAATGGCCCTCTTATCCCTGATATGCCTTGAGATGGCAGCAAGGATGAGTCATTCCATCAGTTTCCCAGGGATGGAGGTGAGGCTGACCGGTCTATAGTTACCCGAGTCCTCCTTCTTGCCCTTTTTGAAGACTGCAGTGACATTTGCTTTCCTCCAGTCCTCAGGCACCTCTCCCGTTTCCGAAGACTTGACAAAGATGATGGAGAGTGGTCCAGCAATGACCTCAGCCAGCTCCCTCAGCACCTGCAGGTGCATCCCATCCGGACCCATGGATTTATGGATGTCCAGATTGCCTAACTGCTCCCTAACCCAGTCCTCATCAACCGAGGCAAACTCATCCATTGTCCTGACTTCCTCTGGGGCCTCAGCGGTACGGGGCCCCTCAGGACAGCCTCCGGCGGAGTAGACAAAGAAGACATTCAGTAACTCTGCCTTCTCTGTATCTTCTGTCACCAGGGCACCCACCCCGTTCCTCAGTGGGCCTACATTGCCTCTGGTGTTAGTTTTATCTGCCACATACTGGAAAAAGCTCTTCCTGCTGTCCTTGACCCCTCTCGCCAGGTTTAATTCTAAAGAGGCCCTAGCCTTCTAGTTGCCTCCCTACACCCTCTGACAACAGCCTCATATCCTCCGCAAGTGGCCAGACCCTCCTTCCATGATCTATAAACTCTTCTCGTCCACTTGAGCATACCCAGCAGCTCCCTGTTTAGCTGGCGATGCAAGAACAGGGAAATATCAATATTTCATCTCCCATTGCTAATACACGTCCTGAAAAATCCTCCGTTTGAAATAATGGGAAAAGCTCAGACATATTATTGAACTAATTCAATCATTTAAGTTGATTTAAAGGTGCTCATAATTTTTGAAATTTCTCAGGGTTCCAGACAGAGCTCCACTGTCCAACCATAAGCCTAGAACCCATAGGAGACCGGAGACCCTTGGGACCTGCGGGTGGAGCCTGGTCAGAGGTGCCCAGGGCATCTGAACTGCCAGAGCTTCAGGGGCTTTTGTGTTTCCAATCCTCCACCCCATCCTGCTGTGGGGCAGTGAGTGAGAGACTGTGTGGTGCTGAGCTGCCTGTCAGGGTTAAACTACAAAACTAAACTCTGCTCCTGGCTATTTGCTGTGTGATTGGGCTCTCTGTTGTGTGTGTGTTTGGGTATGAAGGTACGTACACGCTTTCCTGGTCAATTCTAAGTGATGATAGCAAGGAGGAGGAGGACACCAGGATCTGGAGAGACCCAGGGTTGGAATGGCCAAGTCGGTAATATCTCTCAGTCTGGGCAGACCCAAAGCCCGGATCCACAGTGGAGGAACCACTGAAATGTGTGAGACAGCAGGTAAGTTCTGCGCAGGATATATGGACCACTTGTGCAACCTTCACACCAGATCAGTCTGAGAGGAAGAACAGGACAGGGTCAGTTGTGCTGCTCATGGTTGTGTAAGTGCTGCTGTTGGTGTGGTGGTTGTGAAGGTGCTGTTGCCTGTTGGAGCTGGTCTGTGTCAGGTTGGCTTTCCTTTTGGCTGAGGCCACACTGGGTGATCTCTCACTCTTTGGACTCCAGTCGCTGCCCACCTCAGGCACACGTGGTTCACGTGTATCTCATGGGCTCTCTGGGCACCTCCTGATTCTTCTCCTGAAGGATGTCCTCTGCCCCATCATGCACTGGGACAGTGCAGTCTGACCCTATCTCAGTGAACGTTCACCATCTCCTCTGTCAACAGACAAGAAGGGATGTGGCCTAAATCCAAACCTTGTTCTGTAATAGCTGCCAATGTGACAATGAGCTTTTCACTCTGGTTGTTTGGGGGGTGAAATTCCTGGGCTTGTTGTTGATATCAGCTTATGGAACAACAGCCAAATCTAGAGAAACTGCAAGGGGGAGATGTCATTTTATTACAGAGAGGCAATGAAAAAGTCAGCTCCGAAACAATGCTAGAAAAAAATTTATACAGGTTTCAGGTGTTTAAAAATCATTTGTACTGGGTTCATTTCTCAAGAGTGTAAGCTGAATAAAAATGCTTATGTAGGAACATCATAACTGCAAAATATATGTAAAGCTAACAAAATAAAAAGGATAAAACAAGAAATAGAGTACAGGCCTAATTGGGATACACTAGCAGTCATTTGTGTAGAATCACTGAAAATTTATTCAACATCAACTAATATCCATGAAATCCCTTTCCTAATGGACTCCTTGAGCTCCTGGTTCCTCATGCTGTAAATGAGGGGGTTCACTACTGGAGGCACCACCGAGTACAGAAATGACACCACCAGGTCCAGGGATGGAGAGGAGATGGACGGGGGCTTCAGGCAGGTAAATATGCCAGTGCTGACAAACAATGAGACCACGGCCAGGTGAGGGAGACACATGGAAAAGGCTTTGTGCCGTCCCTGCTCAGAGGGGATCCTCAGCACGGCCCTGAAGATCTGCACATAGGACACCACAATGAACACAAAACACCCAAAGACTAAACAGACAGTAACCACAAGTAGTGCAAAATCCCTGAGGTAGGAGTGTGAGCAGGAGAGCTTGAGGATCTGGGGAAGTTCACAGAAGAACTGGTCCACAGCATTGCCCTTGCAGAGTGGCAGTGAAAATGTATTGGCCGTGTGCAGCAGAGCATGGAGAAACCCACTGGCCCAGGCAGCTGCTGCCATGTGCACACAAGCTCTGCTGCCCAGGAGGGTCCCGTAGTGCAGGGGTTTGCAGATGGCAATGTAGCGGTCATAACACATGACTGTGAGGAGAGAATATTCTGCTGTGACCAGGAACAGACAGAAAAAGACCTGTACAGCACATCCTACATAGGAAACAGCCCTGGTGTCCCAGAGGGAATTTGCCATGGTTTTTGGGAGAATGGTGGAAAGGGATCCAAGGTCAAGAACAGAGAGACTGAGGAGGAAGAAGTACATGGGGGTGTGGAGGTGCTGGTCACAGGCTATGGTGGTGATGATGAGGCCGTTGCCCAGGAGGGCAGCCAGGTAGATGCCCAGGAAGAGCCAGAAGTGCAAGAGCTGCAGCTCCCGTGTGTCTGTGAACGCCAGGAGGAGGAACTGGGTGATGGAGCTGCTGTTGGACATTTGCTGCCTCTGATGATGACAGACTGGTGAAGAAGGAAAAGCAAGTGAAAAGTTCAGAGACACTTTTCAAGGCAGAAAGTAATTTTTTTTCCTCCTTTTTTTCTTTTAGATAGTCCTGTCCTACCTGTGGAGTCTTCTTCAAAGGTAGAAATCCTCAGCATTTCCCTCATGAGACCTGAGTGGCAAAATGTTCAATGTCACTCAGTGCAGTCTGAGGGGAGCTGGGCTATCTGTCAGTCTTGTTCCCAGCTCCTCATTGCTCCTATGTGCTTGAGATGGAGGATGATCACAGTCGCAGCTTGTCCTTCAAAGAAACATGACCCTGCTGAGGGTAGAGATATCTGGACTTAAGGCTCAGGTCTCCAAACGTCTCCCTCTTTCACAGAGTGCCTGAGGGTGGAAGACACACTCCCCGTCTCGGCAAGACACACAGGGCACCTTTCAGCTGCCTGCATACAGCTGCTCGACAACATTTCCACAGTCTTCACACCTCTGGGGCTTCTTTAGGGGCAAAGATGCTGTGAGATAATGGTGTCTGGTGTCAAGCACACAGCCTCTCAGGACACTGCAGGGAAATGGTCAAAGTGTCCTACAGGCAGGATCTCCTCTGGGGAAAGACATTCACTTCCCAAGCCCACAGCCCACATCTCCTGGAGCTTCACAGGTTAGAGGGAGGCTGGGGCTTCTCACTCCCATGCAGACCCTTTTCTGGCAAGGCTCAAAGGGTTTGTGTCTGAAATTCCCCCAACCCCACAAAGTCCAAGAGCAGGAGCAGGAGCAGCACGGACAGGTGGGAAAAGGAGGAGCAGCACCAGGATTCTTCTGCCAAGGGAGGCAAGAAGAGAGACAAAGACACTTGAGAAAGTCATCACCATAACCAGCCATGCAGACAGCCTCTCAACCAGCAATGCTGTGAGGCATCCCACTCACCCTGTGCTCTGCAGAGGGAAATGGGCGCTGGCTGGAGAGAGGCACCTCTCCTCTGCCGGAGCTCTGGCTGCAGAGTGGGCAGCTGCTGCCTTGTGCCCACGGCCGTGAGGACACAGACTTGGCTGGGTCAGACAAGAGGCCCTGTGGCTTGCTCAGAGGAAGGGCTCTGCATGGGAGGGGATGACAGGCAGTTTTCCCAGTTCTCATTTCCACGACTTTACCATTTTGTATTGCCTTCTTTCCTGCCCACCTCTCTGCTTCATGGACCATTTCCACCTGCTTCTCTGTTCTACATCCTTTTCCTCACAGTAATTTCTGAGGGATCCCATCCCACCATCTATGTGTTCAAAACTCCCCCTGGGAGGCTACTGTCTAAAGTCACCTCCCTGCTTGTAGGTGGTAAAGAGCAGGTCAGACAAACTGTGGTGTTGACAGCAAAGTGGATGCTGGTACTGTCTGTAGGCTGAGAGATAGGTGCAGCAGTTTATCATGTTCCTAGCAGACCTAATGATCACACCGCTTAATGGTTCAAGAGTCCCTGTCACTTCTCTGAAGTCACCAGCTCCTTTCCCCTTTACACCCCCCCAGCATGAACTGAAGGCTAAAGCAAAACCTTCCTTTCCAGGTAACTCCTGCCTGGGCCTTGCTCTCAAGTGGAAGGTCCTCAGAAGGAGGAAGGAACTGTCAGAAGTGCCCTGTGGGTGATCTGGAGCAGCCCTGGCACACACAGCACCCTTTTGAGAGCAGAAGGACCCTGTCCTGTTAGAGGTCGCTCCTTCCACCCAGAGCTTCTCCCCTCAGTGTTCCTGGGATCTCTCCGGGCAGGCTGAGCGCTGAGCTCTGCAGGACAGCCCTGGGTATGCCTGGGTGCTCACCCAGCTTCACACCCCTGCAGCCACCCCTGGGAGAAAGCAGCTTTCATGGCCTCTCCACTGATGCTGCAGCAGGGAACACCTCTTGTAGAGAATGTCCTCCTTCTCCACGCCAGAAAAGAAAGGAGAACCGTTCTTACAAGTCCCACCAGTCATGTAATGTTTCAGCTTTTGGAGATCTCTCCAGGAAATGCAGCTGCATTGTCCTACATGCAGAGACTTACCATGTTAGGACTGTGAAGATTTGCCTCTCATTGAGCACTCAGCAACCTACCACCCTACATGGTTTTTACCCTCTCTCTGCCTGGCTCCTCTGCCCTCGGTGCTGCAGGCAGAGCCCTCATCCCTGCTGCGTGTGCAGAGGAGCTGCTCCTGGGCAGAGCTGTCTCTCTGCAGCGCTGCCACTGCCATGAGCTCCCTCTGTGCCAGGAGCCCAGCCCAGCTCAGCAGCACAGGAGCAGCACAAGGGGGCACTTTCTCTGTCCCCTCTGGGCTCCCTCCAGGTGTCACTGGGGCTCCAGGGGGACCTGCTGTGAAATAGGCTGACATAACTACTTATTTTCTGACCTTCAGCTGGGGAGAAAAACTTCTTCCCAGCAGCTGATTTTCTCAATCAGAGACAGCTTTAGCTCCAGGAACACCCTTTTTGTTTTATTACTTTTAGACAGGACACCAGAGAGTGTCAGGGAGGACTCTTCTTTATCTATTCTGAGGGAAGGGATTCAGCTGAGTCAATGAAGTCTTCTCATGCTGAGTTTGCAGTCCTTAGAGCCAAAAGAGGAGGTAGCTCTATCCCATGCACACCACAAACCCACAGGAGGTGGGATTCATCTTTCCTCAGATCAGATGTGTGCAAAACAGGCTCCTGCACAGGAGCTCCTTGTCTCAGCTCTCTTGCTAATTAATGGAGGTGGAAGGCAGGGGGAACATTTTCAGACACAGACACCTGGTGACATATTTGGTTCCAGAGGTGACCAAGATGCACGCAGATAACTGCAAGCTCTAATGGAGCAGTTCACAGAGACAAGGCAGCACCTGGGAGCACCTTCTTGGAGGCTGGTGGGAAATTCCTTTGGCCAACTTAAATGACAGGAAGTGCCCACATGTAGGACAACTGAACCTGTGACAATTCCTTATGTCCAGGGCAGCCTATAGAGGATGTCAGATCCCAATGGATGTGATCAACAAAATTGCAGCTTTGTCTCCACTTAATAATAAAATGGAGACACAGAATTTCTTAGGCGTTGTAGGTTTTTGGAGAATGTATATTCCTGACTACAGCCAGATTGTGAGCCCTCTCTATTGAGTGACTTGGAAAAACAACCATTTTGGGTGGGGCCCTGAACAACGACAAACCTTTGAACAAATTAAGCGTGAGATAACTCATGCGGTGGCCCTTGGGCCAGTTTGGACTGGACTAGATGTTAAAAATGTGCTCTACACCGCAGCTGGAGATAATGGACTTACCTGGAGACTCTGGCAGAAAGCACCAGGAGAAACTCAAAGTCGACCCTTAGGTTTTTGGAGTCGAGGATACAAAGGATCTGAGGCCAACTACAGTGACTAAAAAAGAGATACTAGCGGCATGTGAAGGGGTCCGAGCTGCTTCAGAAGTGATCGGTACTGAAGCACAGCTCCTCCTGGCACCTCGACTGCCAGTACTGAGCTGGATGTTCAAAGGGAAGGTACCCTCTACGCATCATGCAACCGATGTTATGTGGAGTAAATGGATTGCACTGATCACGCAACGAGCTTGAATTGGAAATGCCAATCGCCCAGGGATCTTAGAAGTGATTACAGACTGGCCAGAAAGCGAAGACTTTGGGATGTCTCCAGATGAGGAGGAAGTAACACGTGTTGAAGAAGCACCACTGTATAATACTCTTTCAGAGACTGAAAAGCAGTATGCACTGTTCACAGATGGATCCTGCCATCTTGTAGGAAAATATTGAAGGTGGAAAGCTTCTGTATGGAGTCCCACACGACAAGTTACAGAAGCCACTGAAGGACAAGGTGAATCTAGTCAATTTGCAGAAGTGAAAGCCATCCAGCTAGCTTTGGACATTGCTGAACGAGAGAACTGGCCAGTCCTTTATCTCTATACTGACTCATGGGTGGTAGCAAATGCCTTGTGGGGGTGGCTACAGCAATGGAAGAAAAGCAACTGGCAGCACAGAGGTAAACCCATTTGGGCTGCCACACTGTGGCAAGACGCTGCTTGGCTAGAGAGCCTGCCTGTAAGAGGTCATGTGGATGTTCATATGCCTAAAAGTTGAGCCACTGAAGAACATCAAAACAACCAGCAAGCAGATCAGGCTGCTAAGATTAAAGTAGCTGAGGTGGACTTAGACTGGCAACATAAAAGTGAACTTTTCCTAGCTTGGTGGGCCCATGATGCTTCAGGGCATCAAGGTAGAGATGCAGCATATAAATGGGCTCATGATTGAGGGGTGGACTTAACTATGGACACTATTTCACAGGTTATTCATGAATGTGAAACATGCACTGAAATCAAACAAGCAAAACGGTTAAAGCCTATATGGTAGGGGGGGTGATGGTTGAAATCTAAGTATGGAGAGGCTTGGCAGATTGATTATATTACACTCCCACAAACCCATCAAGGTAAGCGCTATCTACTTAAAATGGTGGAAGCAACCACCGAATGGTTGCAAACATATGCCGTACCTCATGCTACCCCTAGCTCAGAATACTATCTTGGGCCTTGAAAATCGAGTCCTTTGGCAACACGGCACACCAGAAAGAATTGAGTCAGACAATGGGACTAATTTCAAAACCAGTCTTACAGACATTTGGGCCAAAGAACATGGTATTGAGTGGGTATATCATATTCCATATCATGCACCAGCCTCTGGGAAAATTGAAAGGTACAATGGTCTGTTAAAAACTACGCTAAAGGCAATGGGTGGTGGAACCTTTAAAAACTGGGATTCATATTTAGCAAAAGCCACTTGGTTGGTCAACACTAGAGGATCAACCAACTGAGCTGGGCATACTCAATCAGAAGTTCTACGTACTGTAGAAGGAGATAAAGTCCCTGTAGTACACATGAAAAATATGTTAGGAAAAGTAGTTTGGGTTACTCCTGCCTCAGTCAGAGGCAAGCCCATTCGTGGGATTGTTTCTGCCCAAGGACATGGCATCACCTGGTGGGTGATGCTTAAGGATGGAGAAGTTTGGTGTGTACCTCAAGGGGATTTGATTTTAGGTGAGAATATTCAATAGTGAACTGTATGATGTCAATTGCTACATGATGCTATATGCCATACTAACAGTGTTCAGTAAGTGTCTTTCAGATCAAGACAGTGGTGATGAAACCAGACCTGCTTCAATAAGTGGTGCCTGACAGCTTCTTTGAAATTGATGTCTTTAACCCACAAACTGTGGGCATGAGATGCACTAGATGTACCATTTTCACTGCCCTGGGAGACTGTTGTGATAAATGAAGCTTAAAGTCATTAACTAAATTAACTGAATGAGCTTTTCAAAAGGATGGTCCATGGACTAAGAGAATGATGAATTACATCTATACATATATGTACATATGTATATACATATATATATATATGGTAGTAGGAATTAATTAGATTGTATTGATAAAGCCTAAGCATGCCATGAATGGTATGTGATAAGGGGTAGAATGTTCCGGTTTTGTTAAAAATAAGAGAAGTTTCTCTTTAAGTGATTCTTTCTTTCAGTTAAACCCTTCTTAGTAACTGCACTTTTCTGAAGTTGGATACATGTTTTGGTAGACATAGCAATAGAATGCAAGGTCGCTGATAAGGATGCACATCCTGTAAGTGAAAGGGGCAAGGAGGAGCAAACTGAACAGGTGACTAAAACTGACCAACCAAGTATTCCATCCCATTCATGTGATGCTTCATATAAAAGTGGGAGATCATGAGGGTCTCAACCCTTTTTCCCCTCTTCAGCTATGGCTGGCACCTGGTAAGGACCTTGCAAGTCGTCCCTGCAAACTGAGGCCTAGTGACATACTGAATCCAGTTCTGGTTTGCTGCAGAGTCCAACTTAGGACTTCTGGGTGTCTGCTCTGTTGCTGCTGGAGAATTTCAAGATTGGTTTTGTATATTTTGTATTATCTTCTCTGTTTTATTAGTAGAATTAGTAAAACATTTTTAACTTTTTCCAACTCTCTCTCTTTGTCTCTCTTTGCCCTCCTATCACTTGTACTTAGTGGGGAGGGAGGATGAGAGGATCTGGGGGGGAAGAGGGGGTTAACAAAGCATCTGCCACCGTGGTTTATTGTCACCCTGCAATCAAACCTTGACACTCTGTAGATCAAGAAACCAGCAGGAAATAATTTGTCTGAGCTCCCATCTCTTCCAATCTTCTCTGGAGCTGCGGATACAGCCCCAGCAGGAAGAAAGGGTTATGGAGTCAAAATTCCAGCTGACACATGGAGAGGCAGCCCATGGGACGGGAGGCTGCATCATGCTGACTCAGCAGGGGCTGTGCCTCTGCTGCCTGATGGTCATAATGGCTGCCGCTTCCCTGGAGCCATGGCCCGCCAGAGTGTTGACAGCTTCCCCCAGTTTCGTTTCATCAGCAAACTGACTAAGCAACCCCTCAAGTCCCGAGTCTAAGTCGTTTATAAAGACATTGAAGAGTGCTGACCATAAGATGGATCCCTGTGGAACCCCACTAGTGACTGGGCGCCGGCCCAACATGACCCCATTTACTAGAACCCTTTGAGCCCAGCCCATCAGTCAGTTGCTCACCCACTGCATTGTGTGTTTACTCAGCTGTGTGCTGGACATCTTGTCCAGGAGGAGACTGTGAAAGACAGCATCAAATGCTTTACTGAAATTCCAAAAGATCACATTGACAGGCTTCCCCTGGTCAACTAGGTGGGTAACCTTGTTCCAGCATGAAATAAAGTTTGTTAAGCAGGACTTTCCCCTCATGAACCCGTGCTGGCTGGGACCAATGACTGCATTGTCATTCAGATATTTTTCAACAACTCCCAGAATGATCTTCTCCATAATTTTGCCAGGAACATCAGTGAGGCTGACAGGCCTGTAGTTGCCAGGGTCATCCCTGTTGCCCTTCTTGTAGATTGGGACAACGTTTGCCAGCTTCCAGTCATCCGGGCCCTCTCCAGATTCCCAAGAGCATAGAAGAATCATGGAGAGAGCTCCCTCTGTGATGTCAGCCAACTCTTTAAGCACTCTTGGGTGAATCGCATCAGGCCCCATCGACTTGCAGGGATCTAGCTAGAGTAGCCAATCCCGTACAATTTCCGAATTGATTGGGAGTTTATAATTCTCATAGCTATGGTTTTCTAACCCAGGGTTATGTGACCCCCAAGTCCCTCATTGGTGCAGCCCAGAAAACAATAATATCTTGGGATGCATCCAATGCAGCGTGGCCAGCAGGTCGAGAGAGGTTATTCTTCCCCTCTGCTCCACTCTGGTGAGACCCCACCTGCAGTGCTGCATCCAGCTCTGGGTTATCCAATACAACAAAGACACGAACCAATTACAGTGTGTCCAGAGGAGGCCACAAAAACGACACCAGGGTTGGAACACCTCTGCTATGAAGAAAGACTGAGTTGAGGTTGTTCAGCCTGGAGAAGAGAAGGCTTCTCATGACCTTTCAATATGTAAAGGGAGTTTATTGGAAAGATGGAGAGAGACTTTTTGCCAAGGCCTGCAGTAATAGGACAAAGGGCATGATTTTTAACTGAAAGACAGTAGGTTTAAACTGAATGCAAGGAAGAAATTTTTGTATGATGAGGGTGGTGAGACACTGGAACATATTGCACAGAGGAGCTGTGGATGCCCCATCGTTGCTAATGTTCAGTGTCAGGTTGAATGGGGCTTTGAGCAACCTGATCTAGCGAAAGATTTCCCTTGCCATGGTAGGGGGGCTGGACTAGATGATCTTTAAATGTCTCTTCAACATAAACTATTTTGTGATTCTATGATTCTGTGCTTGAGCTGTATGTGAAGGTGGATGAGCCATCACCACCCACCAACAGCCTGTTGTTTGGATTAATTTATGTGGAGACAATAACCCTCAAAAGATGTGTGGAAAATGGCAGTGCTGAACTTGGATTTCTTTTTTTCTGGGATTTTCTGACCACATCCATCTGTGAAGCTTGCACTTCACAGTCTTCCTGATTGTCAGCATCAAGGTTCTCATAGGGCCCAGTCATCACAGTGGGGGACTTAAGTCTTCACAGCCCCTTGTACTTCTTATTCAGGAACTCATTCTGAGGACTTATCAGGTGTTCACTTTTGTCACAGAATGGAGATGACAACCCATCTCTAAGCCCTCTTCCTGGGTAGGGCCTATGGGGCACTTTGTGTCAGAGGTTCTTTCCCAGCCATGTCCCTGCTGCTGGCCTGTCACCTCCAGAGACAGAACTGACCTCACAGTCCCCTTCACAACCACATGCTTTTTACTGAAGTATGAGTTTCTGAGACACAACTGGCCTCATAATACCATAGCCATCCATCAACCTTCTTATGGCCCAGGACCTGAACAGATAGAAGTGTGCTTGTTTTATCAAATTGATCAAACCCTACTAACGATTTGAGTTGAGAAACATTCTTCCCAGGAACTTCTGTATTTATGCTGACATCTTTTATATCTCCTGACTCTTTTTAAATTTTCTTTTCTTTTTCCTCTCTGTATTCTTTCTTCAAAAACCCCTCAAAGGGAAAGAGTCATTGAATCACAAAATAACTCCAGTTTGAAGAGAGCCCAAATCATCTTTTCTCACTCTGCTGTTCAGGGCAGGGTGAACCACGTGAGGGTATCGAAGTGCTCCGCCCAGTGTTGCATCATCCACAAAGGTGCTGAAAGTGCACTCGTAAACATCATACAGTGGGAATATAAACAAGTTCAACAGTCTTGGCCTGGGTTCTGGTCGCTGAGGAATGCGACTAGTAACTGGTTGCATGGAGTATATTTTACCACAGGTGACATTTGATCTTGATGGTTCAGCCAATTTCCTACCCAATGTCCTCTTATTCAGCCCAGAGAGAACCAGTCTGGCTATAAGGACACCACAGGACACCACGTCTGAGGTCTTGCAAACCACTATGTACACGACATGCCTTTCTTTCCCCAGGCTGTTTTGGTTTCAGCAATCCCTTTCCTGTCCTTCAACGGCCTGGAAATGGATGCAGAAGAACATGGCCCATCCCCTTCCCAGAGACAGAGTCAGGCTGATCAGCCTTATAATTCTCCCAGTTCTCATCCCTGCTCTTCCTGAAGATGGCTTTGATGTCTGCCTTTTCCAAGGACCCTAGAACCTCTTTCGTTGCTCTGGTGCTTTTGAGAGTACAACCCAGAATCAAGGGCAAGTGTGACATAGCAAACAGGAGCATTTGCAATGAACCTGTCCAAGGCAGCTGAGAAGAATCTTACTGGGCCAGTGGGGTTTGTTCCTGGAGTCACACACAGAAATGTCAGGGTTCTGTTGGGCATCCACATCTGGGCTGGCCTCGTGGACTCCTTATGTACCCAGGGATGTTCAGAGACAGACATTTCCCTTTTTCATACATAGGCAGGATTCATGGTGCCTCTGTGACCTGCTGTTGACACTCCCAACTGATTGGAGGTACTTCAGCCCCACAGTGTATCATCCTGCTCTGCACTGATCTGAGATTTCCCATTTCATGAAGAATGGACATGGGGATCTCAGTTCAAGGAAGCACATCCCAGTGCTGCATTCAGCCAGGTGCCCACAGATGTTACTCCCAACCTAAAGTGACTTGAGACACTGTCTGTCCCACAGGCCTTCATGGAACTCCAAGGAATAGCTGATGATGTTTGTGCTCACTCCGGTTCATCTCACCTCAGATACATGATGTGCATGTGTGTATCTCACCTGTACAATGCTAACGTGGACTTGTGATCTACTCATTTCATGTCCCTCCATGGAGGGAAGAACAAACTCTGAGCTGGGCTGGCGGGCTGGAAATGGCGGTCGTGAGGGGCCAGTCTGTAATAATTGCTCTAGGGCAGTTCTATGTGGTGTCCAGCACACACAGGCACACACCAGACCCTGCTCTGTTGGTCCTGCAGGTCTCTGGCAGGGGGGCTGGCTGTGAGAGAACACTGCTGCGCACCCTAGCCCTGCACACCCACAATGTTCAGCTGTACACTGGTGTTTGTTTGTATCTGTGGGCCACTTCCTTGGGCATGTGTTTCAGATAAACTTCAGAAGAAGATCTAAACCTTCAGGTATTGCCCTGAGAAGATCAGCTTTCTTTATGGAAAGCCTGTTATGGAGTCCAGCTCTGTCACGCAAGTGCCCATTGCCTGTTCCTGCCTGTGGTCACAGGACTGCCACACAGCAGGACGGTGACCAAGCTGCCAGAGCACTCAGGCCTTGCACCAACACAAGGGATCAGAAAGAGACTAGTTAAGTTCAAAGAGAACAGCTGGAGAAAGCCAAGCTCTGATGCTCCCTGAAAGTTCTGCCATGCTGGGATCTGTTCCCCTTCATCCACGTACACGGGAACTGTCCCTGCACCACCAAACAGCCCTTGAAGGGATGATCTCAGGAAAAAAAAAAAGCTGAAGGCTCTTTATTTTGCTTAAAAGCATTGGGACCATGGCTCCTCATTTAGGCAGCAACTCAGGAAAGAAAAGCAGACAGTGAACTAGAAGGGGTCATGTCACTGGTGCCTTCACCTGCAGGAAATTCTGCTGCAGCAGTGCAAAATTTGGTGCATTTCTGTTATCACTCTTTCAGCACAGAAAATCATAAAGAAACAACTGTTTCCTAGGAGATGGTCAAAAAGTCCCTGTTACAGCCAGGAAAACTCATGTTGAGTTCTGGAAGGAGAGAATAAGTATATAGTAAGCAACAGGAAGATCCAGGAATCCCAAAGCCACTTCTGAAGAGCAAGGGGTTCTGACCAGCAGTGACTCACCATGTGTAGGTGTGGGAGAGAGGGTAGGAGGGTGTCAGAGAGAAAGAAGGGGGTGGCTGATGGCTGTAGCCCTTGCACTCATTTGGGATCTGACCCTTTACCTTCCTTGGCTAGAAAAGAAACAGCTGCCATCTTCCACCTGTCCTCCACATAATGTGGAGAAAAGATATGAAGCAGGGTGATTTAAGGGCAATATTATTAAATAAGTGTAATATTTAAATATTAAATTTAAATAATTAAATTGTAACAAAGAGGCATGGGAATATAGCGGAAGATTTGGCGAGGAGGTTAGTTAAATGTAAATGTAAATATGCTGAAGTGACTTGCACCCGTCTGTAGAAAAAGCACATACATCACACTAATTGTTCTACTGACCTTGTGTGCTTGATGAGCAGAACCTCTGTGTTAGATAACACAGGCCTGTGAGAAACTCTAGGCACCTTATCACTATGTCTGAGATTCCTGCTTTGTTGTGAGAAAGAGCAGGAGGAGGCACCTGCCTGAGCCTTGAAATACAGGTGAGCTCAGCAGGGCCAGTGATCTTCCAGCAGGGCTGAACTGACCAGCGCCTGCGTTCCCATTTGTGTCACCTCCACCTGGGAGCTTAGATGTGACTTCAGAGATCCCCTGGTAGAGAGGTAACTAAAATAAAACTTGCTATTTGCAATGCATTCGTGGCCTCTTGCTCTTCTTGTGACATGCCTGCGTATTTGTACACAAAAAACATAGCAGAGAGAATCAGCACTGTTTTAAAAACTTCATGAGAGAAGCCAACTACTGAGAAGTTATGGCTATTTTGCCAAGGAAAAATGAATGCTAGGAATTAAAGTGCTTTAATTAATCATAATGAAGAATGAGAAGTAACTCCCTTACGGCACTTTTCTGTTACTGGTGATAGTAGTACTAATTCCTTAAACATCCTTGAGAGTTTCCTCGTTTTTCTGATTTCCAAAGTTCAGCCTACTCAGATCATCAAAGGACTACCTCAAATCTCTGTAACCCAAATCTCTCAAACCTTGTCTCATCAAAGATCTTTTACCCCAGGGCACTTCTCGCCATCATTTCAATACACTGCCTGGTCTCTATACTTCATGCGGGTGAAGTCAGGATATTCCTTTGCAAAGCCTTCTCTTCAAAAATCTTTTCTACATGCTAATCCCACTGGTAGCACCTCATGCTGTGTACAGCTCCACCTTCTTTCTGCAGAGCTCTATGGGATGAGCAGTTTTCTTGTTTCTTTCATGCCCATTCACCTTCACAACCTTTTTATGTTGTACGCATAACGAATATTGCCTCAGGAAACACATCTGTCCCTCACATCTCCAGCCATTTCTGACTGCAGACTGAGATATTTCCCCCCCAGGAGCAGACCTTGAGTAAAGCTGTTACATACATGGAAACACACTTCAGTGCTGCATACACTTTTTGGCTTAAAAAACCCTACTGGTCACATTTTTCCAAGAGGCAGTTTCAAAACAGCAAAGTAGATTCAGCACACGAATGCTTGTGCTGGTTCTGGCTGAGATAGAGTCAATTTTCTCCACAGTAGCCATTTGGGGATGTGTTTCGGATTTGTTCTGAAAACAGTGTTGACAACACAGGGATATTTTTGTTATCACTGAGCAGTTCTTACGCAGTATCAAGGTCTTTTCTGCTCCTCACAGTGACAGAACAATGAGTAGGCTGGGGGTGCCCAAGAAGCTGGGATGGGACACAGCTGGGACGGATTATCTCAGTGGACCAAAGGGAGATTCACTGCCACATGATGTCATGCTCAGCATATAAAACTGGGAGAAGAAGAACGAAGTGGGGGATGTTCAGAGTGATGGCATTTGTCTTCCCAAGTAACTGTTACACGTGATATAACCCTGCTTTCCTGGAGATGGGATGAACACATGCCTGCTGATGGGAAGCAGTGAATGAATCCCTTAGTTTGCTTTGTTTGCATGCACAGTTTTTGCTTTTCATATTAAAATACCTTTATCTCAACCCACAAGTTTTCTCACTTTTACCCTTCCAATTCTCTCCTTCATCCCACTGCGGGGGGGAGTGAGTGAGCAGATGTGGTGTTTAGTTGCTGCCTGGTGTTAAACTATGACAAACAGAAATTCCAGAGGTCTCTGGGCCCCTGTTCCAGTACTGGACTGTTCATCAGGTGATTTCTGGTCTTTTATTCCTTATGTCAAGTTTGTCTACCATTACACAACTCAGTGCAAGACTCACAGCAACAGAAGATGACCTGCAGGTCTTTTATCTTTTTTAAGCTAATTCCATGTGGGGAGATTGTAGGTAATCCATGGGGTCTAGCAAGGGGTTTCTCAGCCCTGAAGATGGTCATCTCTTCGTCAATTGTGTCACCCTCTGGGCCCCATTTACTATTGGCCATGCTTTGACTATTCCCCTTTAATGTTACCTTGGTCAGACAGAGCTTGAAGTAGCTGTTGGCATTAAGCAATTTAGGGGCACTGAAGATGCTCTAGAGTACAAAGACAGCATGGTGGGGCATGAGATAACAGGAATGTCTCAGGAGACCTTTCCCCTTCTTGAGGAGGATGAAAGCCAGAGTGGACATATGGTTTTGTTTGAGCAAATATGGGATGCTTTGTTCAGGCAACCATGTACCTCAGTGGGACTTCTGGTACTATTTGGAACTATTTTACATACTCTGTAGTATCACTTTGTCCATAGGAGTTTCTTCAAGGCAATTCTCACTTCCTTATTTCTCAGGCTATAGATGAGAGGGTTAAACATGGGGGTCACAATTGTGTAAAACAGGGCAAGGTATTTGTCGATGTCTACAGAATCCCTTGACCGTCGCTTTAAGTAGACCACTGTGGCTGAGCCATAGAAGAGCGTCACCACTCCAAGGTGTGAAGAACAGGTGGAAAAGGCTTTGTGTCTGCCCAGAACTGAAGGTATTTTTAGAATTGCCCTGATAATATTAATGTAAGAAAGAATTATTAAGGAGAAAGGAAGGATCACAAATACCACGATGATGGTGTACAGCATCACTTGATTCCAGAAAGTGTCTGCACAGGCCAGTTCCAGCAGAGGAGGGACATCACAGAAAAAGTGATGAAGGTCATGGGATGCACAGAAGGGCAAAGTGAACACCTGGTAGGTCTGTCCTATTTGTACCGGTGCAACAACCACCCATGACCCCACCACCAGCCTGATGCAGAGACCTCTGCTCATCATGAGGGTATAGTGCAGGGGGTCACAGATGGCTACATAGCGGTCATAGGCCATCGCAGCCAGGATAAAGCATTCGATGCTGCCCAACAAAACCAGAAAATACAGCTGAACAGCGCAGCCAAGGAAGGAGATCCTGCCATCTGCCATCAGGAAACCCACCAGCATTTTTGGCAGAGTGACTGATGTGTAGCAGATCTCCAGGATGGACAAGTTCCTCAGGAAGAAATACATGGGGCTGTGGAGGGTGGAATCCACTACTGTGATGAGTGCTATCAGGCCATTCCCTGTGAGGACCATGAGGTAGACGGTCAGTAAAACTGTGAAGTACAGGCCCTGCAGGCTGGAGCGGTCAGAAAATCCCAGAAGAACGAATCCAAGTACAGCGGTGTGATTCTCCAAGCCTTTTCCCGGGGGCATTTTCCCTATAAAGAGCAATCCAAACAACAGGCTCTTAGAAGATGCTGATGGCCTGTCCACCACCACACACCCTTCAAGCCCAGAGACAGACTCCAAACATCAGCATACATGTGACTGCAGGATTAGGTGACATTGACCAAGATCTGCATAAATGTTTGGAAATCTAACATCATTTATTTGCTGCAGATGGGTTTGTAAAGAGAGGAAAGAACAGAATCTTTGAGCCAGAATGACACTTTTTCATCATATGCTTAAAAGAAACTTGACTTCCTTTTTTAGAGGTGATTTTATTAAATATATTAACTGGTGATGGATGAGAAAAATGGAAGAAAATTGATAAATACTAGCACCCTTAAGAATAGTCTTGCTTAAGAACCAGTCTTACATGGTTAAGAGTGAATCCCATCAGGAGTAAAACAGGCTTTTATCTGTCAATGAATCCAGTGACACTGATGCATCCATGCAACATTTTAACAAGACAGATAAGCAGTAGTTTATGCATGAATCACAAGTTTTCAGGGTGCTAAAAAGACTTCTTTGTGTAAGCCATAGAACTTCTTCATGCAGTTTTCAGTCACACAGAGAAGAAAGTGATTAAAAGTGGGTAATCTCCCTACGACACCCAATTTTCCTTAACAGGTCAGGTTTTTATAACTTCTGAATGAACCCTGAATAATTCAGCATTCCTAAACTTGCTGCTCTGTCACTTGGATTTCTGACAGATTACAAATCCAGCTGACGGGCCATTCGCTATTGTCCCAACCCTGCAATGCTTCCCAGATTGCTACAAGCCCTCATAGATGCAGAGCAATGGGGAACTGAGCCTTCCCTTCACATTCCCCACCTTCCCAGAGCACAAGAATGTCTTGCCAGGTACAGATGAAGGGTGTGAGCTACAAGCAAACAGGACTGCAATAGCAAGTTGCTTCTTATGCAGAAGGGGCTCAGCTGAAATCTTTTTAAGAATCTCAGCTTGACATGAGGAAGGAATGTCCTCTTCCAGGCAGAGGACTGAGGCTGCTGGCTGTGTCTCTCCGGCTGTCACCATCTCCCTTTGAGAAGTCTTAAATTCCAATGTATTAATGATGAGAACAACAGATCAGAAAACATGGTAAAAGTATTCAGGTTAGCTAAGTAAAAAACACAGGGTGGTTTTCTCAAGAGAAAAACCTGAATTCACAAAAAAAAACGTGGTCCTAATAGTTCCGTTATTTTTTCAAGGTATTCTTGCTTTTTTCCAATGAGATTTTTTTCTGTCTCATAGAGATGCCATTTAAAATTTCCAAGATAAAATTCGGGTTTGCATAAGGGAAAAGTCACAATGATAGTTTTTGAACATACCTATTTATTAATATAAATGTGAAGAAAAATAAAATATTTTTATTTTCTGAAAGAGCTGTAAGATACCACATTTATTTTAAATTAAGGCTTTAACTCAAAGCAACCATTTACCTTCAGATTATCTACATACCAACATTTCCTGCTTGTTTCAAAATGTCTTCAAACATACAGCCTATTCTTTTTAACTCTCAGTGCTTCACAAGATCGGAGGTAGAACACAGTTCAGGCTAGCTTTGCTCAAGGGAAGCTGACAGAGATCTTCTTATATTGTGATTAACCCATAGGCAGCACTTCTCAAAGCTGAAGGGAACACATTCCAGTGAGCCCAGCCAAGCTGGACAGATGCCTGCACCTATTTCTGGCAGTGTCTGTGCTGCCAGACTATACCCACATTTCAGAGCCTACCAGAAGGGATTTACCGTTGCCAGGAGCCGAGAAGCAGGAGAACACTCCTCAGTCCATGATGCTGCAGGAGGCAATGGTGATCTCTTTTTCTCTCCGTTGTTCCCCTGAAAACCACCTGGATTTGGTTTTCTGGGCACCTCTCTGTCACTCTTGGTTATAAGACAGTTAGTAAGCAGCCTCAGGAGAGAAGGCGGGGATGCTGGTGATGTCGCATGGACACCCACAGCACCACAAACAGTTTTAGAAAGATCATCAGAATCATGGGCGTTGGTCTGATGAGCAACAGCCAATATAACCATAGGTCTTTAAAAAACTGGAACATGAGGTTTAGTTGCTCAAAAGAAAAGTGCGAAACTTGTGGGAGAAAAAAACAAAACAAAGGCAAGCAGGGCAGTGGAAAAGAAACCAATTCTATCTGTGCTTAACTTCACTGTGCAGCAACAGAAAAGGCTTCTTGGTACCTCCCTGTCCCTGGGACACAACATGTGACTGTGCCCCATGTTATCCCCAAGACTGAGGTGGCCCTGAGAGGCTGAACTCCAATTGCTTGTGGTGCCTGCATGCTGGTTCACATCTAGAAAGGGCCTGAAGATGAAGGCTGGATTTGAGACATGTGCATTGGAAGGAAAAAAGGACCATGTCATGTCACTACACTGCAGGTCTCTATATTTGTATAGAAAAAATCGACCTCAATGCCTGTACTTGTCTGAATCGTTGACTGAGTCTGACCTAGACAGCTTTGGTGGCTTCATAGCCAATAGCACAAATAACCACTCCAGAGGAAAGTAACTCCTGCCATTGTGTGAGGTTAGTGCTGTCCCTGATTCCTTGCTCTGAAACCCTCCATGTAACTCAACAGCTTCCAGTCTGTCCTTTGGGGTGACCTAACAAAGTCAGGATTAAGACAAGAAGATGGCCTCCCAGCAAGACCAAAATACCCAATAATGAGAAAGGCCATGAAATGCTGTTTTTTGAACAAATTCAGGCACTGCAGGATGATTTTCTCCTGTCAGAGCTGTAGGAATGTAAACACAGAGAGTGACTGGGGCCAGTAGAGCTGCTCCAAGAGGTCATTGCACAAGAAATATCCCACCCACAAACTTACGTGTCAAGGTAACTAAGCTCTTCATACAATCATCAAAGAAACAATGGACATAGTATATGAGAAGTATAAAACAGGTCATCTGATCTATGAGTCTGATTTGGGTGACAGTGGTGCCTACAGCCTCCAGTTCATGAGGCAGCAGAGGGCAGCTGCTCATATGTCACGGTCCATTTGGTGGACTCGTGATAGTTCATTTACCTTGATCTCAAAGAGCAAAATTAAGGCAACCAAAATGCCAAGGGGTTATAATTCAATCAAACAGTGTAATTCTATTATTTTGCCCATAAAGCGGCACATGATAGAGAAAGTGGAGAAAAAGGAAAGAAAAAAAAAAGAGGATTATGACTACCACCATGGGTCCAAAGGTGTGCCTATGGTCCCAGGTCCTGAACAGCGTCCTGTCGGTCCTTCGTCATGATCCATGGGGAGATCTCTCCAAGGTTTGGTTAGGAACCATCTTTTATGTTCACCTCACACCTCCTCACTCCCATGGATTGAGGCAAATCTCTGCCTTTGTTTTGCAATCCAGACTTAACTGAGAGGCCCAAAAAGTCCCCACTTCGCTTGCCAAATCTTGAGTGTGCCTGTATCGCCTCGCATTCAGGGGTCTCTTACTTGTCTGCTGGGTGACCTCAAGACCCTTTGTGAGCCTCTGTGCATGCTCCTCTTCATTGGCCTTAGTAACAGGGAGGAGGTGGGGCAGGTTTGGCTGAGGCAGCAGGTGAAATCCACCTTCTGGACAGCAGCTATTGTTACTTGTAGTCCCAGGTTGGAGACTACCTGTACCATGCAGCTCTTTCTCTCTGGTCATTTGTTTCTTGGCATCTTCCCAAGTCCCTGATGGTGATGTTGAGGCAAATACTGTTCTTCGGACTGACTCTTACATCAAGCCATCAGGCCTTGAACCAGCACTGACGAGATGATACCAGGGTGCTCATCTGTCCATCCCAGGTACCCCTCCCCTCCCCTTTTTTTTTCTCTAATGCTGATACCACACTAATCATCACCTGATATGATACTACAGATTTTGTTACATAGGTGCTGCTGGATTTGCAAGATGGTTTAAGATATGTTAGGTTACTTAGGATTTGGGTTCAGGTTTGATTTAGAGTTAGAGTTACGATTACAGTTGCTTTACGGTTAGACTTCAGGTTGGTGTTAGTGCTCATTTAGGGTTAGCATTTGGGTTAGAGCTGAGTTTTATGATTACGGTTGGTGTAGGGTGACGATTGGATAATGGTTAGGGTAGGGTTTAAGATAAAAAGTTTAGTTTGGGGTTAGGTGAGGAAGCATTTGTCTTCCCAAGTTACCATGAATGTCCCCCTTCATCCTTCTTTTCCCCACCTTTGATTGTTGAGCATGATGTCATATGGTCTGTAAGATCCTTTGGTCAGTTGGTGTCAGCTGTCCCAGCTGTGACCTCTCCTGGCCTCTTGCCCACTCCCAGCCTACTTGCTGGCAGGGCAACGTGAGAGGCAGAAAAGGTCCTGACACTGTGCAGGCACTGTTCAGCAGTAGTTAAAACATCCCTATGTCACCCACATTATTTTGGTCACAAATCTGAAGGGTGGTACCATACAGCTGCTATGAAGAAAATTAACTCTACCCCAGCCAGCTCCTGCACGCCGAGTGTTTCGTTTCTGGGCATTTCTGATAGCAGTTCTGTCTCATTCACTGCCCATTGCAGACCAACCATCTGCAATACAAATGTGGGTGCCGAACTCCTCTGATAGCCTCGGATAAGTAGTTAGACCTCAAAGAGCCCAGCAGTGCCTCAGAAAGGTCCTCTCCTTCCCACGATGCTATTCCTCAACTGTTTTTTCTTTTAGGATCCATGAATGGTGAATAGAGAAACCTGGTCACCCTCTGAGGATGCAGGGAAGTTTAGGACTGGGGCATCTTAGGTGACCAAGGAGCATTAGCAGGGCTATGAAAGAAACCAGACTGATTGTGGGGAATTCACAGGCATTGTCAAATCCCCAGAAAACCACAGATTTGTGGTTAAAGCAATAGCATCTGCTACCACCCCTCTCCATTCACACTGACCCCAGGAAGGTCTCTGGGCAGCAAGTGGGGGAAAGAATCTCTTTTACCAGGCCCTGGGGGTCAGGGCTTGGACATTCTGATGCTAAACAAACATCAAGGACTTGCATGGCATCAGAGGCACCTGTATGTTTCATTTACCACCCGAAACCAGTGTTTCCAAGTTTTTGTTTAACCAGTCCCTGGGAATGGGCACCTCAGCTGGTCATTGCCTTCACAGCTTTGTCAGTGATGACCCTCAGTGGGGCTCCCAATGCCCTCAGGAAACTGAGGTTTGCTTCTGCCTTTCGCTTCCTCACAGGCTTGTTCATTCTTTCAGCATCTGCAGTTCAAGAATTCAGCACTAGAGAGCTCATGGACATGTAAAAGGCACTAAGAAGCCAAGTGTCTGTGCATAATTTTCCTTAAGGCTTCAGTCTTCAAGACTTATGTGGCTGATTAGAGAGAGAGATTTCAGGAGTGTAGCCAAACACAGAACATGACTTCAGTAATAAACAACAGTAAACCAGGTTTTCAAAGGGAAATTCCTCCAGTGTTCTTTTACTTTTCCTCTTACAGAACAAAAGGTATCAGCCTTCTCCAGTTCACCTGGATCTGGAGTGTCTCCTTACGAGACACCTCCCCTTTTCCTTCTTCTTTCAGTTCTATCATCTGCCACCTGGGACTTGCATCATGCTTTCTCAAATCTAAGCTTTTCCCACTGAAGTCTGCAGCTACATGATTCAACTCGTGCACCATTTCCCACCTGTTTCATTTGAAAAAAAACCAACAGCCATGTAGACTCACAGAAGGATGTTTCTTACTTGCTAAGAAGAAAGAAAGAAAAAAAATAAGGAAACTAATAGTAAAGTAAAAAATAAGACACATTCCTCAGCTTTATATGAAGTCAAAGTTGCTTCCATTGAAGTCTCCTTTCCACAGTGGATAACTTCAGAGGATAACCTTCAGTGAGATACCTAGGAAAGGGAAGGTACAAACACGATTAAGGAGTTGTCTAAAGAGCCCTTCTGACAGAGTACTGACAGACAGGGCAAACTTTAACTCCCTGAAACTCAGAGAAGCACCTGGACAGCTGAAAAAAGCTGGACAGACACTGGAAAATGTTTAAGTCCAGACAGTCAGCAGAACAGAAGCCTTTAGAAGTGGTAAGGCTGAGCAGGATCTGTGGAAACATGTGAAAAAGTGTTGAGAGTTACCACACAGTGTTCTGGGCAGACCAGTGTCATGGGTATAGCAGGAACAATCAATATTTCTTCTCCTGAGTGTAGCACATGTGCTGCAAATGTCCATGTTGGCATCAGGGGAAAATATTGCCTGGGGAGGAAAAGTGTTCAATGCAGTTCAGCTGACCAAAAATGTGCTCATATTTTCTTTAGATGTGGAGAACAGTTCCTCAGCTCTGCCGGCAGGGCACAGCCGTGCTTGATCATTCAGGCCAGGAAGGTGCTCACCGTGCTGGGCAGCTGGAGGTGAGTTTCTTCAGTTTATGCACACTCTCTGCAAGGAATGGGATGCATCCTGCCTAGTGTTAATGGTGTCAAGATTTTGATTGCAGGGTGACAATAAAATTGTGGCAGATGTATTGTTAACCCACTCTTCCCTGCCTCTCCCCCTTTAGCATACCATTGTTATGTCTACCAAAACATGTATCTGTCTTTTCAGGAAAATGCAGCTAATACAAAGGCTTTAGCTGACAGGCAAATTCACGAAAAGAGAAACTTGTTTTTAACAAAACCAGGACACCAGGTCTTTCTCTTTTTCTTTGCAATATCAGCAGAGTATGCACGTCTCACCATCATGTCCTATGACTGCTACGTTGCCATCTGCAAACCCCTGCACTACAGGACCCTCCTGGGCAGCAGAGCTTGTGTGCACATGCCGGCAGCTGCCTGGGCCAGTGGGTTTCTCAATGCTGTGCTGCACACGGCCAATACATTTTCACTGTCACTCTGCAAGGGCAATGCTGTGGACCAGTTCTTCTGTGAAATCCCCCTGATACTCAAGCTCTCCTGCTTAGATTCCTACCACAGGGAAGCTGGCCTTCTTGCTTTTAGTGCTTTTCTATTTTGGGGATGTTTTGTTTTCATTGTGCTGTCCTACATGCAGATCTTCAGGGCCGTGCTGAGGATCCCATCTGAGCAGGGATAGCACAAAGCCTTTTCCACATGTCTCCCTCACCTGGCCGTGGTCTCCCTGTTTGTCAGCACTGGTGTATTTGCCTATCCGAAGCCTCCCGCCATCTCCTCTCCATCCCTGGATTTGATGATTGCAGTTCTGTACTCAGTGGTACCTCCAACACTGAACCCCCTCATTTACAACATGAAGAACCAGGAGCCCAAGGATGCTCTAAGGAAGCTGATGACTGGATGTTTTCAGCAGCCATAGGCTGACTAATTTCCTCTGAAAATTGCTCCCAGTGTATGTCTTGACATGCCAAGTCTGTCTTTCCTTGATTACATTTTTTTTTTAAATTTTTCCACTTGCACTGTTGATGTCTTCAAAGAAATGTCACTATTCATCCCCTCCTGCTTAATTATCCACCCATCTTGTTTGACCCAGAGACTTTGTATAAATTTGCAGTCTCTCATTGCACTTAAGTGAAATAAATTAATCTGCAGCAATTTATTCTTTTTTTCCTGAGATCCATACTTACTGCATGAGGGATAAATGGGAAATGAAAACACCTTCCTGGCAACACCAGCTTTGGGAAGGCTGCCTGTGCCTGGAGCAGTAAGAGCTCTTGAGTAAGAGCTCTCAAGGGCCAGGGCTTTTGTGCTGGTCTGGGGAGATGTCATGGCACGGAGAGGCTGTGGACCTCTCAGGATCTGCTGGAGAGGAGAGCAAAGGACACAGGTGCCTCCTTTCCCTATTGCTGTGCATGTTCACCCACCTCTGGGGTGACCCCTCTCTGACCCCCAGGAGCTGCTGTGCCCTTCAGAGGGGCAGAGGCTGTGGGGTGACTGCCCAGAGCACCTGCAATGGGCACTGGTGTGGGACCAGCCCAAACTGGGCTTTGCTGGGCAGAGGGCATTGGGGGTAGAGACAGGGCAGGGGAGGTGGGAGAGACTCGAGGGAGCTGGGATATGCTGGGAAGTACCTGGGAGAGAAAAACATCAGCCTGTATCTCATGCTGCGTGGCCATGCAGGGTGAAGACTCACACCAGGGGTTGTGGTGCAGAGCCAGGGTTTGTGGGAGGGATCAAAGACATGCAGGAAGCTGCTCTGTGACCTTGGTGGCCTGGACAGACCAGGAAGGTGGCCCAGGACCTTTGTCACCCCAGCCACTGGCCATCTCTCATGGGCCATTTCCAGCACTGGCCGCTCAGCCCAGGTTTATGGGTGAGGTTCCCTGTGAGGCCACGTCCATCCTCCTGCTGGGCTCAGGGCCTGTTTCAGGGAATGGCCAGCCCTGCCCAGCCTCTCTCCTGGCCCGGACCCTGGCAGAGCCTGGGGCAGCGCTGTCTGTGACCCCACAGCTGACACGGCCTCTCCAGCAGCTTGGAGAGGCTGCACAACAGGAGAGCAATGGGGTGACAAAGCACCAAGGACTGATGTGGGCATCACACTGTGAGACCATTCCCCATCCCGAATGCACCCTGTCCTGTGCTGAGCCTGAACCATGGGGCTGTGGGACCACACGTGGGACAGCAGGGCTGGGCTGTCACAGCACAAGGTGCAGACAGGGGCCACAAAGCAGCTGCCAGGGGAGACAACAAGAACAGGTACAGGCAAGGAGTTCATGTGCATCGCTTTTGCTGAGCAGGGATGCCTTTGGGAAAGGCAAAGCTCACCTGGAGTTGGTGGCTGCAAGAAAAGTCAAGATCAAAACCAAGAACTTCAACGGCTGAGTCAGGGACTATGGCTGAACAAGGGAAATGTGGGGCTGCTGCTGAGTGGGATGGGGAGTTTAATAACAGCAGACACTGACACTAGTGCTGAGGGACTCAATGCCTTCTGTGCCTGGGTCTGTACTGAAACACCCTACCAGGCCTCTGTGCTCTATGAAGGGGCTCAAGGAGGAGAAAAACACATCTTGGCAAGAACCTCAGGAAACCCCAGCAGGACAAACACCAGTGTCTGCCCCTGAAGGGGACTCACCCGGCAATGGCACAGGCTGGGGCTGCCTGGCTGGGAGCAGCTGTGGGAAAGGTCTGGGTGGGCAGGGATCTGGACAGGAGGCAGCAAGGGAGGTCACCAGAATGATGTGCTGTGTGACCAGGAACATGGCCAGGAGATTGAGGGAAGGGATTCTCTGGAATTCTCCATCCAGATCTCAGATCCCAATTCAGGAAAGATGCTGACAAGCTGGAATGTGTTGAGCAAAGGGCCTCAGGCCAGCCAGGAACTGGAGCACTTTTCCCGTGAGGAAAGGCTGAGGGAGCCGGGCTTGTCCAGCCCAGGGAAGGGAAGGCTGACAGGGACCTCATCACAGCTTGCCAGTGCCAACAAGGAGGTGATGGAGAATACAGAGCCAGGCTCTTCACTATGGTGTGTGGTACAACAAAAAAATGGTGGAGGTGAAAGAAGAGAGGTTCAGCCAGGAAATAAGGAAAACATTTTTTTTCCCCCAGGAGCTCAGTGCTGTCTCAGGTCACCCAGAGAGGTTGAGCAGTCTCTGTCCTGGGAGGTTTTCAAATTCTGAATCAAGCCTTGAACACCTTAGTCTGAAGCAGTTTGTCACAGGTTGGATGGCAGACTGCTGAGGTCCCTTCTACCTCAGTTCTCTTATGATCATATGATGATGTTGGGCTCTGTTTCTAACTGGAGCAGAGCAGATGTCTATGGGGCATCAATCCTTGTGTGCTGTAGGTGACCATCTAGACCAACATCTAAAGCAGTGAAGAGAGGTTGATACCTCAGTGTGACTCGCTCTGCACAAACTCTGAGGAGTCCTGGGCAGGGAAGGTTTTGGTGGGATGGGGCTCTGTGCAAGACACAAAATTATCTTGCCTTAATGCCTGTAGGCCCATCGAATGTCAGTTAATATCAATGAAAATTAAAATAAGAAGAACTGCAGACAAAGATCCAAAGCAAAGGAAGGTTGGGGGTTTTTTTTAAGTCTTCGCGGTGTTTTCTTTTCTTTGAAAAGGGAAGTGTTTTCTTGAACTAGGAATGTATTTGGGACACAAATGTCTTCAGTTACAGGGACACAGGCACGTGGTGCCGGTGTAGATGCCCCGGGAACACCTGCTCAGCCCCCACCTGCAGCTTGCAAGGTGGTCTGGTCTCCCCCAGGTCCTTTGTGGTAGATGCCAATCCCAGACCAGCACCTCAGGGACACTGGGGCCCCTAAAAGTGACACTGGCTCTTTATAGTCAGACAAATAATGTCTGTCTGGAAAGGCGCACAATTTTACATTTTTGGTTTACATTTCAAAAAAGAGACAATCACATTTTCATCAACTGGATAATTTGAGTACTTTTTAAAACTGGCAGTGTATTCCCACCATGACAGAAATGGGTATTTCCAGTCTGTACTAATGGCAAGAGAAGAAACTGATCTTCTGCTGTACTTCAATTACCAATACCTATTGTTTCATTTCCCTCATCATTCAGGAGTTTCTACCTCTACTGAATAAATGTTCATGTCTAAGGACACCTTTCAGCACTGTGTCTGGACATACACCTTTCCCAGGGCTCTCAGTCTCCCTTCTCAGCTTTCTCTTCGATCATTCATATTCCTCACTGCTGTCTGGTTTCTGCTTTGAGCTTCAGGGAATGAGAAACTCCATTTTTCAGAAGTCTGGTGAAGACATTACTCAACATTTTAATTGTGTTTATACCTATTCTTTCCTATTTCTTTGTCTAAAACACTTTTTGTACAGATGTCCCTTGTGGACAATGGGCCTCATTATATCCTTAGACATACAGTTGAGGAAAGTGTTTCACTGCTTATTAAATTGTGTAGTGGTTATGTTTTGTTTGTTGGCCTTTCAGTGCCTGTCTCTAAGGAGAGCAGGCGGGAGCTGGTGTACAGGAGCTGCACCATCTACCTGCAGACCTCAGTGAAGAAGTCTAATGTGAGGAAAAGTGATGTAAGTCCCAGGTGGCCAATGAGGGAACTCATGGGATTTGGGGGATGAGAAGTGAGGTTGTCCATACAGTGTCTGACCTCAAGGGTCTGCTTCTTCTGCCTGTCCAAATGTCTTTAGGAGACCCTGTGGATCAATGTCCATTGTAGAATGCTGCTATCACTTGTTCTATAAAATAAAAAATACCATTGAAATAAAGAACTCCTTTATGAAATTTTCATCATGAAGTATCCCACTGAAACCTCTCCAATTATTTGTACAAGTCTTGAAGACTTGAAGAAAATCACAGGAAGAGATATGGCTCATTAGGGCTTTTTATATTTTAATGAGCCCCATGGTGTATTTGGTGCTGAGCCCATGAACCTCAGACACCAAGAACAGACTGAAGAATCTTCACAAGAAGCCCAAGTCAGGAGCAAACTCCAAAGTACCTTGAAGTATTAATGGGTCCCACTGAGAGTCCTTACTGAAAAGCCTCCCCAAGGACTCATTAGAGCAGATAATCGGAGGCTGTGATTGCATCAGGTAAAGCCAAAGTGCAGCAGCTCTGATGCTGAGAAAACCCTTGGTTTTTTTGATGAAGGAGGATGGTCAAACCTTGACCTCCTGCACCTAGGAAGGGAGATCCTGTTCCTCATGTGTGTCTCAGGGCTCTTGCTGGGAATGTGGGGATTGCGATGCCAAGTGAATGACAATGGTGTGACACCTCCATGTCTCTGTTGGGGCATGCAAGTGGGCAATGAGGCCCCATGGCCATGATGACAATGTGTTTCCTCTTAGGGCTCAGTGGCAGTGACATCAGCCATAGCCAAGGGGACAAAGACCTTGGGTCTTTCAGGGACATTCAGTCTCACCCTTGGCCATCTCCACTGCAGGTCATTCTACACTGTGCCAGGCCTGTGGCTGTTTCCTCACAGGCTGCAGGCACCCCATGCACTTCCCCACCTTGTTCTCACCCCAGTACGTCCCCGCCTGTGCTGCTGTCTCTCCATCCTCACCAGCTGTTCCTTGAAACACAAAGTCATAGCTGATCCAGACTCCCTCTGAATGACCACAGCACTGCGCTCAGAATGACATTTCTTTATCCTGAGCTCCACTCTGGACCTCCAGAGCTGCAGTTTCTGATGGTTTTCCTTTCTCATGCTGTTTCCCACTACCAAAAAAAAAAAAAAAACACCCACAATCTTGGAAAGCGATTTTCAAAATTTCTCAAGCTACTGCTAGTCTTTCTTGTCATGGTTTTACCACAGCCACCAACTAAGACCGTGATAGCTGCTCACATCCTGCTCCCAGCCCCCCAGGAGGGATAAGGAAGGGAACTGAAAGGGTAAGGAGAAACTTGTGGGTTTAGAAAAAAAATAATAAGAGAATAAAAATAATAATACACCACTACCAAAAATGTACTGATACTAAAATATAGATAAAATATATGATACCCAGTGCAGTCCCCCACGTAACTCCAGTTGTGCTGAACAGCCAGCACAAAAAAGGGAACGCCCTGGTCCCAAACAGCTGATTCCAGCATGAGAAAACAAAAATGTAAATGCAGAAAAGCCCAAGGGCCAACTGAAAAACAATAAAACATCATAAAACTGAACTAACATCAAAATATCAATGGAATGGAACTTCCAAACAGAACTAACCAAATTAGCCAGAAAACCTGAACTATCTAGCTGGAAAAGGCATCTTCAGCTTTATATCGAGCATGACACTAATGGTAAAGAATAGCTCATTGATTGACCTGGATGTCAATCAAGGTGCTGTCCTGTCTGTGCTCCCTCCTATAATTTGTACCTGCAGCTGGACACCAAAGAAGTCATTGGTATCACTGACAACAGCCAAGGTAAATTAAATAGAGATAGATAGATAGATAGATAGATAGATAGATAGATAGATAGATAGATAGATGTAGTTTAAATTAAGAAAATAAACTGAGTGCAATCTCTCATGTAACTCCAGTCACACAGAACAGCCAGTCCTGGAGAAGGGAGCACCGTAGTCCCAAACAGCCAATCCCAGCAAGAAAGAGCAAAAAGGCAAAAGGCAGAAAGGCCCAAGGGCCAACTTCAAAATGGCAGAACAGCAAAAGGCTGAGCTAACATTGAACTCCCAACAGAATGAAAGTTCCAAATGGAACTAACCAAACTAGCTGGAAAACCCAAAGTAATGGATGTATCAACATATAAAAGCCGGCTCCAGCTTTATACCGAGCATGACACTAATCATAGGGAATATTTCACTGATCAGTCTGCATGTCAATCTAGGTGCTGTCCTGTCTGTGCCCCCTCCTACCCATTTGCACCAGCAGCTGGATGAACAAAGAAGTCCTTGGTTTCCCTGACAACAGTCGAGATATCAGTGAGTTCTGACAGTCCTTTCACACAAAATGGCAAACACTGTAAAGCTGCTAAAAGAAAAAATTGACTCTGTCCCAGGGAAGAAGGAGCGTTATCTCATTGTTCTCATGGTAAATCTAAACAAAAGACTGTACTAGCTATGAAGGAGAAGAGACTCAAAATGCATGAAGAAAATTGACTCAATTTCAGTAAAACCAGCATGTTTCCTCAGCCTCCACTTCAACAGGCTAAAGAAGTTAGGGTCTCTCAACATCTCCACACATGACCCAGACTTTCACTGGCCACGTGAGAGCTCCTTCGCATTCCTCCAGAATGGGGAACCTCACTCTGGAACATGACACTCCAGATGTGACCACACCAGTGCTGAGTCAAGATGAACAATAGGTGTCCTTGTCTGGTTAGCCACACTCCTCCCAGTGCAGCCCAATAAGTTCATGGTCATATTCCTGCTTAGCACCACTGAGAACTGACTGAAGAGCCAGGCTCAGAGGGTTGTGAGCAGTGGCACAAAGCCCAGCAGGAGGTACAACGAGGAGTACTGAAGGACACCATATCCCTGCCCAACATCTCCTCCCAACAGGTGTCTCTTGGGTCCCTGGAAGCATCACAGTGATAAGGAGGAGGGCATTGCCTGTATAGGATGAAGGAGATGGGGTCTGGAATAAGGGTCCTGGGGCAGTTTCTCCTGGGTGTTCATGCAGCAACAAGCTGGGCTGCATATTTGGACAGAGGGAGGCATCCTGAGGGTCCCCAATGGGCATGGGGAAGGTCTACAGTTTCCTAAGTACTGGTGGGGACCACAGAGGCTGCCAGCCCTACAGAGGAGCCAGGAGAGGCCTTATCCTTCCTGTGGTCACAGCTGGAACCCAGTTCTCCAGCTCAGACCGGCTAAAGAGCCTTGCCTAGGGGAGATTTTTGGGGTAAGGGTGACACAAGGGGTAGGGAAGGTTGTCTTAAGGATATGTGCTGGGCATCAGTACTGAAGTGCCAGCGTAAAATGATGTGACTTCTGGATCAATACTTCCTTCAGGGAAGACACAGGGTCCCAGACTTGCTTTCCATACTACCCATCAGTAGGGACAATGGCACTGAGAGGTGGCAAGTAGTGGGCAGCCAGTTCCCAAGCCTGGTGAAGCACCAGGACAGCAAGGACTCCTGGATCTGCACCCTAAACTCTGGGTATTATCTTGGAGTAGATGAACACCAGCATTTTTCTCTCCAAGGCATTGCCAGCCCAGGTCAGCTCCTGTCTGATCTGCCCCCATCCCTTCTCTGCTCTGGCCTGGTGCTCCTGGCCCTTCACCTGTGCTTCCCACAGGGCCCCAACCTGGCAGTGATGCTCTGCAGAGCAAGTTGGCTGCAGGAACATAGGTGACACTGGCTGTGCTGATCAGTGATAGAGGCAGATGCAACTGGATGGGCTGCACTGTCACTGAGCTCTTTCCCATGGGTCTAAAGCTGTGGAAGGGGCTCAGAGCATTTCTCCTTACTCGGGATGTTCTCCATTGCCCACACCGGGCTTTTACTGAGGGAGATGTTAATCATCCTCCAGTCGCCATTGCACAATCTTGCTGGGTCCCCACGGCCTCCTCTGGGATAGCAGAGACCTTGTGGATACTGTTCTGGTTTTAGCTGAGATAGAGTTAATTTTCTTTCTAGTAGCTGTGGTTTGGATTTAGTATGAGAAGAATGTTGATAATACACTGATGTTTTGGTTGTTGCCAGATGTTAAAAGACTTTTCATTTTCCTATACTCTGCCAGATGCAGAAGAATTTGGGAAGGAGCAAAGCTGACCCAAGCTGTATATAAAATGAAGTTGTATGGGGCTCAGATACCACTACTTGGAAACAATTGGTGTTATCGACAGTAAGTGATTTCATTTTGCATCACTTTTTGGAATATTCCATTATTATTATCATCATCAACATCATCATCATCATCTCTTCCTTTGCTGTTCTACCAAACTGTTCTCATCTCAATCCATGATTTTTTTTCCTTTCCCCCATCTCTCCCCCATCCCACTTGAGGAGGCAGAGTGAGTGAGTGATTGTGTGGTCCTAGCTGATGGTTGGGATTACACCACAACAATCCTTTTTGGTGCCCAACGTGGTGCAAGAAGAATTTGAGATAATAAGTGATTGAGCAGAGCATATTAAAGGATTTATATCTTTTAATAGTTGTGGGTCACAATATTGATTCATCTGTTTTTGATATTAGTTTATTTGATCTGAACTCTGCTCCTGTTTTTGTGGTACAAGTTAAAAATGGGTGCTCAAGTTTGCACCTTGCTGTGTGCTGCAATGATTATTGATGTTTTGCCTGGGAAATTTGTTATTAGAACACTGACCTTGAGTTTTTGAGCTGGTATTTGAGCTTTATAATGAAGACATTAGTGTTCTTTGGCCACAATCATGTGGAGATAATTATAATTACACCTCTTCTTCCAATTTTTTTTCTGGAGGAAATACAGAATAGCACCTTTGCTGCCTTCTTCTGTGATGTTTCCTCCTTCATTACAATAACTTATCAGTAGTACGGTGAACAGCCTTGGGTAGTTAAAATACTTCTATTAGTGTTTCTTGAGAGTATTGTTTCTGTTTTGTCAAAGATTAGCAAGTAATTTGAGAATATCATCCAGATATCTGCCCCAAGGCTGAGAGTATAGCATCAGCAAATACCTAGGACCATGTGTGCCTCAGGTGCTTTGGAACTCCACCCCTGAACAAGAGCAGAATCCTGAAAAATGGTAAGATATTTGGAAGAAGTGTGGTGTCACCCTGGCAATTTTGGGGATACACAGATCACTGCAGTGTGCTGGAGCCTGGCCCATGACTACCAAGCCCTGTTCAACACTGACCAGTACTCTCAAGGGGAAGAGAGGATGTCCCATCCTCAACAGATGGGATGAGGGATGAGTTAATTCTGAACATGACATGCAACCTGTCGCAACAGGTGTGAATTAACTCTGGGTGTTTCTGTACGGTAATGTGAAGTGAATGACAGTCACTCCAGAGGTCCAATTCAATTATGAATTTACTAAAAGCACTTGGTGGAGTACAAATGACAGCGATTAGTGACTTGGCAAAAGTATGTTACAATATCACAAAACTTGTCAATACATTGACAGCAAAAACCCTTCTAAAAATAGTGGACTGACGACAATTAGTAACTGTAATGCAAAGCTTAACAAGACTTTAGCAGTAGAACTTAGAATGATATTACCTTAATTTGTTCAAGAAAAAGGAAAAGAGAGAGAGAGGGAAAACTAAGATATCAGAGAGAGGGAGAGTAAGATATCACCCATCCACAGGTCTATTGATCCTGTAATGTCTTCTAGAGGGGTGGACACATTGAAGATTTGGTACACGCCACCACCTCATATCACACGTGAGGTGTTTTTATAACCCAGTTCATTTACATGCAAGATAGGAGAGGACGGTTCATCTCCTCCTTCTGTTCACTCTTCAGGCTAATTAGGAAGACTCTTCTGGAAATAGGTCTGGGGTCTTCAAACTAGGGAAAGTTCACAGTATTCAACAGAACTGAGGTTTTTGCCCGTCAGGAATAGCTCTTTGTTAGTGGCTACTTCTGGTGGTTGGCTGTCCAACAGAGGGTTCATCTCTATCGTTCCGATTAGGCCATGAGGCCTTTCACAGCAACACTGTTAATTGCCTTTATCTTACAAGGTGTCTGCCTCCACAGCCATCTATTGTTTTCTCCCTAAGTAATAAAAAGCAGACATTAAAGGCATAACATAGCCCTTTGTTCTGCTAAGGATGTGGGGAAGCACTTCAAAGTTGCTAAAGAGGGTCTCTGGATCTGACAACAATGCAACAATAACTGCATTTCCTCCACCCCCTGCCACAGGTCCTGTTGCTACTCAAACCCTGATGACAGGCACTGCAGATGGGCCAGAGGACAACCCCGTGCCAGTACCAGTTGCATCGGTACAAAAAAAGAAAGCTGGAAGTGAAAGTTGGCCCATTTAGTAAAGGATGATGAAAAAGCAGGACCACCACAAGAACGGGAGGAGGAAGAAGATGAGATGGTAACCTCCCAATCTCTATCCCTGACTTAGCTGTGAGACATGCAAAAATATTTCAGCCATCGTCCAGGAGAGCACATGATCATTGGTTTGCACAGTGATGGGATAATGGGGCCAATAACCTGGAATTGGATGTCTGTCTAGGGAAGGAGGTATTGACAGCTTGGATGTCTGTCTAGGGAAGGAGGTATTGACAAAGCAATTGGAAAAGTGGCACAAGGCCTCAGCCTCTGGAGTCCACTCCTGTTGGGCATAAAGGAAAGGTGTCCCTTCAAGGAAGAATTTAACCATCCTCTACTAATGGCTTTGAGGGAGCACAGGCAACCAGGAATGCAGCAAACAGGGCCAGCAAACAAGGCTGAGGCAGTTAGCATGTCAGTTCATGTGCAAGGGCAAGCGGCAAGGGTGAGTGGGGAGGACCCTATCATTTCAAGCGGAGACTAGAACCTGCTAGCAAGGAGCTAAGTACACCGGGAGGCATGGTATCCACCCAGAGAAGGGCCGTACCTTCAGTGGCCCTCACAGTCCCTCTGTTTGCGAGAACTGATGTAGCCACTGAAACTGAGTTTGGGAGGGAAGATGCAGCTGTCCAGGTGCCTCTATAAAACAGGTATGAAGCCCTGGAATTGGATGGGCAAGCAGCTGATGCTGCTGGAGAAGACTCTTCTGGGAAGGAGGCATCCTCTAAGCAATCCAGGCCCCACATGAAAACACAGTAAACCCATTAAAACCTCACATGTTAAGAGAAAATGAAAGTTAATTGTGATAGGCAACTCCCTTCTGAAGGGATCAGAAGGCCTGATATCCTGACCCAACTCAACACACAGGGAAGTCACTACCTCCTTGGGTCCAGGGTAAGAGGTGTGACTCAACAACTCCCCAGGCTGGTAAGGTGCTCTGACTATTACCTGCTATTGGTTTTTAATGTTGGCAGGGAAGAAATAGTAGTAGTATTAAGCAAATCAAAATTTATTTCAGAGTTTTGGGGTGGCTCGTCAATGGCTCAGGTGCTCAAGCACTTTTCTCCTCCATCCCTTCAGTAGTGGGCAGGAATACAGAATGGAACAGGCACGCCCAACTATTCAACACATGACTAAGTGACTGGTGTGATCGATGGAAGTTCAGGTTTTTCAACCATGGGATAGTCAGTCCTTTGCCAGATCTTCTGATACTCAATGGAATGCACCTCTCACAGAGGGAGAAAAGGGTCTTTGCTCAGGAGTTAACAGGACTGATTGTCAGGGCTTTAAACTCAATTGGAAGGGGGAAGGGGGCAGTACCAGGCCAGTCAGTGATGAGCAGTGGGATGGACACCAAAACCTGAGGAGGTGCTTGGCAGCGATACTTCTCAGACTGCACCATGGGGTGAAGGGCACAACCAACCACACTTGAAGTGTTTCTACACTAACATGTGCAGCACGAGGAACAAGTAAGATGAACTAGAAGCCTTGACCCGGTCCCAGGGATATGATATAATTGGCATTAATGAAACCTGGTGGGATGAATCCTGTGATTGGTGCACCATGATGGATGCTACAGGCTATTCAGAAGGGATAGGCAGGGTAGGAGAGGTGGGGGGCAACACTGCATGTATCTGAGAGGCTGGAGTGCATGGAGCTGGCAGGTGGTGATGGCAAAGTTGAGAGCTTCTGGGTAAGGACTGAGAGTCAGACAAATAAAGTGCAGGTCGTCGTGGGTATCTGCTATAGGCCACCCAGCCAGGATGATGACACTGATAAGTTATTCTTCAAGGAACTAACTGAAGCCTCCAAATAACCTGTCCTTGTCCTTATGGGGGAATTCAACTTGCCAGACGTCAGCACACAGCTGGCACCAACAGGTCCAGAAGATTCCTAAAGCATCTGGATGATAACTTCTTGGTGCAGGTACTACGGGAACCGACCAGGAAAGGTCAGTGGCGACTGGTGGCTCCCTTGGCCACAGCGACCACGGAGCAGCCAGGTTCAAAATCTTTGCTAACGGGAGGAAAACTGCCAGCAAGACCTTAACAGTAGATATGAGAAGAGCAGACTTCAGGCTGCTCAGAGAACTACATAGTAAGATTCCCTGGGAAGAAGCTTTTGAAAGTGTTGGGGTCCATCAGTGTCGGTCACTTTTTAAGTACCACCCACCAAAAGCACAGGACCAGGCAATTCCAAAATGCCAAAAATCTAGCAGGCAAGGCAAAGACAGATTGGGTGAGCAGGGATCTTCTTCTTGAAATACAGCGAAAAAAGAAATTACATGGTCAGTGGAAGCAAGGTCACACAATGCGGGAGGGCTACAGAGATGCTGCTCACCACTGCAGGGAGGAAATGTGTGCTGCCAAAGCTCAATTAGAATTGAAGCTGGCCAGTACTGTGAAGAACAATAAAAAAGGCTTTTTAAAATATGTCAATGGCAAAAGGCAAACTAGAAATAACATTGGCCCATTACTTGATGAGCATGGTCACCTTATTAACAGAGACATGGAGAAAGCCGAGAAGTTTGATGCTTTCTTTTCCTTGGTCTTCCATGCTGAAGATTGACTTGGGGGCCCTTGTAGCTCTGGGTTAGAAAACCATGGCTCCAAGAATTATAAACTCCCAATCAATCATGAACTTGTACAGGATTTGCTACCCCAGTTAGGTCCCTACAAATCGATGGTGCCTGATGGGATTCATCCAAGGTTGCTTAAAGAGCTGGCTGACTGCTCTGTCCTTCAGGACTACATCCTAAGGGACTCTGCCAAACAGCCTCCTAAACAGATCAAAGTCTGCCCTTTGGAAATCTGAAGTAGCAGTTCTGCTGACCACCCTCCTTACTTCTCCAGGAATAGAAAGCTAGATCATTTCATGATTGCTAAGCCCAAGTTGACATGTAACCAACACATTGCCCATGAGTTCTACTCTATTCATAAACAACAGGTCCAGTGGGGCTCCTTTCCTGGTAGGCTCACTGAACAGCTGTGTCAGAAATTCACAGACTCACAGAATGTCAGAGATTGGAAAGGATCTCAAAAGATCATCTACTCCAATCCCCCTACCGGAGCAGGAACACCCAGATGAGGTTACACAGGAAGGTGTCCAGGCGGGTTTGAATGTCTCCAGAGTAGAAGACTCTACAGCCTCCCCGGGCAGCCTGGTCCAGGCTCTGGCACCCTCACTGGGAAGAATTTTCTTCTCAAATTTAAGTGGAACCTCTTGTGTTCCAGCTTGTACCCATTACCCCTTGTCCTATCATCGGTTGTCACCAAGAAGAGCCTGGCTCCATCCTCATGACATTCACCCTTTATATATCTGTAAACATTAATGAGGTCACCCCTTAGTCTCCTCTTCTCCAAGCTCCAGAGCCACAGCTCCCTCAGCCTTTCCTCACACGGGAGATGTTCCACTCCCTTCAGCATATTTGTTGCCCTGCGCTGGACCCTCTCCAGCAGTTCCCTGTCCTTCTTGAACGGAGCGGCCCAGAACTGGACACGATATTCCAGGTGTGGTCTCACCAGGGCAGAGTAGAGGGACAGGAGAACCTCCCTTGGTCTACTAACCACAACCCTTCTAATCCACCCCAGGTACCATTGGCCTTTCTGGCCACAAGGGCCAGTGCTGTCCACTAGGACCCCCAGGTCCCTTTTCCCTACGCTGCACTCTAACAGGTTGTTCCCCAACTTATACTGGAACCTGGGGTTGTTCCTGTCCAGATGCAATACTCTACACTTGCCCTTGTTATATTTCATTCAATTATTCCCCGCCTGTCCACGTCTCTGGATGGCAGCACAGCCTCTGGCATGTCAGCCACTCCTCTCAGTTTGGTGTCATCAGCAAACTTGCTGACAGTCGCTCTATTCCCTCGTCTAAATCGTTAATTAATGTATTGAATAATACAGGCCCCAGCACTGACCCCTGAGGCACTGCACTAGATACAGGCCTCCAACTGGACTCTGCCCCATTGACCACGACTCTCTGGCTTCTTCCCTTCAGCCAGTTCGCAGTCACCTCACTACCCGGTGATCCAGACCGCACTCCTTCAGTTTAGCTGTAAGGATGCTGTAGGAGACTGTCAAATGCCTTACTGAAGTCAAGGTAGACCACGTCCACTGCTCTGTCATCATCCATCCATCTTGTTATGTCCTCATAAAAGTCAATGAGGTTGGTCAAGCACGACTTCCCCTTGGTGAGGCCATGTTGACTGCCCCTAATGACCCTCTTATCCTTGATATGCCTTGAGATGGCACCAAGGATAAGTTGTTCCATTGGTTTCCCAGGGATGAAGGTGAGGCTGACCAGTCTATAGTTACCCAGGTCCTCCTTCTTGCCCTTTTTGAAGGCTGTTTTCCATACACTGCAGGAGTCTACTAGACTGCTTCCTCTCTGCTGTGTTGTATTTCCGGCAGACATCTGGTAGGCTGAATTTCCCCACAAGAACAAGGGCTAGCAACCAGGAGACTTTTCCCAGCTACCTGCAAAATATTTCATTTGCTTCTTTGTCCTGGTTGGGTGGTCTGTAACAGATTTACTCTGCCTTTAGGCATAAAAATATAATAGGATTGTTTAGGGGCATCTGACCTTGTTTGTGTCTTAATCTCACTCTTGGAATCGTTTTTGAACCTTCCTGTGTAAAGAGCAAATATGGACAAACAGGTGCAAGTAGTCTGTGCTCTGAGGGGTTTTGGCATCTGTGCTTGACATGAAAATGTGTTTTCTGCTGGCATAAGATTTTCCACTGTTGGAACTGGAATTCAAAGGAAATAATGTGGACCTAATGCAGCTGAGGAATGGGCTTGATTTTCCCTGAACTAAATCTGTCTTTTAGATGTGTTGGCAGTTAAGAAATGTCCTCCCATGCCTCCTGTGCTTCTCCAAGTAAAGCAAATGGGAATTGGTGCCTGCTGAGAAAAATCTCATGGGTCAACATAAAGGCATTTGTGGAGTGGGGGAAGGAAAAAAAACAAAGCAAAACAAAACAAAACACCAAACTAAAAAAAAAAAAAAATAAAAAAGAAGACACAAAAAGCAAAGGCAACATGCAGAAGCAAAACATAAACAAAGGATGTTTATTCTTTGCTTCCCATCAGCAGACCATGTCCAGCCACCTCCTGAGAGGCAATGATTCAGTACATGTAGCAGTAACTTTGGAAAACTAATGTCTCAATAACAAATGTCATCCCCTCTCTCTCCCCACTCCTTTCTCTTGGCTTTTGTTGCTGAGCATGATGTCATATGGTTGGAATATCCATTTGGTCAACTGAGGTAAGTTGTCCCATCTATGTCTCCTCCCAAACACCTGCCCACCCCGAGCTGACAGCTTTTGGGGGCTTGGAGAGACAACTAGACACAGCACAATGATGTTCAGGGGTGTCTTGCAACCTACGTTATTTAGGATTCCATTATTCTTTTCCTTGGAGAGCTCTTTCAAATCAGAATACACCGAGGAAGAAGAATAAACAGAGAGGCAGAAGCAGAGATATAAAATGCCCCAGTGTAAATACAGCACGAGGAATGTTTCTCCTCTCAAACCCTTGGTAGGAAATCTATTAGATAAATTTGATGAAACCAGCTTAGTTTTATCTGCTCACACACTGCACCACAAGGCGGGTGGTGGCTGGGTATGATGTCATGTGGTCAGTTGTGTCTCAGGAACTCATAGTCCAGTAGGAAGCCAATGGTTGTGGAAGGGACTGTGATGTCACTTCTGCCTCTGGAAAGCACAGACCTACAGCAGGAACAAGGCTGGGAAAGGGACTGTGAGGTCACACATATGAGACAAGCAATAGAGCCCAAGCAGCATGGGTTTATGAAAGGCAGGTCCTGCTTGACCAACCTGATCTCCTTCTATGACAGGGTGACCAGCTTAGCAGATGAGGGAAAGGCTGTTCTGGGGGAGTGAATCCATCATGCAGGTTGTGGATGTTGTGTACTTGAACTTCAGTAAAGCCTTTGATACCATATCCCACAGCATCTCCTAGAGAAGCTGCAGCTCATGGCCTGGATGGTGTATCTGCAATGGATAAAGAACTGGCTGGATGTCTGGGCCCAAAGAGTTGTGGTGAACGGAACCAAATCCAGTTGGTGGCCGGTCACTAGTGGTGTTCCCCAGGGTTTGGTATTGGGGTCAGTTCTGTTTAATCTCTTTATCAATGATCTGGATGAAGGGACTGAGTGCACCCTCAGTAAGTTTGCAGATGACACCGAAATGGGTGGGAGTGTTGATCTGCTGAAGAGTGGGAAGGCTCTACAGAGGGATCTGAACCAGCTGGATCACTGGGCTGAGACCAGTTGTGTGAGGTTTAACAAGGACAAGTGCCAGGTCCTGCACTTGGGTCAGAACAACCCCAGGCAACGCTACAGGCTCAGGAAAGAGTAGCTGGAAAGTTGACTGGCAGAGAGGGATCTGAGGGTGTTGATTGACAGCAGCTGAACATGAGCCAGCATGTGCCCAGATGGCCAAAAAGGCCACCAGTACCCTGACTTGTATCAGGAATAGTGTGGCCAGCAGGACTTGAGAAGTGATTATCCCCTTGTACTGTGGTCAGTTTTATGCCCCTCATGACAAGGAAGATGCTGGTGCTGGAGAGAGATCAGAGGAGGGTGGCAAGGCTGGTGAAGGGGCTGGAGCACAAGTCTTATGAGGAGCAGCTGAGGGACCTTGGGGGATTTAGTCTGGAGATAAGGAGGCTGAGGAGAGACCTTATCATTCTCTACAACTATCAGAAAGGAGATTGTAGCATGGAGGGTGTTGGTCTCTTCTCCCAAGTAACAAGTGATAGGACAAGAGGAAATGGCCTCAAGTGGTGCCAGGGAAGGTTCAGATTGGATATTAAGAAACATTTCTTCACAGAAAGGGTTTTGAAGCAATGGAACAGACTACCCAGTGAGGTGGTAAAGTCACCATCCCTGAAGGTGTTTAAAAGACGTGTAGATGAGGTTCTTAGGGACATGGTTTAGTGCCAGATTTAGGTTACGGTGGGACTCTGATTTTAAGCATCTCTTCCAACCACAATTATTCTATGATAAGTCATTTTTGATATTTTCTTTCTCAGAGGACCATGCAATCTCCCTGAGAACCATGACTTTTCTGAGGTGTTTGAGAGATGTCTCACAGTGACACAAGCCAATTCCACCAGCACCTTACTGTTCCTTCCCACACCAAGAGTGTTCTCCATATCCTGAACTTCCAGGTGAGTTTCTGGGACACAGCAAATGCTGTCCAGGTCCTCTGGGCCTGTTCAGAAGAGAACAGCAGGCCAACATGTTGATGGGCTCTTTGTGCACCTCCAAGCTTTACTGACCAATTTTCTCTGTGCTCCACTTCTGCCCAACCTTTCTGGTCCTTAAGCTGTGTATGAGGGGATTGAGCATGGATGTGAGGATGGTGTAGAAAAAAAGGCTTTGTCAAACTGTCTTGGGAGGGCTGTTCTGGGCATTCCACAGTGAAGGATGAGATTGCTTTAGAAAACAGTGGCCTTGGTGAGAGGAGGTGGTGGAGGGCCTGTCTACACTGGGGTAGAGAGCAGTGATACATTCATGGGATACCCATGTGAACAGGAAGGGGAGAATCGGCTCTAAAATGTAAACAATGCATGCAAGAGTTGTAGGAAAGAGTCCTAACATGTCTGTGAGCAGAGGCAATGCTGTCATCAGCCACGAAGCTGGGTAGCAACTGGGTCCGGGTGGTGCAGCTGCAGCAGGTCTCCAGGGAGGACACAAGGACCTTGGTTCAAGGAAGCACATTGTAGTGCTACATTTAGGTAGTTTCTCAGGGAAGTTACTCTCAACATGAAGTGACCTGTCCCACAGGCCTCCATGGCCTCTGCAGCAATAGCTGATGGCATTTGTGCTTATTATAGGACATGTTCCCCCACATAGGATGTGCATGCTCACATCTCATCTGGGTGCACACCTGGACTTCTGACCTAGTGTCCTTCCATATAGGTCTCCCAGCTGTGGTGAGAAGACAACGATCAAAATGGTGGTTCCAAGAGAGAACAGCCCCAAGCTGGTACCCAGCAGCATGACAGGCTATTTCCATGTCTTTCTTGCACACACACTGTGCCCTGCTCTTCTCCTGGGACATCCCTTCTCCCCACAGAGTGCACCTGGACTGGCCTGGCCAGCCATTCCTGCATCCTCTCCCCATGTCCCCCACAGCCCTGAAGTTGGAGATTTTGCTCTGTAGCTCAAGTGGGCTGTGGTGTGTGGACTGTGGTGACTCTGCAGGGTCATACTGGTCACGCTGGGAGGCAGACCCAACTGACGGTGGCCACTGCCACTGACCACCTCCACTCAAGCTGGCTATGGAGGGTGCTCAGAGTGACTCAGACTTGTTCACCATCTGCATGGGTGCTGGCTACCAACAAGCAACACCTGAACCAGCCCTAAGTGTCACGAAAAGTGCACTGGGACCCTAATGTCATCACACTGAGCCCACAGAGTAAAAAGCAAAGCAATGAGCCTCTTGAGAGTCTATTTCTTAGGCATGTTCTTTAGAACAACTTTGGAAGAACCTTCAGACACTGTGCAAAGAGACCCTCTTGCTGATAGAGATGCTGATTGTCGTGGTTTGATCGTGGGGGGACAATCAAAACCGTGACAGATGGTTTCCCTTCACCCTTTATCCCCCTTCCCCCTTCAGGCCGCCCCCCCCTCTCTCCTTCCCCCTCCTTCTCACTAGGATTTCGGGAGAACAGGAAAAGAGAAAAGTAAAGGAAAAGAGAAAAGTAAAGGAAAAGAGAATTGGGAAACTTGAAAATGTTTACTAAGACTAGGAAAACGAACACAGAGAAAAATAACACAGAAACAAATATTGTAAAACCAGTCCTGAATTCCAGCAAGATCCCACAGTTGAACTGGAAACAGCACGAGATCTCCGCTTGCAGGAACAGCAGAATGAAGGAAAGCGGTCCGATGAAAAAGAACCAACCTACTAAGCAGCCGATGCAAAGAAAGAGAGCAAGCTAGTCCACGTGCTCTGCTTTTATATACACGAAATCGTGAATGGGATGGAATACCCCTATTGGTCAGTTCGTGGCCACATGACTTGGGCCAGTTCCTTCCATTGCTTCCCCCCACCTCGGCTTCAGCCCAAAATGGGGGGGTCACAGCACCAGGTCACTGATATGGAATCCAGTTCTGTTACAGAAATGCCCATTGCCTGTCCCTGCCTGCACACATGGGACTGCCACACCACAGGACTGTGACCAAGCCTCAGGAGCACTCAGGCCTTACACCGACACTAGGGCTGAGAAGGAGAGTGGGGAAGGGGAAAGAGAACAAACCAAGAGAGAACAAGGCTGGTGCTCCCTGGCAGAGCTTCTGTGCTGGGATCTTTGTATTCAGTTTCACAAAGGTCTCAGAGGAAGGATCTCAGACAAACAATTCACTGCAGGGTCCTTTATTTTGTTTATATGCACAGAGAGCACGACTTCTCATTTACACAGTCTGTGACTCAAACTATAAATGTAGATGTTGAATTAAAAGTCAGATGGATAATGACTTTTTTTCGTGGACAATATCATCACATTTAAAAAAAAAAAGCAAAACCAAACAACCCTCTCCCCAGCTACAAACAGTAATCTACAACTACAAGATATACAAAAGAGAGACTGTCATGAGTTATACCATCAGTGATGTGCAGAAGATGGGCAGTTTATTGCTTTTGAAAAGCATCCAGCTATTAGTTTCCTCAGGGCATCCTTGAGCTCCTGGTTCCTCATGCTGTAGATGAGGGGGTTCACTGCTGGAGGCACCACTGAGTACAGAACAGAAACCACCAGGTTCAGGGATGGGGAAGAGACGGAGGGGGGCTTCAGGTAGGTAAACGTGCCAGTGATGATATCTAGGGAGATCACAGCCAGGTGAGGGAGGCACGTGGAAAAGGCTTTGTGCCGTCCCTGCTCAGAGGGGATCCTCAGCACGGCCCTGAAGATCTGCACATAGGACACCACTATGAAAACAAAAGAGATTAATATTACTGAGATACTAACCAGAAGAAGCCCAAACTCCCTGAGGTAGGAGTCTGAGCAGGAGAGCTTGAGGATCTGGGGGACTTCACAGAAGAACTGGTCCACAGCATTGCTCGTGCACAGTGGCAGTGAAAACGTATTGGCCGTGTGCAGCAGAGCATTGAGAAACCCAGTGGCCCAGGCAGCTGCTGCCATGTGCACACAAGCTCTGCTGCCCAGGAGGGTCCCGTAGTGCAGGGGTTTGCAGATGGCAATGTAGCGGTCATAGGCCATGATGGTGAGAAGAGAAAATTCTGCTGTAGCAGAGAAAAAATAAAAAAAGACCTGTGCAGCACATCCTGCATAGGAGATAGCCCAGGTGTCCCAGAGGGAATTGGCCATGGACTTGGGGACAGTGGTAGAGATGGAGCCCAGGTCGAGCATGGAGAGGTTGAGCAGGAAGAAGTACATGGGGGTGTGGAGGTGCTGGTCACAGGCTATGGTGGTGATGATGAGGCCGTTGCTCAGGAGGGCAGCCAGGTAGATGCCCAGGAAGAGCCAGAAGTGCAAGAGCTGCAGCTCCCGTGTGTCTGTGAATGCCAGGAGGAGGAACTCTGTCAAGGAGCTGCTGTTGGACATTTTCCACATTTGAGCATGGGGCACTGTCACAGGAGGAAAAGACAGTGACAAGTTACAGGATACTTCTCTGAACAAAATCAAAGCCATTTCTCATGCACCCTCCCCCTGCTCCACACCCCCTTGTCCTTTTCCAGACCTTCCTTCAGCTCCGTGTCTGAGCCCTGGGTGGTGCTGGCTGGAGGTGCCGTGAGGAGCAGGGCCTGTGCCCGCTGGCTGCCGAGGAGTCAGCCCTGCTCTGCAGCAGGGGGCATGGGAACGGGGGAGCAGCAGCCAGTCCTGGGGTTCAACCTTGTCAGATGGAACGACTCATCATGCAGATGGCTTGTCAACATCTGCACTTCAGTGATAAGGAGCTGAGATGGCAAGGCAGGCACTTTGAGGGGTTTTGCTTTCTTATGGCTCCTTCTGCCCTCCCACCCAGGAGAGTGTTCTTAGGTGTCAGAAACCCTCAGCATTTCTGTTGCACTCAGGGAGAACAGAGCAAGTCCTGCGAGGCAAGAGGATGCCTGTGGCTTAGTGCAGAGTGAGGGAAGCTGGTTTGTCCCTCCGTATTGCTCCCAGCTGCTCTGGGCTTGCACCTTTCTGAGATGGAGGCTGATCACACCCCCATGTTACCCTGAAAAGCCACCAGGCACTGCTGAGAGAAGAGGAAACCACCTCAGACCATGATATATCTCACCCTTTCCTTAAGGTCTCAGCATCCCACATTCAGCTCATTTCACAAACGCAACAGTGTTTTGTCCATCATAGCATCTCTGTGCTTATGTGTGGGGAATTCAGATAACACAAAGATGCTGTAGGATGGGCTTTCATCCTGGAGTGAAGCTCACAGCTTAGAAGGAAACTTCAAGGAGACAGCAAACTGTCTTAATGATGGCATTTAATTCAGGGAGATTCAGCTCATTCCCCAGCCCCACAGACTGCATTTCCCACAGCCCCACAGGTCAGAGGAAAGCTGGGACACGGGTTCCCATGGACACACCTGCAGGAAAGGACCCACAAGATCAGGCTGTGACTCTGCAGCTGAAACTGCCATCCCCAGAGAGCCTGACAGCAAGAACAGGATCACAGCAACAGAACACAGAGCAGTGGAGCAAGAAGGAAAATGCAGTGAGGGTGGGTGTGAGAGAGGCCAGGGCAGAGGCAGCCGGGCACTCAGACAGCGTCACCCTTCCCCAGCTGTGCAGCCACCTTCCAGACACCAACCTTGCCAGGCAGCTGCTCTCAGCCCCTGTGCTCTGCAGAGGAACTGGAGCTCTGGCTGCACAGGAGCTGCTTCATGCCTTGGAGCCCCGGCCCTGAGGGCAGAGACTTTGCTGGGGGTAGAGGGGGCGAGGGGGCTGCTCAGAGGAGGGGTCTGCACTGCAGGGGATCAAAGGGAGTTTTCAGAATTCTTCCTCCAACAACATTTCTGGGTTTAATTCCTTTCCTTCCCATATCACATTCCTGCTGTCTGGAGATTTTCCTCCTTGGAGATGTTTCCCTGTCCCATGTCTTTTGCATGTCAATGCTCACAGAACCCATCCCACCCTCTGTGCCCTCACTCTGGCTCTACCGACACCTGCCTGTTTACAGGACAGTGCCTGGGCACATCTTCTTGTTTGCAGGTTAGAAGAAAACACAGGTCAGACTAAGCTGGATGTGTCCAGCAAATGTGATGCTGGTGCAGGCCACAGGCAGAGGAGTGGCTGAAGGGAGGTTACAAGGCTTCTGGCAAACATATTGATCACTCGGAATTGCAGTTCAGGAGTCTCAGTGACTTCTTAAAACTAGAGAGCTCCTTTTCTATGTATTCTTTTATCCCCAGCCTCTTCCAACCCCAATCCCAACCCTCCTGAAACGACAGAGTCTCTAGAGCTCCTTATCTTCATAGTAATCCCTGCATAGATTTTTCTTTGAAACCTCCTATAGTAAATACTCTGGGGTGATCTTAAGCTGTGAGCAACCTTGACCCACGCAGCACCCTCTTAACAGCAGAAGGACCCTGCCCTGCCAGGGGTCCCTCCTTCCACCCAGAGCTTCTCCCCACAGCACCGTGGGGATCTCCCCCGGCAGGCTGAGCGCTGACCCTGGCAGGTGGCAGAGTCCCTGTCCCGGCACAGCCCTGGGGTGCAGGGACCCTGCTGTGCAGGACAGCCCTGGGCACCCCTGGGTACACATTTACATTTACACCCCTGCAGCTATCCTTGGGAGAAGGCAGCCATCATGCCCTGTCCCTCTGAAGGTGCAGATGACAATGGCCGCTTTACAGCACATCCTCCTCCTCTACATCAGAGAATCTCTGAGAGTTGTACTTACGTCTCTTGTAGGCTCTGCAATCTGCCAGCTTTAGGAGATCCTACCATGATTTGCAGATGAAATGCCTTCCAGCCACAGAATTAATACCTGTGAAGATTTCATTTCCAGTGAGTTCTCAGCATCCTCCCACCCCACGTTGCCTTTCCCCTCTCTGTCTCTGGCTCCTCTCCCCTCGGTGCTGCAGGCAGAGCCCTCATCCCTGCTGCGTGTGCAGAGGAGCTGCTCCTGGGCAGAGCTGTCTCTCTGCAGCGCTGCCGCTGCCATGAGCTCCCTCTGTGCCAGGAGCCCAGCCCAGCTCAGCAGCACAGGAGCAGCCCATGATGTCCCTTTCTCTGTTCCTTCTGTGCTCCCCTGAGGTGTCCCTGGGGCTCCAGAGGAACCTGCTCTGAAACTGGATGAAGTTATCACTGATGTTCCTTTTGTCAGCGGGGTGGGGGTTGGTGGGGGAGAACACTGGGAAACAGTGGAACTTCTCCTATCAGAAAATGAGTTAGGTCCAAGAATCACTTTCTCTTGGCCATATCTTTACCTCTGCTGAGAGAAGGAATTCATCTGAGTCAATCGAAGCATCTTATCCTGGGTTTGTAGTCCTGGGGCTTGAAAAGTATTCAGATCCCTCCCATACCTGCCAAAATTCCACTTCCATCCAGGTGGGATTCCTCTTGCATCAGGTGTTCAGATGCTCACAAAATAGGCTGTGAGCTCCTTTTCTAAACTCACATGCTAATTGATGAAGTCGGAGGCCAATAGTCAGGTGTTCAGGTACAAATGTATGGTGACGTGACATTTCAGAAGTGGTCTAAGACATGTGCAGGTACCTGCAGACTCAAATGTAGTGATTCACAGAGACAGGGCAACATCCATGGGCATCCTCTTGAAGGATGTTGAGAATTTCCTTTGGCCAACTGAAACCACAACTGATGCTCAAAATAAGGGCAAGTGAACCTTTCCCTACTCATCATGTTCAGGGCAGCCTCTAGAGGTGTTCATGTGAATGATTCAAGTCATGTGCGTAGGGAGAGCTCAGTGTCTCTCTTCTGCAGTTTGTACTAGATCTTGACTGACTATATTGGCAGTTGTCTCATGTCCAGCCTCACACTGACTTACAGAATTCAGCATATCTACTCAATTTAGTATTCAAATCAAGGCCCACAGAGCTACAGGAGATGCAAGGGCTTGCAGGAACAGCAGAGGACTTAGAGAAAAACAATTCCCATTCAGGGCAGGTGTGTGACAGACACCCTAGGTGTCATCACAGGGATTGCAATTCGCTGCCTGTGTGCCATTGGCTGGTGCTATCAGTAAGAGGCATCAGTCATCAGATACCATCAGAGAGGCAAGGTCTGCCCCTCCTCTACCCAAGAGTTGCAGGCATTTTGTGAACAAGAAGCACATCACACTGGGGTCTTTAATCACCCCCATGATGATACAGTCAAGGAACACAAAAATAGTTTTCATAATGTGCCTGGCTACATTTTGTCTTCAGGGACAGTATCTTTCCAACACAGCAATGATCCTTATAAAAACTCAATTGAAAATGGAAAGGGAATGCAATGGGAACCAAAATGAGCTGTTGCTACATTAGGAACAGTTAAAGAAGCAACAGAGAGAATGTGGGGCCTCTGCTTAATTTAGTAAGAGTAGGTGTAGATAAATCTCAAATAGTTTATGACAACTTTGCCTCAGTTACCACCAGCAAGACCTTCCAGGCCTCTGAGCTTCGAGGCAGGACTCTTGGGACTCTGGAGGAGAATAACCCACGGCGGATGGGGATCAAGCCATGGATTCCTTGAACAAACTACACTCTTACCTATCCATAGAATTGGAGAGTTTGCATTCAAGGGTATTGGTCAGCAAGTTGAGCTCATGTGGATGACCAAGCACAGCCACCCCCAGCAGTGTGCATTCCCCATCTGGCAGGCTGAGGCATGCACATGAAATGTCTGTTATCATACCTGATTTGGACAGGAAGGGCCTTATTTCCTGCTATATTTCTAGGAAAAACATCCTTCTCCTCTTTTTCCTGCCGATATCAACTGTTTTCCGTTGTTGGTTTTGGATATAGTTTTAAGGATTCACTAAAGCCATCAGCTACCCCCTTATTTTTCACTCAAGTCCCCTGATTGTCTCTCCCAGACCTACACATCGCCAGTCACTGCTGCTCAGGGCCTCTCATTCTTGCCTCTTGTCCTTGTGTCTTATACCACAGACATGAACCTGGCTTATTCTTCCAGGGAACTGTGTAATGCTTCTACATTTTCCCTCCAAAGATCTCTTTTACCAGTTGGTCAAGTCCAGATCTCTAAGCTTCTTCTCACAGTACATGGTTTATCACCCTAAACACCTTGGTAGTCCTCCACTGAATTAGATCCAGATTTTCTAGGTCTCTTTGGCATTGTGGGGTTTCAAAACCCAGGAAATAATCTGAATATGGTGTAAGAAATGCTGAGAAAAGGGGTATAATCTTTTCCTCTCGTTATGCTCCTGCTCATAGAGCCCAGGATGCTGTTGGCCTTAGAATGATAGAATCACAGGCTCATTTTGGTTGGAAGAGAACCTCAAGATCATCGAGTCCAACTCTTAACACTGACAATAAACTGTGGTGATGAGAACGATTCATACAGACGCAGATACACACACAGACACAGAGTTCTTGTTAGAAGTGAGAGCACAGCTAGACAGAGCTGAGCTGACTTTTATTAACAGTTCTCAATTTATAGGTTTACAGATATGGGCCTGTACCAAGAGGTTAGACAGGATGTTTTTTCAATAATTGTTATTCCAAACATACCACACTCATATTGTGACTGTTATCAGTCACGTTGCCATGCATATCTTGTGGGCGGCATTCCAACCCACTCATTCACAAACCCGGGCCCAACATTCACACATCACACATATGGGGGCAGTTTTCTGACCCAAGATATCATTCTCACTGGCCTGGGCTATCACTGCTTACACTCATAAAAAACATACTTCTATATAACCTGTCCAAGGCCCTTTAGCCAAAACCACACATCCTACCATTCCCACACCAAACCATGTCCCTAAGAACCTCATCTACGCATCTGTTCAACCCCTCCGGGGATGGTGACTCAACCACTTCCCTGGGCAGCCTGTGCCAATGCCTGAGAATCCTTTTCGGGAAGAAATTTTTCCTAATATCCAATGAAAATCTCCCCTGACACAACTTGAGGCCATTTCCTCTATCACTTGCTAGCTGGGAGAAGAGACAACACCCTCCATGCTACAACTTCATTTCAGAGTGAGAAGGTCTCCCCTCAACCTCCTGTTCTCCAGAGTGAACTCCCCCAGATCCCTCAGGAATGTGTCCAGGCAGGTCTTGAATGTCTCCAGAGAAGGAGACTCCACAATCTCTCTGGGCAGCCTGTTCCAGGCTCTGGCACCCTCAAAGTAAAAAACTTTTGCCTCGTATCCAGATAGAACCTCCTATGCTTCAGTCTGTGCCTGTTGCCCTTCATTCTCTCATTAGGCACCACTGCAAAGAGTCTGGTCCCATCCTCTTGACATCCACCCTTGAGATATTTATAAACATTTATGAGATCCCCTCTCAGCTTCTCTTCTCCAGCTGAACAGACCCATCTCTCTCAGTCTCTCCTGCTCGAGGTGCTTAAGGCCCCTCATCATCTTCATAGCCTGCCACCAGAGTCTCTCCAGTAATTCCTTGTCCTTCTTAAACTGCAGAGCCCAGAACTGGACACAGTACTCCAGATGCGACCTCACCAGGTCACAGTAGAGGGGGAGGACAACCTCCCTCAACCTGCTGGTCACACTCTTATTAATGAACCTCACGATACCATTGGCCTTCTTGAGCACAAGGGCACATTGGTGACTCATGGTCAACCAGAACTCCCAGGTCCTTCTGTGTACTGCTGCTTTCCAGCAAGTCTGCCCCTCAACGGTACTGGTGTCTGGGGTTATTCCTCCCCAGGTGCAGGACCCTACACTTGCCCTTGTTGAACTTAATTAGGTTCTTTTCTGCCCAGTCCTCCAGCCTGTCCAGGTCCCACTGAATGGCAGCACAGCCGCTGGTGTGTCAACCCTTCCACCCAGTTTCGTATCATCAGCAAACTTGCTGAGAGTGCACTCAGTCTCTTCATCCAGGTCACTGATGAAAAGATTGAACAGCACTGGACCCAGTACTGACCCCTGGGGAACCCCACTAACTACAGGCCTCCAACCAGACTCTGCACCATGGATCACAACCTTCTGGGCTCTGCCATCCAGCCAGTTCATGATCCATCTCACTGTGCACAAGGTCACAGAGCAGCCTTCTCTCTCCTGCACCTGCATGACTTTGATCCCTCCCACAAACCCTGGCTGTGCACTACAAGCCCTGGTATGAGTCTTCACCCTGCATGGCCATGCAGCATGAGATACAGGCTGATGTTTTTCTCTCCCAGGTGCTTCCCAGCATATCCCAGCTCCATCGAGTCTCTCCCACCTCCCCTGCCCTGTCTCCACCCCCAATGCCCTCTGCCCAGCAAAGCCCAGTTTGGGCTGGTCCCACACCAGTGCCCATTGCAGGTGCTCTGGGCAGTCACCCCACAGCCTCTGCCCCTCTGAAGGGCACAGCAGCTCCTGGGGGTCAGAGAGGGGTCACCCCAGAGGTGGGTGAACATGCACAGCAATAGGGAAAGGAGGCACCTGTGTCCTTTGCTCTCCTCTCTAGCAGATCCTGAGAGGTCCACAGCCCCTCCATATGATCCCCCAACACAAAAGCCCTGGCCCTTGAGGTCTTCAAGAGCTCTTACTGCTCCAGGCACAGGCAGCCTTCCCAAAGCTGGTGTTGCCAGGAAGGTGTTTTCATTTCCCATTCATCCCTGACACAATGAGGATGAATCTCGGGAAAAAAAAAAAGTTGTCACGTGTTCATTTATTTCACTTAAATACGAGAGACTCCCCATTTACACAATGTCTTTGGGTCACACTAAACGGGTGGATAATTAAGCAGGAGGGGATGAATAGTGACATTTCATTCAAGAGAAAAACATCACAAGTGTTAAAAAAGGTAAAAAGTAAAGAAGGAAAGACAGACTTGGCCTGTCATGACATACACTGGGAGCCCTTTGTGGGAGGAAGCAGGCAGTCTATGGCTGTTGAAAACATCCAGTCATCAGCTTCCTCAGAGCACTCTTGAGCTCCTTGCTCCTCATGCTGTAGATGAGGGGGTTCAGTGTAGAAGGTACCAGTGCATACAGTACTGCCACCACCAGATTCAGGTTTGGGGAGGATAAGGAGGAGGTTTTCAGGTAAACGTGCCAGTGCTGACGAGCAGGGAGACCATGGCCAGGTGAGGGAGACACATGGAAAAGGCTTTGTGCCGTCCCTGCTCAGAGGGGATCCTCAGCACGGCCCTGAAGATCTGCACATAGGACACCGCAATGAACACAAAACACCCCCAAAATAGAAAAGCACTAAAAGCAAGAAGGCCAGCTTCCCTGTGGTAGGAGTCTGAGCAGAAGAGCTTGAGTATCAGGAGGATTTCACAGAAGAACTGGTCCACAGCATTGCCCTTGCAGAGTGGCAGTGAAAATGTATTGGCCGTGTGCAGCAGAGTGTTGAGAAACCCAGTGGCCCAGGCAGCTGCTGCCATGTGCACACAAGCTCTGCTGCCCAGGAGGGTCCTGTAGTGCAGGGGTTTGCAGACGGCAACGTAGTGGTCGTAGGACATGACTGTGAGGAGAAAATACTCTCCTACAATCAGGAAAAGGAAGAACTGTGCAACACATCCCATAAAAGAAATGGCCCTGGTGTCCCAGAGGGAATTGGCCATGGATTCGGGGACAATGGTGGAGATACAGCCCAGGTCAAGGAGGGCGAGCTTGAGGAGGAAGAAGTACATGGGGGTGTGGAGGTGCTGGTCACAGGCTATGGTGGTGACGATGAGGCCGTTGCTCAGGAGGGCAGCCAGGTAGATGCCCAGGAAGAGCCAGAAGTGCAAGAGCTGCAGCTCCCGTGTGTCTGTGAATGCCAGGAGGAGGAACTGGGTGATGGAGCTGCTGTTGGACATTGGTTGTTTATTGGCATGGGGACTCTGTACAATAAAGGAAATTACAACTTCAAATGAGGGCAGACTCCTCTGACCAAAGCCACTGATTTTTGTAGAAATCATCCCCAACTTAGATACATTTCCTTTCTCTGTTTTTTGCTGGCTGAGTGTGCTGAGGGGAGCAGGACCTTTGCCCATATGCTGCCAAGCAGCCAGCTTTGCTCTGATGCAGTGGGGACATAGGAGCTGGTTTTTGACAGTTCTGACATTCCCAAGGAATGTCAGATATAATCCAGCTTTAATGGAAAAGTTCTGTATATGCACTCATTACTTGAAAGGGTGTGGTCTCCACAGGAAATGTTTCACGTATCTTTGTATGAACTTTTTCTGTATTTTTATCTTTCCACCATGATATCTGTGGAATGTGTTACTTATGGGTAGAAATAGGGATTTATCTGACTGAAACTGTGAAGAGTCTTGAGACAGGACAGTCAAAAGGGCTCAGCTCTCTGTAGCTCAGTGCAGAGTCAGGAGAGCAAAAGTGTCCATCAGGTTTTTTACTCATCTCCCCTGTGCTATCGCTGGTGCTGTGTTGAAGATGTCTTTATATACAAATTGGTCGTTAAAAAAACTCAAACAGCTGCACTCATACAGGAGCAGGGGAGCACTGTTTGAAAGGACAGATCTGAATACTCTCTGTCCCAGCCCAGAGGCGGAGATGTGATGGAGAGAGCAAGGTACTGAGAGAGAAGCAAAGGACTCTGAGAGGACAGTGCAGACCCCAAGGAAAGGCTCAGCACTGCTGGGATCCTACAGCAGACCTGAGCCTTTCTGGGGGCAGCTCGTGAGCCCAGCAGGACAGGCAGAGCAGAGTCAGGCTTCTGAAGATGGGATCTGCTAAAGGGACAGTCAGATCATTGTTCAGCAGACAACACCCAGAAGACAGAATGCAGCCTCCCCCCAGCTCGCACGGTCCCTGTGAATCCTCCCCAAATTTGCAGCTATTCAAAGTTGCCTGACAAAAGCCCCTGGCCAAGGAGTCCTCCTGACACATCCTGTGAGCTGTGGCTGTGCCAGCATCAGGAGATGCCTCCAGGAACTGCAGCTGCATTGCCCAGCAACCAGAGACTTACCATGTCAAGGGCTGTGAAGATTTCACTTCCAGTGAACTCTCAATCATCCTTCAACTCCCAGCTGGCCTCTACCCTCTCTCTGCCTGGCTCCTCTGCCCTCGGTGCTGCAGGCAGAGCCCTCATCCCTGCTGCGTGTGCAGAGGAGCTGCTCCTGGGCAGAGCTGTCTCTCTGCAGCGCTGCCGCTTCCATGAGCTCCCTCTGTGCCAGGAGCCCAGCCCAGCTCAGCAGCACAGGAGCAGCACAAGGGGGCACTTTCTCTGTCCCCTCTGGTGTGTTTGGTTCCAAGACTATAGACAGTGATAGGAAGTTGAAGAAGCCTCTCAAGAAGTCAAAGTTGCAAACTCCAATGTTTCTTGTAGTGTTAATGGACCCCACTGAGGGACATATCACTGACAAAGCTTGTGTGCTTGTTAAGGCAGAAAACTGGTGACAGTGAGGACAGCTAGGCAAAGGCAATGGGAAGGTGGCTCTGATGCTGTGTAACCAGCCCCTGGGGAGGCAGATCTTGTCCCTCACACATTGCTCAGGGCTCTTCCTGGGACAGTGGGATGTGGGGCTGTGCAATGCCAAGAACAGAACTACGGTACAATATCTTCCAGGCTTACAGGTTGTGATGAGCAGGCAATGGAGTACTGGTGCTATAGTGGTGTCTCATAGACATCAACTGCTCAGAGAACAGCCGCAGCCCAGGAGGCAAAGGCCTTGGCTGTGTTGGGGACTTTCAGCCTCGCCAGTGTCTCCAGCTTTCTCCACCACTGGATGCCATACAGTGTTGACCTCCACCCTGCTTACCAACCTTGGTTGCACCTGAGCATCTTCCCACCCTTACCGATATCTCTCCATCCTCACAGACTGTTCATTGAAATGCAAAGCTTTGGCTAATCCAGACTCTTTGTAAGTGGCCTCTTGTACCACAAAACTGCACTTGCAGTGGCATTTTTTTCTCCTTTCGTCAAATCTCAGCCTCCCCATCTGCACTTTGTGGCATTTTTTCTTTCCAAATTCTTCTTTCTCAATTTTGAAAAAAGCTCCATCATCTCTGAAACTACACTTCAAGCAGTCTCAGGCTACTCCTATACTGCACTGAGCCTCTGTGCCACTGAGAAAGAAGAGCCAAATGAGTCCAGGTCTCGCAGTCCCTCTACACAGGGCATCTGCGGAAGGCCCCAAACTCCAGATCTCCTCTGGGCACTCTCCAGCTCCTCTCATCTCCATCAAAATAAGGAGCCAATAACTGTGACACACCCATGTGTGTGGGTCCCTGCCAGTGACCAGTGCTGTGCAAAGAGGCATAATATCTCCTCTGGGTGAACATGCTCAACGTAATGCAGCCCTGTATGCAGGTGGTCTTGTTCATGGTCAGCATAAACCACTGGCTTCTGTGGTATCTCCAGTAGTTCCCAGGCTCTTCTCCTCAGAGTCACTCCTCAGCACTCAAAGTCACACAGACTCAGGTCCCAGCTGGACCTGATGTGCAGGTCTTTTATTCCTCTTGAAGCCAGACTGGCCAATTGTCCTTGTAAAGTTCAAGAGGTTTCTGTTGGCCAAACCCCTGAGTATCTCAAGGCCCCTCTGGATTCAAACTCCATTTGCTCATCTGTTAATATCTGCATGCAGGTGACTCACCCTGACTGTGGTGTGGTCTCACAAAGTAACAACATGAGGAGTTGAAGGTCTCTGCAAACCCAGGCAGGATTTACCATGAACACAATCTCCAAGACACCAAAGGAGGGTACAAAGCAAGCAAAAGCAGAGTCAGCAGAGAAAGGATAAATGAAGGTTGGGCTGTTCGTATGCAAGGCTATATTAGTGGAAAATGTACGCAAATATAGACACACAGAAAATGTGGATGCCTGCAGGGGCTGGTCATAGACCCTTTGTCTGTGCGGGAGCTGGCCCCAGAATCCCCTCATGTCCCCATTTCCCCCCCACACACAGACAAACTCACACATGCAGATGTCTGTCTGCAGCACAGCAGCACAGAACCATTGAGGCCGCAAGGCAGCCAGCTTCTGCCTTCTCTGTGCTTCCTCTGCATGGTTGTATTTTGGAAGGAGCTCTTTTCAGTTACTCCTTTGTCAAGCATTTCCATGCCTTTCTCCTGCCACTTTTTCTTAACAATCTGCATGTGGGAGTAGACCATTCTGGAGGTTCAACAGGAGATCCTTGACCATCAAATAGCACACTACAGCCCTCCTCTCTGTAGGGCTGCATCCTATAGAAATCTTAGAGGTAGGTTGCCCAGCAGGCCAAAGCCTGCCTCAGGATCCTGCACTCTACTTTCTCATCCCTGCCTGTTACATCTCTGACCAGTTCTTCCTTGTCTGGAAGTGTCAAGTCCTAAAGGACACCTCACCTCACTGGCTCTTCTTTTTTTTTCCACTCTGCTCCCACCAGAGAGTAGGTTTGTGGGCAGCGAGGGAACTTGCTAAAACCCCAGTGTGAACTGGAGTCCAATGGACGGTGACCTGTGGAACAGTTCACACTGGAGTTACATCAGCTGAGGGGATGGTTGCCTTTGGATAAGTCCATGTCAGAACATGCACACCCCTGTAGGGACTCTGAGGAGTCACCCACATCAGAGCAGAGACAGTTCTGAAGGGTTGTTGAGACAGCCCCAGGTCTCTTAACCTCTCCTCATATGCAAGATGCCCTTTGTGGCCCTTTGCTGGACTCTCTCCAGTTGCTCCAAATCTCTCTTGTCTGTGGTACAGACCCCTCACTCACACACACATGTACTGTGTGTGGCCTCAGACATGCAGCCCATCCTGGAACTTGTCTTGGATTCTTGCTCTTCCCAGGTTCCTTTGTCCTAGAGACACCCATGTCATGGAGTGTCTTTCAACCATATGTGCACACACCATACACACAAACGTGCACAGAGAAACATGTCTCCCAGTCACCCTTCAGACCCCATAGCCTTTCCAGCACCTGCAAGGACTCCCCTGGTCCCTCTGCAGCCAGCTCCTCCCATCGTGTCCTCATCAGAGACCCTCACACAGCCTTGGCTTCCAGGTCACTTCACCTACATTCCAGCTGATCTGGCTTAATCTTCACCACTGATGACACATCTAATATCCCAGAGCCCACTGGATCATTAATGTCTTCAGTGATAATAATCTGTATTCTGTTTTCTTTCCTTTTTTCCAACCTTTAACTTTTCCATCATCTTCCCAGATGCTTTCTGTCACAGCCACCCCTAATGCACCCTCCCACTAGACAGAACATGAATCAAAATAAAAATTCTCCCACTACCTCTACGTGCCGAGGAACTAACTGTAACCACAACCCTGACTTTACTTCAGGCTGTTGTATCACTGAAGTACCAAAAATTCTCTGGGATCGATGGGGCAACTTCTCTCCAGATCATTAAAAGTTATGTTCATGCGTTGTTTAAGTCTGAACTGCTTCTTTTCAGTGGTTGGTTGGTTGGTTGGGTTTTTGGTTGTTGTTTGGGTTGAGGTTTTTTGTTTGATTGGTTTTGTTTGTGTTGTTTTTTTTTGGGGGGGTGTGGGGATGTCATAAATGGAGATTTTTATGAGCTCTCTGAATAACTCCTCTTTTTGTAAGATTTTTGGTGCTTGAAGCCATCTCATCTTTATTGTTTATAAAGATGTCTACTCTTCCTCTTTTTCTTTCTTTTTTTTCACCCACCTGGAGATGATGATTTTAGGGCTCCTGTTTCTACTTTTTGGGGACAGCCTGCACTAACAGTCATCATTTTCTCAGCTCAGATTTCTTTAACTTCAATGTTCAGTTTGTCCTCGTTTTGTTACACTTTTAGCATCTTCTCTATCTGCATTTACTATTTGAGAGTCACCCATCTCACCTGTATCAGATATAACTGGCCCTTCAAGGATTACTCATTCTATTGAGGGAGGGGTCAGTATCCAGTGGAACACAGGGAAGTCTCTTATTTCCCTAGTTAACTCTTGTATGTACTATATTGAAAAAATTAAAAATTATTATATTTGAGTAAATTCAAGAATTGTTAAATGCTGCCAGTTCTTTTCACCTCTTTCTAGTCCCTTTTTTCTGGTCTTACTGTTCATTTCAGCTTTCATAGAACCATAGAATGGTTTAGGTTGAAAGGGACCTTCAGAGCCCATCTAGTCCAGCCCCTGCCATGAGCAGGGACATCTTCACCCAGCTCAGGTTGCTCAGAGCCCCATCCAGCCTGGCCTGGGATGTCTCCAGGGATGTGGCATCTACCACCTCTCTGGCTTCCTGGGCCAGCATTCTGCCACCATCAGTGGAAAAAATTTCTTCCTCATGCCCAGCCTGAATCTCCCTCCTTTAGTTTAAAATCACCACCCCTTGTCCTACCACAGCAGGCCCTGCTAATAAGTCTGTCCCCATCTTTCTTATTAACCCCTTTTAAGTACAGAAAGGCTGCAACAAGGTGTCACCAGAGCCTTCTCTTCTCCAGGCTGAACACCCCGACTCTCTCAGCCTGTCCTCACAGCAGAGCTGTTCCATCCCTCTGATCAATTTTGTGGCCTCCTCTGGCCCCTCTCCAACAGGTCCATGTCTGTCCCGTGCTGAGGACCCTGAGCTGGATGCCGTACTCCAGGTGGAGTCCCACCAGAGTGGAACAGAGGGGCAGAATCGCCTCCCTTGACCTGCTGTCCGTGCTGCTGGTGGTGCAGCCCAAGATACAATTGGCCTTCTGGGCTGCAACAGCACGTTGCTGGCTCATGTCAAATCTTTCATCCACCAGTACCCCCAAGTCCTTCTTGGCAGGGCTGCTCTCCATCCCTTCATCCCCCAGCCTGTACCGATACTGGGCATTGCCCTGACCCAAGTGCAGGACCTTATACTTGGCCTAGTTGAAACTCAAGTTATTCACATGGACCCACGACATGAGCTTGTCCAGGCCCCTCTGGATGACGTCCCGACCCTCAGGCGTGTCAACTGCACCACTCAGCTTGGTGTCATTCATAAACTTTCTGAGGGTGCACCCAATCCCTCTGTCCATGTCATTGATGAAGATATTAAACATCACTGGTCCCAGTACGGACCCCTGAGGGACACCACTTGTCAGCAGTGTCCATCCAGACATTGTGCCACTGACCATTACTCCAGGGGTGTGACCATCCAGCCAGTTCCTCATCCACTGAACAGTCCACCCACCAAATCCACACCTCTCCAGTTTAGAGAGAAGGCTGTTTATGGGGGACTGTGTCAAAGGCTTAACAAAAGTCCAGATAGACGACATCTGTAGCCCTTCCATTGTCCACTGATGTAGTTACTCCATCACTGAAGGCCCCTAGGACGGTCAGACAGGACTTGCCCTTGGTGAAGCCATGATGGATGTGTCAAATCACCTCCCTGTCCTGCATGTGCCTTAGCACAGCTTCTTAGTCTTTACGTCTCTTAGACATGAACCATTGTTCAACTCTGGGACTAAGTTTAGATCCAGCTGCACCCATACTCCTCACTGAGAAGGAGTTTAGAAAGCAAGGGGGTCCATTCTGAACCTTGTGACTCAATGGGAGGGCCTCCTTCTATTCTTTCATGTGTCCTGTCCCCACAGAAATCACTCTGAAACAACTCTCATCCAATTCTGTTTGACACATTTCCTCCATGCAGTAAGTAATAGAGTGAACCTTGCCATCAAACTCTGTTAACTTGCATTTTTCTTTAAGTGTCCTAAACACTGCCCTGCAGCAAGCAGGACCCTAAACCACTCAGCCGTGCAACTTCTCACAGGGAAACCTGAGCACCAATCCTGACCAGAAGACCATTGTACCTCAAGCAGCGACTGCTGTGCTGTGCTGCATGTACAGCGTGTCCTTCATGCCTGTGCTGGACTGCAGGAATCCCTTGGCCACATGACAACCTCAGCAGCGTATTGTCACACAAGAGTTGCAGGCAAGTCATACTCTGTATCAGACATTATGCCTTCTGCATGGCCTTGCCTGGATCTACCAGTGCAGAAAGAAGATCTAATGAAAGCATAATTTCTGTTTGACTGTAGAGATGATGAATAGAGTTGTTTCAAAGTAATAAAATCCTACAATAGCTTGAATGACCAAAACAGGAGACTGTCTTCTATGGATGGGGTCTACATTGTGTGCTGCATTTAGGTCAGAAGCTTGTTCAATGCTACACCTTCCAGGGTTTCCACCAACCGAAAGAACATAAGATTGCCCATGTGACACTCCTCTTACAGTGCTAGACCTAATGAACAACATTTTAAATTATTGTATTATCTTTATTATCTTTAAAAAGCTTATCTTGGTGCCTTTCAATTACTTTTTGAGTTTCAGTTGAGTTTTGATATGAAGCATTGCTGCGCTTGGAGGATGCCATCTTGAAGACAAGATATATCCAGGCACACTGTTAAAGTATTTGATCTTTTCATTGACTATATCAAGAGAATGAGTGAAGATCCCTGTGTGATGTGCTGCTTGTCTGTGCAATGTCTGCAGCTATAGAATAGAGACAGACCTTGCCTCTCTGATGACATCTGATGACCGATGTCTCTGACTGATTGTATCAGCCAACAGCAAACAGGCAGTAAATCCCACTCTGCAATGCTGTCTGGGGCAGTTGTGATGCACCTGCCCTGAGTAGGGTAGATTTCCTGGAGGTCTTGTGTGGTTCTTGTCAGCCTTGGCATCTCATGTCGTTCTATGGGCCTGGATTTGAACATGAAATTGAGTATTTGTCCTGAATTCAGTGAGGCAACGTGGAGATGAACATGGGACAACTGCCAGTGTAGTCATTGGAGAGCTGGTAAATTCAGCTGCTGGACAAGAAAGAGACTGAGCTGTCCCTGTGGCACAGGACTATAATAAATCATTCATATGAATACCTCTGTCAACTACCATGAACACAGTGAGAAGGACAAGGTTCTTTCAGCCTTTATTTGGACATCATCTGTCATTTCACTCAGCCAAAGGGATTCCCCACCAGGCTCATGTATGATCCCAGAGATGTTGCCCAGTCTCTACGGACTTCTCCATTAGATCTTGCAATTACTTGCATATAGCTTGCACCACCTGTGGCAGCTCCAGTGTAACCAGGTATTTGCATCTGAAGGTCTCACTCCTGCATTCTGACTCCATTAATTATCATGGGAGTTGAGAAAAGAGGCTGACATGCCTATTTTATGTCTCTATTTTGTGCACAACTGAACAGACGCAAGAGGAATCCCACCTCCTGTGAGTTTCTGGCAGGCGCAGGAGGGAGCTGATTCTCCTCCAAATGCTGGGAATGCAATGCAGGATGAGATGCCTCTACTGACTCAGCTGAATCTCTGCCCTCAACAGGGATAAAGGAGATCCCTCCCTGTCACCGTCCAGCTGTCCTGTCTAATATAAGACCAAAAAAAAAAGTGATATTTAGATGTAACAGTGTCTCCGAGAGGGGAAATTACACTTCTGGAAAAGTCTGTCTCTCCCCAGATGAGGGGGAGGGAACATCAGTGATGACTTCTGCCAGTTTCACAACAGGTTTCCTGGAGCCCCAGGGACACCTGGAGGGAGCCCAGAGGGGACAGAGAAAGTGCCCCCTTGTGCTGCTCCTGTGCTGCTGAGCTGGGCTGGGCTCCTGGCACAGAGGGAGCTCATGGCAGCGGCAGCGCTGCAGAGAGACAGCTCTGCCCAGGAGCAGCTCCTCTGCACATGCAGCAGGGATGAGGGCTCTGCCTGGGTATCTCAGGGAGATGAGCAAGTCTAAGAGAGAGCTGAAAGGTCATCAGGATTGAGAGGATGACTGAAAGCTCACTGGAGAAGAAATCTTCACAGCCCTTGACACGGTAAGCCTCTGGTTCAGTGACAATGCATCTGTGGCTCCCGGAGGCATCTTCTGAAGCTGGCACAGCCACAGCTTGTGGGATCTGTAAGAAAGGGGCTCCTGTCAGGCAATTTTGAACAGTTATGAAGCCATTTGTGCAGCCAGGGGTGCCCAGGGCTGTCCTGCAGAGCAGGGTCCCTGCACCCCAGGGCTGTGCCGGGACAGGGACTCTGCCACCTGCCAGGGTCAGCGCTCAGCCTGCACGGGGACATCCCCACGGTGCTGTGGGGAGAAGCTGTGGGTGCAAGGAGCAACGTCTGGTAGGTCAGGGTCCTGCTGCTGAGAGGGTGCTGCTTGGGTCAGGGCTGCTCACAGCTTCAGATCGCTAAAGGAGATTCCCGGGTGGTGTTTAAAGGAGAATAGCAAGGCAGGGGCTACCTGAAAGGGAAGGATCCTGTTCTTTCAGTCTGCTACTCTGAGTTTTCTGCGTGGGCAATGGGACATAGAAATTAATGTCTCAGTTAATGGGAGGAACTGAAATTCCCAATCTGTTCCTCTTAGCAGTGAATAAATGGGTGAGTATCAGAAATCAACACACCGTGGCTTACAGACATTGTCAGGATGACTTTTCCAGCCTCATCAGGGCTGGTCTGATGTTCCCATCAGAGCCAGCCCACACAGAGCTGCCCCTGGGCAGCGCCGGCTGCTGGGAGGGGTCTGCAGGGCAGAGCTGAGCACACAGCGGGTGGGATGGGGTCTGTGGTACTGCCAGCAGGAGACCTGGGGACACAGACACAGCTGCAGGCAGGGACAGCTCCAGGCAGCAGAGCAGGGGGTGTTCAGGAGCTCTTTCGGTCCTTGTCTGCAGATGATGCTGGGTGTTGTGTGCTGGGCAATGATCTGACTGTCCCTTTAGGACATGTCGCTTTCAGGAGCCTGACTCTGCTCTGCCTGTCCTGCTGGGCTCACGAGCTGCCCCCAGAAAGGCTCAGGTCTGCTGTAGGATCCCAGCAGTGCTGAGCCTTTCCTTGGGGTCTGCACTGTCCTCTCAGAATTCTTGGCTTCTCTCAGTGATGGGTCATACCCTGCTCTCTCCACCACATCTCTAACTCTGGGATGAAACAGAGGTTCTGGGATCTGCAAACAGAGGTTTACAGATCTGCCTTTTCAAACAGGACTCCCCTGCTCCCATATTAGCCCAATTGTTTGGGTCTTTCCAGAGTGTATATTCTTTGTGATCAAATCTTCATGACAGCAGAAATGAAAGCACATGGCAGATCAGTAAAAGCCTGATGGATGGTGAGGCTGTCCTGATTCTGCACTAAGCCATAGAGAACTGAGTCCTTTGGCCTGTCCTGTCTCAAGACTCATTGAAGTTTCAGGCATAAAAATGAGAATTTCTAACCCTGAACTCCCACTCACCAGATGTTGTGCTGGAAAAAAAAAAAAAAAAGACACACCAAAAAAATTACTGTAAAGACATGCTAACCCTCTCCTCTGTAGGCCACACTCCTCAGAGTCATGAGTGCAAATACTCAACTATTTCATTAACAGTGGATGATATTTGACATTCGCTGTGAACGTTGGAGCTGCCACAACCCAGCTCCCGTGTCCCCACTGCAGAGCTTGGCAGCACACGGGCAGAGGTTCTGCTGCTCACAGCACACTCAGCCAGCACAGCCCAGAGAAAGGAAATGCATGTTATTTGGAGGGCTAGGGGCTGGTTTCTGTGGAAAATAGAGTGACTTTGGTAAGAGGATGGTATTCTAATTTTATGTTGTTCTTTCCTTTGCTTTTTAACAGACCCCCCATGCCCCCAGCCAGCAAATGTCCAACAGCAGCTCCATCACCCAGTTCCTCCTCTTGCCACTTGCAGACACACGGGAACTGCAACTCTTGCACTTCTGGCTCTTCCTGTTCATCTACCTGGCTGCCCTCCTGGGCAACGGCCTCATCATCACCACCATAGCCTGTGACCAGCACCTCCACACCCCCATGTACTTCTTCCTCCTCAACCTCGCCCTCCTTGACCTGGGCTGTATCTCCACCATTGTCCCCGAATCCATGGCCAATTCCCTCTGGGACACCAGGGCCATTTCCTACGCAGGATGTGTGTCGCAGATCTTTTTTTTCCCCTATTTCATCACAGCAGAGTATTGTCTTCTCACAGTCATGGCCTATGACCGCTACGTTGCCATCTGCAAACCCCTGCACTACGGGACCCTCCTGGGCAGCAGAGCTTGTGTGCACGTGGCAGCAGCTGCCTGGGCCAGTGGGTTTCTCAACGCTCTGCTGCACACAGCCAATACATTTTCACTGCCACTCTGCAAGGGCAATGCTGTGGACCAGTTCTTCTGTGAAATCCCTCAAACCCTCAAGCTCTCCTGCTCACACTTTTACCTCAGGGAAGTCTGGGTTATTCTGGTTAGCCTCTTATTAATATTTGGATGTTTTGTTTTCATTGTGGTGTCCTATGTGCAGATCTTCAGGGCTGTGCTGAGGATTCCCTCTGAGCAGGCACAGCACAAAGCCTTTTCCACGTGCCTCCCTCACCTTGCTGTGGTTTTCTTGCTCACCAGTACTGGCACATTTGCCCACCTGTAGCCCGCCTTCATTTCTTTCCCATCCCTGAATCTGGGGGTGTCTGTTGTGTATTCAGTGGTACCTCCAACATTGAATCCCCTCATCTATAGCATGAGGAACAGGGAGCTCAGGGATGATCTGAGGAAGCTCATGACTGGATGTTTTCAGCAACCATAGACTGCTCCCCTGTGCAAAGGGCTCCTAGTGTATGTCATGACAGGCCAAGTTTGTCTTTCCTTCTTTACATTTTTTTTCCTTTTTCCACTTGCACTGTTATTGTCTTCCAAGAAATGTCACTGTTCATCCCTTCCCGCTTAATTATCCACCCATCTTGTGTGAACCAGTGACTTTGTGGAAATGGGAATACGTCATTGTATTTAAGTGAAATAAATGAACTGACAACACCATGTGTTTCTGGGCTCCTCCTGGGGATGTGGGGAGTGCAATGCCACTGAAGGATGATGGTGTGACCTCCTGGCCTCCCGGGGAGATGGGTGTAAAGAGGCAATGAGGGTCCATGCCCATGATGATGATGTGTCTCCTTTTAGGCCTTAGTTGGAGGCACATGAGCTATAGCTAAGGGGACAAAGACTTTGGGCTTTCAGGGACATCCAGCCTTACCAGCACCCTTGGACATCTTCGCTGCAGGCCATTCTACACTGACCCAGGCCTGTGGGTGTTCCCTTGCAGGCTGCAGGCTGCAGACACCCAGTGTGTCGGGAACAGAAGGGAAAGAGAGAAACCCATTGGTTGAGGATAAAAACAGCGTAATAAGACAACTATAAGACTATAATAAGACAAGACTATATTTAATAATATACTACTAAAAATACAGATGTGTAAGATAAAATAATGATATTCAGTGCAATCCCTCATGAAACTCCAGTTGTGCTGAACAGTCCTGGAGCAGGGAACATCCTGGTCTCAAACAGCCAATCCCAGTGAGACAGAGAGCAAAAAGGTAAAGTGCAGAAAGACCCAAGGGCTGACTGCAAACCAGAGGAATGGCAAAAGGCCGAACTAACACCAAACTCGCAGTGGAACAGAACTTCCAAACAGAAATAACTAAAGTAGCCACAAAACCTGAACTAACAGAACTGACTAGCTGGAAAAGCTGGCTGCAGCTTTATACCGAGCATGACGCTAATGGTAGGGAATATTTTGCTGATCAACCTGGATGTCAACATAGGAGCTGTCCTGTCTGTACCTCCTCCTACCAATTTGCACCTGCAGCTGGACAGTTGAAGAAGTCTTTGCTTTCCCTGATAACAGGCAAGGTATCAGTGAGTTCTGACTTTCCTTTCATGAGAAATCCCAAACACTGAAAAGCTACTGGAAGAAAATATTTGTTCCATCCCAGGGAAAAAGCAGTGTTATCTCATGATTCTCAGAGTAAATCTAAAGAAAAAGACTATTAAAGCTATGAAGGAGAGAAGATTCTAGCTACATGAAGAAAATTAACTCAGTTTCAGTCAAACCAGCATGTTCCCTTGACCTTCACACTTCAACAGGCTAGAGAAGACTGGGTCTCTCGGCCTCTCCACAACATGACCCCAACCCTATCTTGGCAGACTTTCTCTGGCCACGTGACAGCTACTCCACATTTCTCCAGAACGGGGAGCCTCACACTGGGACACACCACTCCAGATGTGACCACACCAGTGCTGAGTCAAGATGGACAATAATGGTCCATGTCTGGTTGGCCACATTTGTGCCAGTGCAGCCCGATATGTTCATGGCCATATTCCTATTTAGCACCACTGGCTGCTATGGCATTACTTGTAATGTCCAAACTCTTCTTGCTGAGACTGCTCCTCAAACAGTCATGCCTGAGTCTACCTTGATGTGTGGGTGTTGTTGTTTAACCCTGTAGACAGGTAAGTCCCACATAGCCACTTGCTCACTCATGATGTCATATAGTGTGGAACATCCCTTTGGTCATTTGGGGTCAGTTGTCTCAGCTGGGTCCTCTCCCAGCTTCTCATGCACCTCCAGCCTACCTGATGTGGAGCAGCATGAGGAGCAGACAAGGCCTTGATGCTGTACAAGAACTGCTCAGCAATAACTGGAACATTGGTATGTTATCAGTACTGCTTTGTGCACAAATCCAAACCACAGCACAGGGTTGCTATGATGAATATTAATTATACTCTAGCCAAAACCAGTACAACAGGGTGGTTCTGCCCACTGATGCAGTGCATCAGAAGCTCAGAAGGAGAACAAACATTCTCTTTAGAAAACTTCTTGAGGTTTCTGTTGGTCAAATCCCAGAGTTTCACAAGGTCTGCTTGGAGTGAAGCTCCATTATGTCAGTGGTTAAGGTGAGTTTGTAGATGGTTCACCTGTGGCCCCTGACTAGATCAAAGCAATAGGAACTAAAGGATGTGACAGAATAGAAATAAACAGAGGAGTCACTAGGTAAATGAAATTGCAGTGGGAAAGCCTGGAGCTTTGCCTTGGAAGAGATGACAAGTCTGTTGAGAGCTTGTGGGTCAGGATTAGCCAGGCAGACCAACATGGGTGACCTCTTAGTGCATGTCTGTTGTTGACTGCTTGTTGAGGAAGAAGTAGATGAGAACTTCATCAGGCCACTGGAAGAAGCTTCATGTACTCACACCCTGGGCCTCCTGGTCTTGGAAATGGACCACTTTATTAGCTCCCTGAGGGGCAACATAGTAGGGTACAACCCATCCAGAAGGCTTCTGGAGGACATCAGTGATAACTTCCCAGGTGTGCAGAGCTGGGCTTAGGGAAGCCAAAGCCCAGCTCAAGCTCAGTCTACATTGTGACCTGAAGGACAACAAAAAAGGTTTCTACAAGTATATAAAGTGCAAAAAGAAGACTAAGGACATGGTATATGGTCCAGGATATGGAAAAGCCTGAGATAGTCAATGTTTTTATCATCTCAGTATTTACTGATAGGACAGACATTTGAGAATCCCAGGGCCCCAAGAGCAGAGGGAAATCTGGAGCAAGGAAGTCTTACCCTTGGTGAAGGAGTCTCTAGTTAGAGAACATTTAAATAAACCAGACATACTTAAGTCTATGGGAACTGAGGGGATGCACCCATGAGTGCCAAGGGAGCTGGCCGATGTCACTGCAAGGCCACACTTAATTCACTTTTAAAGGTCATTGTTACTGGGAGAGGTTCCTGAGGAGTGGAAAAAGGTAAATGTCAATCCTGTCTCAAAGAAGGGCAAGGAGCAGGATCTGGGGAGCTGTCAGACTGTTTTCTCTAACATCCTGCTGGACATGCTGATGAAGTATAGGGTACATAAGTGGAAAATGTGGTGTACTCAGAACTGACAGAACAGCCAGGCTCAGAGGATTGCGACCAACAGCACAAAGACCAGCAGGAAACACCATGAGGAGTGATGGAGAACATCAAAGCTTGGCTGTTAGTCTGGGAGTTGCGAGCATGCACTGCCAGTGGCTCCAGCCCCAAGAGTACCCCGAACCCCATGAGCAGCAGTGAGTCCTCTTCTGACCAGGGAAAGATGCTCTGGCTGGAGAGGAGATGCTGGGAGCACTGGGTTGGCAATCCCCACCCAACATCTTCCCCACCAGGTGTCTCTTGGGTGCCTGGAACCACTGCAGTGATAATGGGAAGAGCACTGCCTACCTGGGCTGGAGGAGATGGGGTCTGGAATGAGGGTCCTGGAGCAGTTTCTCCTGGCTGTTCATGCAGCAACAAGCAGGGCTGGGTATTAGGACTGAGTGACTCTTCTTGAGGGCCTCCAACTGAGCATGAGGATTGTCTGTTGTTTCCTAAGTTCTCCTTTGTATGCTGCCTCTTCTGGTGGGGATCTCAGAGGCTGCCAGCCCTACAGAGAAGCCGAAAGAGGCCTTGTCCTTCCTGTGGTCACAGCTGGAACTCAGGTCTCTATCACAGCACAACTGAGAAGCCTTGTCTAGGAGTGACTTTTGGGGTAAAGGTAACAAGAGGGGTGAAGAAAGTTGTCTTAAGGACATGTGCTGGGCACCAGGACTGAAGTACCAGAGCAAAATGATGTGTCTTCTGGGTGAATGCTTTCTTCAGTGAAGACACAGGGTCCCATACTTTCTTTCCATGCCACCCTTCAGGAGGGAGAATGGCACTAAGAGTTGGAAAGTAGGGGACACCAATCCTTCTGCAGCCACTTCCCAGGCCTGGTGAAGCACCAGGACAGCAAAGACTTCTGGCTCTGCACCCTAAACTCTGGGTGTTATCTTGGGGCAGCTGAACACCAGCATTTTTCTCTCCAAGGCAATTTCCAGCCCAGGTCAGCTCCTTTCTGATCTCCCCCCATCCCTTCTCTGATCTGGTCTGGTGTTCCTGATCCTTCACCTGTGCTCCCCACAGGGCCCCAACCTGGCAGTGATGCTCTGCAGAGGAAATTGGCTGCAGGACCATAGGTGACACTGGCTGTGCTGATCAGTGATAGAGGCAGATGCAACTGGATGGGCTGCACTGTCACTGAGCTCTTTCCCAGGGGTCTAAAGCTGTGGAAAGGGCTCAGAGCATTTCTCATGACTCGGGGTGTTCTCCAGTGCCCACATTGAACCATCCATGGGCTTTTGCTGAAGGAGATATTAATCATCCTCAGATCTCTTTTTCATGATCTTGCTGGGTCCCCACGGCCTCACCTGGGATAGCAGAGACCTTGTTTACTTGTGGATACCGTCCTGGTTTTAGCTGAGATAGAGTTAATATTCTTTCTAGTAGCTGTGGTTTGGTTTTGGTATGAGAAGAATGTTGATAATACACTGATGTGTTGGTTGTTACTGGTTAGTCAAAGACTTTTTGTCTTCCCAGATGCAGAAGAATCTGTGAGGGAGCAAAGCCAGGGTAGCTGACCCAAGCTGGCCAAGGGGTATTCCTTACCGTATGATGTCATGCTACATATATAAATCAGAGTTCCTCAGGAGGCAAATATTGTTGCTTGGTCATGGATGGACTATTGGTGTTGCAGGTACTAAGCATTGTGCATCACTTGTTTTGCATATTCCGTTGCTATTATTATTATTATTATTATTATTATTTTCTCTTCCTTTGCTGTTCTGATAAAATGTTCTTATCTCAATCTATGAGGTTTTTTTCATTTGCAATTCTCTCTGCCATCCCACTTGAGGAGGTGGAGTGAGTGTGAAGTGTAGTCCCAGTTAACACCTGGGATTAAACGGCCACAGTTCTTTCTGGTGCACAACATGGTGCAAGAAGAATTTCAGATAGTAACAGATTGACTAGAGTGTATTAAGGGACTTATATCTGTTAATAGTTGTGGGTCACAATACTGATTCATTGGTTGTTGATATTAGTTTATTTGATCTGAACTCTGCTCCTATTTTTGCGATATATGTTAAAGATTGGTGTTGACTTTTGCGGTTTGCTGTGCTCTGAAATTATTAGTGGTGTTTTGCCTGGGAAATTGGTTATTAGAACACTGACCTTGACTTTGATCTGGTACCTGAGCTTTGTACTGAAGCTATTGCTGTACAAGAATTAGGGAAGGATCAAAGCCAGGACAACTGACCCAAGCTGTATAAAAAGTGGAGTTGCTCAGAGGGCAAATACTGCTGCTTGGAAACAAACAGGCTATTGGTGTCACAGGCAGTAAGTGACTTCACTGTGTATCACTAGTTTTGTGTATTCTATTATTGTTATCATCATCATAATTTTTCTCTTCATTTACTGTTCTAATAAACTGTTCTTTTTTCAATCCATGAGGTTTTTTCCCTTCTGATGCTCTCCTCCATTCCACTTGGAGTGAGTGAGCGATTGTGTGGCCCTAATTGCCAGCTAGTATTAAATGACAACAGTACTTTTTTGTACCCAACCTGGTATAAGAACAATTGGAGATAATAACAGCTACAGTAGAGCATATTATGGAATTTATATATCTTAACAGTTGCAGGTCACTATATTGATTAATCTGTTCTTGACATGAGTTAATTTTGTCTGAACTATACTTCTGTTTCGCTACACATGTCAAAGATGGGTGTTGGAGTTATCAGCTTGCTGTGCTCTGCAGTGATTAGCGGTGTTTGCCCTGGGAAATCTGTTATTAGAAAACTGACCTTGAGTTTAATCTGGTATTTGAGTTTCATACCAAAGCCATTACTGTACATCTGGCACCAACTAGTGGAGACAATTAATAATTATACTTCTTGATCTGAGACAATTTCATGGAGGAAATACAGAATGGCAGCATTGTTAGCTTATCCTGTGATGCTTCCTCCTTCATTCAAATAACATCAGTACCTTCAAAATCTTTGGGTACTTAGAATACTTGTATTGGTATCTTTTGGAATATTATTTCAGTTTTGTAGAACAATGCACAAAGAATCTGAAAAACATTTAAAAAGCAGCTGAAAAAAAACAACTCCAAACAATGCGCCTCAAGAAACCAATCAGTCTCAACCAGCCTCAAACAACCTAAACCAACCAAAACCAAAAACCCTCAGCAAACCCAAACCAAAACAGCCTGAACCACAAACCTTAAAGAACCAACCTGAGACAATTAAACTCAACTAAAACAACACACTTTCAATGACCTACAAACAACGCAAATGGCAAAGGAGGCACCAGGGACACCCAGAAGCTGTGCCCAGTGCCTGGCCACTAAGGTCAGAGGCAGCCCCCTGGGCCTCTTGTGCACAGGGACCCTCAGGGACAGCAGCACAAGGGCTCCTCCAAAGGGTACTGGGGAAGGTGGTGGTGGGGGAGGCAGAGGTGGGCAGGGCTGCATCCAGGGGTCACCCCCATCTCACAGGGCCACCACCTGGCAACGTAGGCATCACAGTGCTCCAGGGCAGGAGAAACAGCAGCGTCCTCCTGTGCCCACAGCCAGAACTGGCCCGGGCCAGCCCCAAGACGTCCCAGAGGAAGTCCTGGAGGAGACAGTGGCATCACTTGACAGGGCTGAAGGGACCAAGGGAAGCGGCTGGACCAGGCTGCTGCAGCTTCTCTGCTGCAGGGCTCATCTCGTGTGGAAACCCTTTTCAGCTGGACAGCAGAGGCAAGACCAAGGAAATGACTTCTTGAGGAGCACTGCAGAGCTCGCTGTCTTCATCCACTGCAGAGCCCGTGGCAGCAGGCATAATATATAGGATACAGAGACGTTGCAAGTGGTCCTGTTATAGTTGAATTTTGTGGGCTGTGTTTTGATTCTGTAGACTGTATCCAAGATTCTTAGCTTTGATACTGTATCCAGGTTCAGAATGTGCATTCAAGCATGATTTTATATAATCATACCCTATTCTTGAAATTGACATAGATTTATGACATATTCTTTAGAACAGGTAACTTAAACCATACCCTATTCTTAAGATTGATATAGATTTATGATATATTCTTTAAAACAGGTGAAAACAGGTAACTTAGAAATAACTGATAAACATGCGAATGTTACTTAGCATTGCTTAGATAGATAATTTGTGTTAGAACAGGTGTGGAATATGCTAATGGTTGTCAAGAATTGTTATGCATATGTATGTGATCAAATTGTATAAATATGGTGTAGTCTGAATCAGTGGCTGAAGCCAGCTTTGGGTGCGAACCCCTGGTTTCCCAGCGCTGAAATAAAGCACCGCATATAACTGCACCTGTGGTTATGTGTCTTGAATGCTAACAGTCCCAGTGACCTGGATCATCCCCTGGGGTCCTGACAGGCACAGGAAGGACTCTTGTCCCTGAGGTCAATCAGGTCACAGGAATCTGGGAACTCTCAGAAGCTCCTGAAATGGCTCCAGGTCAAGGGAGAATAAGGCTTGGGAATCTCCTCAGAGGCGTGAGTAGCTTGTGGGATGAGAAACGAAGCCAAGCCTTGCCTAGGGAATATCCAATCACCATCCCTGAGGTCGGGAAGGAATTTTCCCCCAGGCAGATTGGCACTGGTCCCCAGGGTTGTTTTGCCTTCCTCTGCAGCATTGAGCATGACCACTTCTCAGAGCTTCTCTGGTCCCTCTGGGCTCAGTGAGTGTCTGCTGCTCAAGCACTAACAAGATGGCCCTTCATGCCCTGCAGCTGGGGGTGAAAGGCTTTTGTTTTCTTATGCAGGAAAGAAAGTGTCCCCAGGGTTTTTTTTTTGGCTTCCTCTGCAGTGTTGACCTTGGCCCCTTGACAGAGCTTCTTTGGGCCATTTTGGCTGCCTGCTGCTCCTGCTGCATGTGGGCCCTGGTGCCCCACACAACCTGCCTAAACCAAAACAACCTACCTAAAAGAAAAGAACAAACCAAAACAACCTACCTGAAAGAAAAGAACCCACCCAAAACAACCAACATAAAACAAACAAAATAAAACTGGCTAAAAGAAAGAACCTAAACCAAAACAAACTACCTAAGCCAATCTACCTAAAACAACCTACCCTAAGAAACCCTAAACCGAACAACCTAAATGAAACGAAACCAAAAAACCTAAACCAACACATCTTGAAACAACCCAACCTAAAAGCAACACTACCTGACACAGCCTACCTAGGAACAACTAAACCAACCCAAAACAAGTAACCTAAACCAACATCAATGGAAACACTTAAACCAACCTAAATAACATAAACCAAACCTATTTCACCCAACCTACAAAAAATCACATGCATACACCAAACTTATCAAACCACCAACCAAAAAGAACCAATCTAAAAGACCTTTTGAAGAGAAAATTTCATGCCCTAGTAAGGCCCTCATATTATTATCCATTACTAATTTTTTAAGTGGGCAGTGATGAGACTGCAATGGGAAATGTAAGGGTAATCAAGGGAGACTTCAGGGCATTGGGACAACTGTAGGAGGGAAAAAAACAAAAAGCTCTGTATGATCCCCTGCAGTGCAGACCCCTCCTCTGAGCAGCCCCCTCGCCCCCTCTCCCCCCAGCAAAGCCTCTGCCCTCAGGGCCGGGGTCTCCAAGGCATGAAGCAGCTCCTGTGCAGCCAGAGCTCCAGTTCCTCTGCAGAGCACAGGGGCTGAGAGCAGCTGCCCAGCAAGGTTGGTGTCTGGAAGGTGGCTGCACAGCTGGGGAAGGGTGACGCTGTCTGAGTGCCCGGCTGCCTCTGCCCTGGCCTCTCTCACACCCACCCTCACCGCATTTTCCTTCTTGCTCCACTGCTCTGTGTTCTGTTGCTGTGATCCTGTTCTTGCTTGAAAAAGGTAGTTGTCAAACCTGTCTTCAAGAAGGGCAAGAACGAAAACTGTGAGAATTACGTGTTGGTCAGCCTACCTCTGTCCCTGGGAAGGGGATGGGACATGTCCTCCTGCAGCCATGTCTAGGCACTTGGAAAACAAAAAAGGGATTGCTGAACAAAAATGGGCAGGGGAAAGAAAGGTATGTTGTGCACATGGAATTTTCCAAGGTGTCAGACATTGTTTCGTGTGGTGTCCTTATAATGTTATTGGTGCTCTCTGGGCTAAAGAAGTGGATTTTGGGTGGGAAGTTGGTTGGATGATGAAGCCCAAATGTCAGCAGTTACCAGTGGAGTCCCTCAGTGACCAGCACTTGGGCCAACACTGTTGAATGTCTCTATTCTCCCCCTGTATGATGTGATGGAGTAAACCTTCAGCTCCTTTGTGGATGGTGCAAACCTGGGCAGAGACCTATAACAACCTCATCTGATATTCAGGGTTCTCTTCAAACCTGAGTTACTCTGTGATTCAAGGAATTTTTCCCTTGGAGAGGTTTTGGAAGACAGACTAGGTGGAGGAACAAGAAAAAAAAAAAAAAAAAAGAGGCAGATGAGGAGACATTTCCTCTTGTCCTATCACTTGTTACTTGGGAGAAGAGACCAACATCTTCCATGTTCCAACCTCCTTTCATGTATTTGTAGAGAGTGATCAGCCTCCTTTTTCTCCAGGCTGAACAGCCCCAGTTTCCTCAACTGCTCTTCATCACACTTGTGCTCCAGCCCCTCACCAGCTTTGTCGCTTCCTCTGCACTCTCTCTAGTATTTCGATGTCCTTCTTATAATGAGGGGCCCAAAACTGAACACAGGATTCAAGGTGGGACCTCACCAATGCCGAGTATGGTGGCATGATCACTTCTATAGTCCAGCTGGCCACACTGTTCCTGATACAAACCAAGATGCTGGTGGCCTGGGCACACTGCTGGCTGATATTCAGCCGCCTGTCTATCAACACCCCCACATCCCTCTCTGCCAGGCAGCTTTCCAGCCACTCTTCCCCGAGCCTGTAGCATTCCTGGGGTTGTTGTGACTCAAGTGCAGGACTTGGCAATTGGTCTTGTTCAGCCTCATACAATTGGTCCCAGTCCAATGATCCAGCTGGTCCAGATCCCTCTGTATGGCCATCCTCATGTCCCACATCATAAGGAATGGACATGGGGACCTCACTTCAAGGAAGCACACCCCAGTGTTGCATTCAGGTGGTCTCCCATGGGATGTTGCTGGCAACATGAAGTGACCTCGTGAATGATTGTCCCACGGGCCTTCATGGAACGCGCAGGAATAGCTGATGGCATTTGGTCCCACAGCAGAAAATGGAGGCCAATGAGAATGTTCATCCAGCCGGCATGCTGATGAGATCTCCAGACCAGGTAGTTGGCAACCTCAGGTGCCAAACTTGCACCCTAGGACAGCATGAAAGAATTGACATAGAGAATCCTCAGGAAGGTCCTGCTGCAGCAGTGACAGGGAAGCCTGCCCCGAGCTGCCAATGGCAGCAAAGAGTTTCTCTTTCCATGTCTGCACACACACAGTGCCCTGCTCTTCTCCTGGAACATCCCATCGCCCCACAGAGCCTTCTCCCAAGAGACCTCACCTAGGCTGACCCAGCCAGCCATTCTTGCACCCCCTTCCCATGCTCTGCACAGCCCTGAGCTGGCATTGCTGCTCTGCAGAGCAAGTGGGCTGTGGTGCCCAGGGCCATGGGTGGGTCTGCAGGGTCATGCTGGTCAGGATGGGATGTAGACCCTGCTCAGGTTTGCTACTGGTCTCTCCATCTCAGCACACAGACTTGGCTCCTGCAGCTCCAGAGATCTCGGAGAGAGGATCTTGGACAAACAAGTCAGTGCAGGGTCCTTTTTTTTTTGTTTGAACACACAGAATGAACACCTTCTTATATATACGAAGTCTGTGAGTCACACAAGACAGGTAGATACTCACACAGAAATGGGATAAAGAATGATTTCATTTTTTGTTGACAGCATTCATACAACCAAGAAAAGCTAAAAAGCAAAGAAACCAACCAAGCAACCTACCAAAACTAGGCTGAGCGCATATTGAGTTACACTCTGAATGATATGCACAGAGAAGATATCAGTTCATTACTGCTTCTGAGAAATGAACAATCATCACTTTCCACAGGGCATCCTTGAGCTCCTGGTTCCTCATGCTGTAGATAAGGGGGTTCACTGCTGGAACCACCACCGAGTACAGAACTGCCAGCACCAGATCCATGGAGGGGCAGGAGATGGAGTGGGGTTTCAGGTGAGAAAACACACCAGTGCTGATAAACAGGGAGACCACAGCCAGGTGAGGGAGACACGTGGAAAAGGCTTTGTGCCGTCCCTGCTCAGAGGGGATCCTCAGCACGGCCCTGAAGATCTGCACATAGGACACCACAATGAACACAAAACAGATGAAAACTAAACAGGAACTAAACACAAGAAGCCCAACTTCCCTGAGGTAGTAGTGTGAGTAGGAGAGCTTGAGGATCTGGGGGATTTCACAGAAGAACTTGTCCAGGGCATTGCCCTTGCAGAGCGGCAGTGAAAATGTATTGGCCGTGTGCAGCAGAGCAGTGAGGAACCCACTGGCCCAGGCAGCTGCTGCCATGTGCACACAAGCTCTGCTGCCCAGGAGGGTCCAGTAGTGCAGGGGTTTGCAGATGGCAATGTAGCGGTCATAGGACATGATGGTGAGCAGATAAGTCTCCGAGGAAATGAAAAATACAAACAGAAAGAGCTGGGCTGCACATCCTGCATAAGAAATGGCCCTGGTGTTCCACAGGGAATTGGCCATGGATTTGGGGACAATGGTGGAGATGAAGCCCAGGTCAAGGAGGGCGAGGTTGAGGAGGAAGAAGTACATGGGGGTGTGGAGGTGCTGGTCACAGGCTATGGTGGTGATGATGAGGCCGTTGCCCAGGAAGGCAGCCAGGTAGATGCCCAGAAAGAGCCAGAAGTGCAAGAGCTGCAGCTCCCGTGTGTCTGCGAACGCCAGGAGGAGGAACTCGTTTATGGAGCTGCAGTTGGACATTTAACCTCCCTGTGTATGGAGCACTGTCATAAGAGGAAAAGAGAGTGACAAGTTAGAGGAGCTCTGAGCAAAATCAAAGCCGTTTCTCATTCACTCTCCCCCTGCTCCACACCCCCTTGTCCTTTTCCAGACCTTCCTTCAGCTCCGTGTCTGAGCCCTGGGTGGTGCTGTCTGGAGGTGCCGTGAGGAGCAGGGCCTGTGCCGCTGGCTGCCGAGGAGTCAGCCCTGCTCTGCACCAGGGGGCATGGGAACGGGGGGCAGGGGCCGGTCCTGGGGTTCAGCTTTGGCAGATGGAACTGCTCTTGGTGCAGAAGGGCCTGCCAGCATATGCGCTCCCAGGACTGAGAAACTGAGATGGCAGAAGGTAGTTTGGGATGTTTGGTTTTCTACAGCTCCCTCTCCCCTCCCACCCTGAGGAGTGTTCTTGGGTGTCAGAAACCCTCAGCATTTCTGCTGCACTCAGAAAGAACAGAGTGAGTCCTGTGAGACCAGAGAAGACCTGAGGTTCAGTGCAGAGTGAGGGGAGCTGATCTATACTTCTGTCTTGCTCCAGCTGCCCTGGGCTTGCACTTATCCAGGATGGAGCCTGATCACACTTCCATGTTATTGTGAAACACCACCAGGCACTAATGAGAGCAGAGGGATCCACCTCAGACCACAACATGTCTCACCCTTTCCTAAGGTCTCAGCACCCCACGTTTAACCCAGGACACACACAGCTTATTTCACAAACCCCATTTTCTCTGTCATAGCATCACTGTGCTTCCCCATGGGGCTTTCAGATAACAAAAAGATGCTACAGAACAGGTTGTCATGCTGGAGAATGGAAGGAAGCCTCAAGAGGATATCTTAATATCTGAATGATGGCATTTGATTCAGGGAGATTCAGCTCATTCCCCAGCCCCACAGACTGCGTTGCCCACAGCCCCACAGGTCAGAGGAAAGCTGGGACACGTGTTCCCATGGACACACCTGCAGGAAAGGACCCACAAGATCAGGCTGTGACCCTGGAGCTGAAACTCCCATCCCCAGAGAGCCTGACAGCAAGAACAGGATCACAGCAACAGAACACAGAGCAGTGGAGCAAGAAGGAAAATGCGGTGAGGGTGGGTGTGAGAGAGGCCAGGGCAGAGGCAGCCGGGCACTCAGACAGCGTCACCCTTCCCCAGCTGTGCAGCCACCTCCCAGACACCAACCTTGCTGGGCAGCTGCTCTCAGCCCCTGTGCTCTGCAGAGGAACTGGAGCTCTGGCTGCACAGGAGCTGCTTCATGCCTTGGAGCCCCCGGCCCTGAGGGCAGAGGCTTTGCTGGGGGGGAGAGGGGGCGAGGGGGCTGCTCAGAGGAGGGGTCTGCACTGCAGGGGATCATACAGAGCTTTCTGTGTTCTCCCTCCCACAACATATCTTGTTTTGTTTTCTCTCCTTTCTAGATCATATCCCTGCTGTCTGGAGGTTGTCCTCCTGGGAGGTGTTTCCCTGTCTCATGTCTTCTTCCTGTCAGTGCTCACAGACCCCATCCCAACCTCTTTTCAATAACCCTGGCCCTACAGAAACCTGCCTGTTTGCAGCAAAGTCCAGCAAAGGTGATGCTGGTTCTGCATCAACAGAGGAATGGCTGAAAGCATGCCAGGATTCTCTTGAAAGACCTACCGATCACTCAGTTACAGTCCATGAGTCTCAAGTATTTGTTTAAAATTAAGTATCACCTTTCCATTTATCCTCACCAATTCCCCAAGAGCAGAAGACTGAAAACACAGACTCGAGGAAGTTGCTTATCTTTATAGTACTTCTTGTCTTGATCTTCTCCTTGAATCCTTCCGTTGTAAATATTCTGGGAGTGAGTAGGAGCTGTGAGCAGCCCTGACCCACATAGCACCTCAGGCAGGCTGAGCACTGACCCTGGCAGGCGGCAGAGTCCCTGTCCCGGCACAGCCCTGGGGTGCGAGGGCGAAAAATCATGGACTCCACACAATACAATATGAATTCCTTTGGCTAGTTCAGAAATAAATCTCCATCTAATAGAACATCCACACAACAACCTCAAGAAAATCCTTCAAATCTCCCACACTGCGGTGCAGGGACCCTGCTCTGCAGGACAGCCCTGGGCACCCCGGGGTGCTCCCCGCTGCAGTAACCCTGAGCAGAAGATGCCATCATGCCCTGTCTCTCTGATAGTGCAGCAGGGAAGCCCTGCTCTGGAGCACGTTCTTCTCTACAACAGAGATACTGTGAGAGAACCTGACAGATCCTGTAAACTGTGGGATGTAGCAGCTCTAGGAGATCCCTCCAGGAACTGCAGCTGCATTGTCCTACAGCCAGAGACTGACCATGTTAGGACTGTGAAGATATGTCTGCAAGTGAGCCCTCAGAAACCTACTACCCTACATTGCCTTTAATGACTCTCTGCCTGGCTCCTTTCTCCTTGGTGCCGCAGCTGGAAGAAGGCAGCCAACATTCTCTGACCCTCCGGAAGTGCAGCAGGTAAGACGTGCTCCATATCATGTCGGCTTTCTCCTCACCGGAGAATCTGCAAGGGTCCTCCTGGCAGATGCCAGAGGCTGTGGGATGTGCCAGCTTAGAAGATCTTTCCAGGAACCACAGCTGCCTTGCCCTGCACACAGAAACTTACCCTGTTAGAGGCTGCGAAGATGTTTTCTCTGAGCTCTCAGCATGCTCCCGCCCCATACTGTGCTTCCCCTCTCTCTTTGGCTCCTCTGCCCTCGGTGCTGCAGGCAGAGCCCTCATCCCTGCTGCGTGTGCAGAGGAGCTGCTCCTGGGCAGAGCTGTCTCTCTGCAGCGCTGCCGCTTCCATGAGCTCCCTCTGTGCCAGGAGCCCAGCCCAGCTCAGCAGCACAGGAGCAGCACAAGGGGGCACTTTCTCTGTCCCCTCTGGGTTCCTTCCAGGTGTCCCTGGGGCTCCAGGGAAGCCTCCTTTGAAACAGGCTGAAGTCATCAGTGATGTTCTTTCTCTCACCTCTGCAGAGACACTTCTTTCCAGCCAGCACTGTATTTTTCCTAACAGAAAATAAGCTGCTATACAAGTCACCTTTTCTTGTCCCGTCATTAGACAGGACACCAGGAATGTTACAGCAAAGGATCTAATTTCTCCAAGCTTGGCAGCATATCTTCAGTTGAATTAATTTAGACCTTTTATTCTGGGTTTGTATTGCTAGGGCTAGAAAGACATTCAGCAATGTTTTGACCATGTCATGTCTCTGCTCTGAAGCAAAACCTTTGCTCACACAGGGTATTGGACACTTGGTACCAGGTATTCTTGTGGCAGGTCAGAGCTGGGCTGGTGCCACAGCTGGTGTGGTTCAGCCCAGATGTGAGGCAATGTCCTCAGCCAGGGCACTGTCTGGGTGAGCTGGAACCATCAGTGTTGGAGACAGAGCTGTGACACTAATGGAATAAATTGCCAACGCAGTGTGGCAGAAGTTTGTTCATCTGGTGTTCAAGTTCAGCAGCCTCCAAGCACAGCAGCAGTCCAGATTGAAACTCGGTCTAGACCTGTAAGGCAATTAATGGGCCCCATAACAAACTGTTACTACTTCAGGAAAGGTTAGAGAAGAAACAAAGACACCGTGTGGCCACTGCTGAGTATAATAAGGGAAAGAGGTAAGAGTCTCTTTGTCCTCTTGTTCTCTGTCTTCACCAGCAAGGTCTCATAGACCTCTGTGACTGGAGGCAAGAATCTGGAAGAGAACAACCAGCAGTGGATGGGGATCAAGTCAGGGGTCACTTGAACTAAAACAATCCTGACCAGTCTGTGGGACAGGAGGAGAAGCATCCCAAGAGCTGAGAGAGCAGGGCGATGTCACAGTGAGGCCACTCTCCATCATCTTTGAAAGGCCATGGAGTCTTGGGGAACTCCCTGATGACTGGCAGCTCTCACTGCCAGCTCTCACTGTGGCTGTGCCACAGAACATGTCCACCCTGACCCCATTTCTGGGTGTCTGAAAGAGAAGGTGACGTGGCTTACCCAGAGAAGGTTGTGCCTGTCCATCCTCTTTGCTTTCTGTGAGGAAAGGAGAGGGTTGCTGGATGTGGGTAGAACAGTCATGGTCTCTTACCTAGAAGTCAGCAAGGCATTCAGAATCATCCCCCACAATATTCTTCTGTCCAAGGTAGGATATTATGGTCTCCATTGGTGTGCATGTAGATGGGTGAAAAGCAAGCTGGATGATTGGGCTGAGAAAGGTAGTAGATAAAAGGATTAACTTTTAAATCATAAGCATAGTCAAGCACTGGAAGCTGTTTCCCTGTAGTGTGCACTCACTCTGTCCTAGAAAGTGACCAGGATGTATTTGGATAAAGCCCCGAGTAATCTGGTCTGACCCTGCTTTGAGCAGGAAGTTGGTCAAGGCACCCGCTGAGGTCCCTTCGAATCTGAATGATGCTGTCTTTCCTTCCCCTTCTTGTTTTCAAATAAGACAAAGCTCTGAGGTTCTCTTTGACCACAGAAATAATTCACATGCAGTATAGCACTGCTTTACAAGAACCCCCCAAAAAGCCCTGACCACAAGTTTGTATTTTCATTTGCCCCAGCCCAGGTTCTTCTTTTTTGCTGTCCTGATACCCTTCCAGAAATAACAGGTGCCCTTGTTAATCCTTTCAGAGCAGGTTGTTCAATAGGTGTCAGCATCCATGTACAAAGTCTGCACATCAGCCAGGCGTGCATCAAAGCCACCCTTACAGAAATGGTGACAAAGCACTTGACCAGTTCCTTGCACTCAGATACTGACACGCCATGTATGCTGAGATTCCAGGGAACACCTAAACTTTAAGAATACAGAGGTGTGAGTCCTCAATGAGTATCTTGGCTCATCTCCTGACCCATATGGTGCTTCAGGGTGTGAAGAGAATCAAAACTGACCGGGGTGGTTCCATTTTCCATGTGTCACGCAGGGCAGATGAAGGGAGCTCAGAACTCCAGACTCTGCTCACAGGTGGGACTTTGGAGACTGGAAATGCAGGTGATGTTGTGTGCCAGTGCATACCACATGAACATTCTGGATTCCTTTGTACCTTTGCACTGAGCTGGGATTTGTTCATAGAATCATAGAATCATTTCGGTTCGAAGAGATCATCGAGTCCAATCATAATCTAACCCAACTCTAGCACTAAACCATGTCCCTAAGGACTTCGTCTAAATATCTTTTAAACGCCTCCAGGGACAGCCTGTTCCAATGACTGACAACCTTTTCTGTGAAGAATTTTTTCCTAATATCCAATCTAAACCTCCCCTGGTGCAACTTGAGGCCATTTCCTCTTGTCCTATCACTTGCTGCTTGGGAGGAGAGACCAACGCCCTCCATGCTCCAGCCTCCTTTCAGGTATTTGTAGACAGCAAAAAGGTCTCCCTTCCCCAGTGGAAGAGAGGGTCAGGAGATGTGAGGCAGAAAAGGGTGATGGCTGATTACTTTAGCAAATCTTTACAACCATGTCTGAGTTGTGGTTGATGTGAATGTGGTTGATGTTTGCAGGTGGAGACAGAATAGGAGGAAGTGGTTTTGGAGGGTTATGGAAAGAAGGCAGGCTTCTCTTGGGCTGATCATACATGGTAGTGACATTTATATGCTGTGGGCATGGCTGTGCCTGGGAGATTGGGCATGGCTGCTGCTGGGGGTGGCAATGCTCAGTCATGGCCCATGAGCTGACCTTACTCTGCTCCTCTCTCACAGTCCCTACACTTCGATGGTCCTCAGGAGTCATCCATGACACTGGAGGAAGCACCAACATCCTGGAGTGTTGGCCTGTTACTGGATGACAAGAGTGAAAGTTTTGTGAGACACATGGGAGTGCAGGAAGAGAGTGGTCTATGTGTGGCAGTAAGTGTTTTAAAGGCAAGAAGATCTGAAGAACGTGGGCTGGTCATGCTCATGTGGAATAGGCTGTTTTGTTGTTGGTGGTTGTTGTTGTTTTTTGGTGGGTTTTTTGTTATGTTTGGGGGTTTTGGTTTCGTTTTGTTTGTTTGTTTGTTTGTTTTAATTTAATTTTAGGGCAACAGAAGAAGGAACATGTGCAATTTGGTGCTAGGCCATGGATCCAAATTGAGGATTCAAGCAAGTTTGGGACTGGGAGAGTGTCCTGGTTTTGTTAAAAAACAAGTTTCTCTTTTAGTAAATTTGCCTGTCAGCTAAAGCTTCATGTTAGCTGCATTTTCCTGGAGAACCAGATACATGTTTTGGTAAACCTAGCATTGGAATGCAAACTTATTGATAAGCACAGATGGACATCTCGCGAGAGGGGCAACGAGAAACAAGTGACCAAGAAACTGACCAACTGTGTATAACATCCCATTCACGTGAATGCTTCATATAAAAGTGGGAGATCACGAGGATCTCATCCCTTTTCCTTATGGCGACATTAGGAGAGGATCTTGCGAGTTGTCCCTACGAACTGAGGCCTAGTGACAGGCTGAATCCAGCTCCGGTTGGCTGTAGAGTCCAGTCCAGGACGTTGGTTGCCGGCTCTGCAGTTGCTGGGACTTTCAAGATTGGTTTTGTATATTTTTTGTTATTTTCTCTATTCTTATTAGTAGCATTAGTAAAACATTGTTAATTTTTCCAACTCTCTTCTCTCTGTCCTTCTGTCCCTCCCAATCGCCTGTCCTGAGTGGGAAGGAGGAAGAGAGGGGAGAGGAGGTTAACAATACATCTGCCAGGGTTTTATTGTCACCCCGCAGTCTAAACCCTCGACAGACAGCTTAGGTGACTGAGGACCATTGTCGGGTCGATGAAACAAGCTGGATGGGTTTTGGGGTCCTCACAGGCATTGCCAGCTCCTCAGGAAAACAGAGCCTTGTGGTTAAAGTGACAGCACTTGGCATCAAACCCACACCCAAAACACAGAGACACTCACACTGACAACAGGCAGAGCCTTGAGAAACATTTGATTGAAAGGGTCTTCTTTGCCAGACCCTGGGGGTCAGGGCTTGGACTTTCTGATGATAAACCAACATGAAGGGAAGACATGGCATCAGAGCCACCTCCACGTTGCCTTTACTGCCTGTAACCAGTGAGTCCAGGTTTTTGCTTCACCAGCCTCCAGGGACAGGGACTGTTTGTTTCCTTCACAGCTGTGTCAGTGATGGCCCTTTGTGGGGCCCCAAACACCCTCAGAAACTCAGGTTTTGCTTCTGCCTTTCACTCCCTTAGAGCTTTGTTCATTTTTTCAGTATCTGCAGTTCAGGTTCATGGCAGCAGAGGGCTCATTAACATCCAAAATACCCTTACAAGCCAAGGCTCTCTGAAGCATTTTGCTGAAGGCTTCAAGTCTGGTGTGGATGATTAGGGAGTTTTCAAGAATAGCCAAACAGAGAGCATTTCCATAATAAATAGCTATAAAATAAAATTTCTTCTATTTCCTTCCCCCTCCCCCTGCCCTCATTTACAGAACAGGTGGCATCAGGAATGTTAAATTCATATTGACCAGGAGCATCTCCTGATAAAGACTGAACATGTCAGAAAAGCAGGTTCCTTGAAGCACCACGTGAGTGAAGAGACAGGCCAGTACACCTCAAGAGGAGTCACAATCCTCTGGACCAAGAGGTGGGTGC